>NW_011888851.1:2772492-2774687 GCF_000151845.1 Pteropus vampyrus
GCTTAAAAAAATAACTTTTCTTCCACCTTCTAAGTTCTAGCTAGGTTAATAATCCAATTAACAGAGACAGATTAGCAGGAGAAAATGTCCAAAGTTCATTATACAAGTGCACATTCAGGGGTGTCATAATGAGACACAAAGAAGTATTGGGTAGTTGAGGTTCATATGCCTTCTGGAGCTAAGGAGAAGTGGGGAGGTATGTGGTTTGGGACTTCAAAGGTCAGGAAGGCCATTCACATGGAGATAGAAAAGCAAATGTTTGGTAAATAAATGTTTGCTGGGCCATTTTAACAATGGGACACAGAGAGGACTTTGAACAAATGGGCCTTGCTAGGTTCCTCTCTGTCTATCACTCATTAGTTTATATTAATCTATAGTTATCTGTGATGATATCTCCCTTCCTGGGGCGGGTCCTCTAGCTTCCTTTAGGCAGATAAAAGGGGGAGGGTGAAAGGTTCTTTCTGAGTTTTTTTGTTTCTTAATAACCACCTTAAAATCAATATCCCAAAAGGCACATTTTGGGCGTTGGAAAAACTTTGGTCCCTTCATCACCGAGATCTTAGTATCTTTATGTTCTTTCTACACCCCTACCACCAAAAGCCCCACGAATAACAGTTTGTGTTTTCCTGCTTAAAGTATAGTTTTATCTGGATGTAGTCTCCCCACTCTAGCTTTCCTCTAGGCATTTGCCAATCCCTTATGAGGTCAGTGTGGCATAAGAAGAATATTTATGTAGTTACTTCATATTCTGCAGGAGAAAAAAGACAGCATGAGAAATTCTGTTGTCACAAATTCAAAGTAGTTTTTCACCTTAGTAGTAGGAGGTTTTATGTCAAAACTCCAAGGGGAGGATAAATAGTCCGATTTGAGCCTAGAAAGTTTCCCACTTTCCCTGGAGTTTAGAAGTCTGAGAAGAATCCGAGCGGATGTGGAGTTACATGTTAGTACCTGAAAGCGAGAGCAGCGCCCCCGCCCCCGCCCCTGAATGAATGTACACTTCCAGAGGGTGGTGGAAGGAACAACAGAGACAGCTATGTGCCCACAGGCTCAGCCATCTGCCGTTCCAACCACATGTCTCTCCCCTCATTTCCTGCAAATGATTCATCTATTCTTTTTCTCTTTCAAAGATAACTATGTAGGCTTTGAAGGAGGGAAAAGTCATTAAGAAAAGTGGAATCTGGAGTTCTCAGGATGAGGTAGCGCAGATTAAACAGTCTCGAATTTCACAAAGCAAACAGTATAGGTGTGGACTCTGGGCTCTCCTCTTTCCATCATCCCATAACGGGTTATCATCAGCCATCAGGGACAGGTAAACAAAAACGGCTGCATGTAAACTGTGAGAGCATGAGTTGTTAAAGAGCATAAGAGGAGAGAATGATAGCAGTCAGGAGAGGGATGCTGGATTTTCCAGCTGGAGATGCTGCTCCTCTTACCCGCTGTAGATGGCTTCTGTCTCCAATTTTACACCAATGAATGGGATCTTTGTGACTTTCCAATAAGTCAATCAAAAAGCCGCCCCTCGTCATACTTTAAAGGAGACCCTAACCGATAGCCAGAGAAGGCGGCTCTGGCTGTGTCCCTGACACCAAAGGGCATTGGTGGCAAAATTCTGCGTGGGAAGGAGATGAGCTTGTACGACAGGAGGTGCTCAGGAGACATCTATTGAACTGCACCAAATTGGAGGCAGATGGGCCTCAGTTCAAATTTCGGCTCTGCTTCCAGCTTCTGGGACATTAGGCAAGTTGCTAAACCTCTGGGACTCGCAGGTTCCTCATGCATATGAATGGGGTGAAGGCTGAATTGGATAATGTATGTAAAGTACTTCATGTGGTCCTTGGAACAAGTTAGATATGCAAATATCAGGAGAAAATGAAAATTCCTTATAGTTCCACTTCGATTTCTGACACACGCTGCACCTTAAGGCTAGCAAGGTAAAGAACTCAAAAGAAAACTGCGGGGCTTTGTCCTATTCGGGTATGACCTTGCCAATCGGTAGAGAAAGGGCAGATATCCCATGAGACTTGCAAGAGGACTACACAGGACATACTCTCCTTGCTAATGGGAGACCCTGGGGAGAAGGAGGCAGGCAGAGAAACAAACACAGCCTGATGACGCTTCTTCCCTGACCCCCAACAGCCATCATGTGCCCTGTGGCAAGCGAAGGGCCCAAGAAGTGAGGGACCCTATTGCTGAGT
>NW_011888851.1:2774737-2776866 GCF_000151845.1 Pteropus vampyrus
GTCTGAGAAGAATCCGAGCGGATGTGGAGTTACATGTTAGTACCTGAAAGCGAGAGCAGCGCCCCCGCCCCCGCCCCTGAATGAATGTACACTTCCAGAGGGTGGTGGAAGGAACAACAGAGACAGCTATGTGCCCACAGGCTCAGCCATCTGCCGTTCCAACCACATGTCTCTCCCCTCATTTCCTGCAAATGATTCATCTATTCTTTTTCTCTTTCAAAGATAACTATGTAGGCTTTGAAGGAGGGAAAAGTCATTAAGAAAAGTGGAATCTGGAGTTCTCAGGATGAGGTAGCGCAGATTAAACAGTCTCGAATTTCACAAAGCAAACAGTATAGGTGTGGACTCTGGGCTCTCCTCTTTCCATCATCCCATAACGGGTTATCATCAGCCATCAGGGACAGGTAAACAAAAACGGCTGCATGTAAACTGTGAGAGCATGAGTTGTTAAAGAGCATAAGAGGAGAGAATGATAGCAGTCAGGAGAGGGATGCTGGATTTTCCAGCTGGAGATGCTGCTCCTCTTACCCGCTGTAGATGGCTTCTGTCTCCAATTTTACACCAATGAATGGGATCTTTGTGACTTTCCAATAAGTCAATCAAAAAGCCGCCCCTCGTCATACTTTAAAGGAGACCCTAACCGATAGCCAGAGAAGGCGGCTCTGGCTGTGTCCCTGACACCAAAGGGCATTGGTGGCAAAATTCTGCGTGGGAAGGAGATGAGCTTGTACGACAGGAGGTGCTCAGGAGACATCTATTGAACTGCACCAAATTGGAGGCAGATGGGCCTCAGTTCAAATTTCGGCTCTGCTTCCAGCTTCTGGGACATTAGGCAAGTTGCTAAACCTCTGGGACTCGCAGGTTCCTCATGCATATGAATGGGGTGAAGGCTGAATTGGATAATGTATGTAAAGTACTTCATGTGGTCCTTGGAACAAGTTAGATATGCAAATATCAGGTGAAAATGAAAATTCCTTATAGTTCCACTTCGATTTCTGACACACGCTGCACCTTAAGGCTAGCAAGGTAAAGAACTCAAAAGAAAACTGCGGGGCTTTGTCCTATTCGGGTATGACCTTGCCAATCGGTAGAGAAAGGGCAGATATCCCATGAGACTTGCAAGAGGACTACACAGGACATACTCTCCTTGCTAATGGGAGACCCTGGGGAGAAGGAGGCAGGCAGAGAAACAAACACAGCCTGATGACGCTTCTTCCCTGACCCCCAACAGCCATCATGTGCCCTGTGGCAAGCGAAGGGCCCAAGAAGTGAGGGACCCTATTGCTGAGTCGAATATATAGATCCCAAATCAGAACGAGTTCTTAAGATTCTAGCATGATGCCTCTGTTTTCTCATCTGTAAAATGGGTGTTATAATAGCACTTACATCTTGAGTTGTAAAGATGACAGACGATAATCTATATAGAGAACTGAGTCCAGGACAGTGAGCAAGAAGAGCATAAATGTTAGCAATTATTATTTTGCATCTCTTATCAAATATGAAATTGTTAACTGTTGCTTCATTCATTAACCTGTTTACAGATTGATCAATTTTCATTTAATAAACACTCGTTCACTCCATTCAGGGAACTTCATTCATGAACTTCATGAAGTTCAGTCACTTCATTCATTTATTTACCTTCAAATATTTATTGAAATCTTATGCTGTGCTAGTATTAGGCTGGGTTCAGGAGATGACAGGGCTCATTTGGCAAGAAGCTTGAAGGGTAGTCAGGGAGAGAGGTATGAGAGAAAAATAGGACAAGATCAGGTGTAGTAGGTGTCAGGAGCCAGGAAGGGTTTCCCGGAGAAGATGCTTTCGGAGTGGGATCTTGAAGAATGAGCAGGTAGAGGAGTTTGGGCTTGGGAATTTCAGGTAACAGAAACAGCTTATAAAAATGAAAGAATTTGGGGAAGAATAAAAGGGGGATTGGACGGTGTCCAACCATCTGCCTGGAGCCTTTCCTTGAGTTGAGGCTCAACCCTGGGCTAGAGACAAAGACTCCCACCTGTAGCTCAGCCTCACGCAGGCGCTGGGCCCAAGTATAAGCAGCTTACTTAACTCGGTGTACAGTCAGCCAGATTCTGGGTTCTGTTTTGAGCTCCTGTTCCATTAGCCGTTTTCCACTT
>NW_011888851.1:2777821-2797490 GCF_000151845.1 Pteropus vampyrus
CATAGAAATATTCAGTGAGTCATGCCTGGTGTTGTAGGTCTATTCCGGTGCGTGGGGTTTCCAGAACAATTACATAAGTGTTAGCGAAGCCAGGAACTTTTGACATTTGTGGCAGCTTAATGGAGTTCTTTTCATCATTGAAAATATTCTAATTGTTGTTTCCTTAAATTTAAAATGCATAAAACTGGTGAAGCAGTGTAAATTGATTTTGAGGCATTTCTATCAAGTGCGCTTTGTTGGCAAAGAAACTGAAAAAAACTTATTTAAAATAAAATACAGGTGATCGTGCTGTAACAAATGCAATAATCTAATCATCCAGTAAAAAATTACCTGGCAGCATAAGTTGTAAGTGAGATAATTTTGTTTCTTTTCCTTCTACCACCCGTTAAGATTTTCTTCACAATATGTATATCTGTAGCATATTGTTTACTTGGACAACCTTAAATGGGATTTTGAAAATGCTGGGATTCCAAAAGCTACTAGAACACACCAATATTTATTTTTTTATTTTTCAGAAGATCACCTGAGAAATAATGTGATATTCCAAATACCACTAATATTTTTGTTAAAATATTAATCTTTTTTTTTTAAGCTAGTCAGGTTACAAGGTATCTTCCAAACTACAAAAAGACCCTGCTAGAGCCATTGTCAGCTCATCTTTTCCATCTCAAAAGTAAGCCCCTCCAAATCTAGAGTTTAAGGGCTTTCTGGCTGGGGTGGAGGTGGGGCCCTTGGTTCTCGTAGATGTTTGTTCGGCGTCTTACACAACTTTCCTACTGTCTTATTTTCCTGCAGATAAGAGGTTGTAGATATGAGTGTTACTGTATTTATTGGTTCAAAAGACTGGTCCAAAGGACAGGCAGGCAGAGTGGGCACTGACTCATGGACATTGCTGTCTGCTTGTGCCCTGTGTGCGCCTTTTGAGGGGAGAGCACAGTTCACCCAAGTCCAGCTGTGCACACCCAGTGTTGTTAAATTCTTTCTGCATGACCACAAGCTCTTGAACACCTTTCCTCTGTGGCAGAACTGATAGCACAGGGCACCTCTGGCAATCCTACAGAGAAGGAGTGGTGAGGCTATGCGAACTGTGTGGGCCGTGGTCACATAGGTGAGAATGTAAATGGGATCACAAATGTAGTAAGCATTCTATGACACACAGTCATCATTAGAGTTTGCTTGTTGATGCTGGAGTACTATGTGGTGTTCAGGACTATTTCCAAGAATTTACTGAACATGTATCCCTGGGGCTTAGGAGACAAGATGAAAAGAGGAATTTGGTGTCCCTGCCAAGTTTCCTAAATAATAGAGATGATTCTTTTGGAGGAAGTGATGCGTTTGTCCCAGAGCTGGGAGGGTAGAAAAGGAAGAAGGCAGCCTTAGCAGGTAGATAAAATGCTGCCAAAACCAAGAGCAGGTCAAAACATACCCTCTAGATCAACAGAAAAGAGGTGAGGGGAGCTGCCCTACTTCGTTTCACTAAAAAACCCATCTTACTCTTTATAGTCCTGGCTTTCTACATCCAATAGTCACCAAATCCAACTATTTCTATCTCTTCTGATTCTGGCATCCATCTGTCCTTCTCCATCTTTCCGGCCTCCAAGGTCAGTCTCTTACCATCTCTCACCTGAATTACTACAATAGCCTTCTAACTGGTCTCCCTGCTTTCAGTCTTACCTCCAAAACCCATATCTCACCAAGGGAAACTCTCATGTTCTTCTGTTGTTGGACAATGGGAATTTTTTGGGAGGATTTCTGTCAGCTTTCAGGATGGACAAGAAGACTCAGAAATTTATAGAAACTGGTGCGGGTAAGGGGAGGTTAGGCCTAAAAGCCATTTAACAGCATGTCAGTGCCATGCACCAGAATGAATGATCTGTCATTTCTGGGGATTTTTTTCTATCTTTCGATCTTTTTTTCAAGATTCTAATTACAGGGAGTAAACATTGTTCCAGCTTAGGTCAAGTGGCTGTTGGTGAGTAGAGGGTTGAGAGCACCTGGACTTAACAGTCTCACCAGACTCTCCAGTGGGGGAGAGGTAGTCTTTTAAAAGGAAATCAAAGTGGAGTGGATAATGAATGGTCAAAATAAGTGTGCGCCCACAATATATTGATTATAGAAGGGGCATCTAAGTGCAGCAGACAATTTATATTAACCCATCGTACTCTGATAGCTCAACTCATCTCTCTTTCCCAACAGACACTGATGTCCTTGACAGAAGAACCATGTCTTATTCATCTTTGTATGCCTGGCCTCTCATAGACATGTATACACACATACAATAAGAATAAGTAAGAATGAATGAATATCCATTTAAATGAAAGCTTTGTTTTGTCTAGTCTAAGTTTTTGGAATTACTTTATGGACCTCAGCCCCAGCCTTCAGTCATCCTTCTCCCTGATCTAAAACTGTTCAACACTGAACTCAGTAATACTTAATCCTCTCCCCCTTTGGGTGGTCCTAAAGGGAAAGAGAGAGAGAGAATCAAGAGACTGTATCTCAAATACAAGATTCTTTCTGTTTCCATTCACCTATCTCTCCTAGCAACATTTTGTTTTTTGGGAACTAACATGCATTTGTTCTTGGGATGCTTAGTTGTTTTTGATAAGCTAATATCTAACTATCTTATTTGACATAATACAATGAAAAGAATGTGCTTCAAAATCTTATGTAGTTTCCAGTATGAACCCACCAATTACTAGCTTTGTGACCCTGGATACTTTTTGTAACATCTCTGGGTCTTGGGTTACAGATATGTTCACTGAAGATACTTACAAGTATAAATAATATATATAAAGACACTTGAACAATGCTTGTCAATGACAGGTAGACTGTGGACATTAAATCCATTCTGCTTTTGTGGCTGTGATAGAGGTATAAGGGAAATTTATAGTGCTAGAGTGGGTCATTTGAACTGAAGGGAAAAGAGAAAAAAAAGCAGAATGAACATATCAATTTGCTCCAACATGAATCAAAGTCAATTATTAACTTTTTACTGAACTACATAAGACATACTAAAGTTTTTTAAAAATGTAACAACTTGTTTAAGGGAGAAACGAACTCATATATATTCCTAAAACAGCCAAAGAATTGGATGTTCCACAGACTAGAACCTACACAAGCATGACATTGAATTGGAAGAGATTTCTTCTCTAGTGTGTGTTGTGCTTTGTTTCACTCTAAGGTGCATTGGGATGAAATCCTGGGTACATCATGGATTGTTAGCTTGTATCACCTGAGAGGTGACTTATATGGAAACCCTGGAGCAGAACAGATCAAAGTTGGGAGGGTCGGCAAGCACTCGAATGAGCAAATTGCCTAGGGGGTTCTGGGTAGGGGTTTCTGCTCAAAATTTTTCTCCACTTCTCTGGCACTCTCATTTCGTTGTTGTTGTTGACGATGCTCTCATCAGTAAAATAATATTTTAAATTAATTACATATGCTATAATTAATTATGTAATAAGAAAATTTAGAGGTCAGTCCTAGAAAAAAGAATTAAAGAAGCCATTATTGGTTATAACTGTATCTTAGTTTTCTCTTCATATTTAAAAATATCACAAGAAGAAAATTCAAGATACTACAGTAGAAATATAATTCAAGTTTCTCTCAAATTAAATAAAAGCATTTTTACTAGAAGAGAGCTGAAACTAACTGAGCAGCTCAAAAGGAGGACATAATACCCACTCCTCTTGTCTCCAGTCTCGCTCCTTTTACCCATTTTCCTCCTTCTCCAAAATTCTAAACTGCCCAAATTGTTACTGAGGAAGAACTTGTGCCATCCTGGTGTGGGAACACCTGATGTGTTAATTCGGGTTTGGGGGAGAGAAAAGCTATGAGGTAGAACTGGAAGATAATGAGCTAAAAATAGGATAACCCACCTCCACACCTCTGCCTTTAGAACTGCACCACTTCTCCTAAAGGGAAGCCACCGTGCTGGTGTCAGAATAGTATGAAAGAGAGCCCTGATTTTTCTTTGGAAAGCCACTATCAATCATGGTGCCTTCCGCTATCCTGGCCGAGGCAAAGTTGAAAAGATGATTAAGGTAGGCCTATTAGATGCTCTTGACCTGGAATTCTGATATTGACAGACATGACACAAAAACTGAAAATGGTTCTAAATTCTTTACTCTGATAGTAGTGGCCTAAGGAAAGTGTTATTCCTAACAGCTGAATTCCTGGAGCTTTCCTTGTAGTTTTGTAAAGCAGATTCTCAGCTTCTCTTCTATTCTGTGAGCACCTCTATATCCTTCTATTAAATTCATTTGTTTGCTTGAGATATCCAGATTCAGCTTCTGTTATTTCCATCACAGAATTTGAACTAAAATAGCTTCTCAGATGCTACAGGCTCAATTATGTAATACTAAAGGTCAGAATTCGGGAGTTGAGGAGAGTCACTTGGGGTCAAACATTCACTAAGGCACCAAACTCAATTTTTCTCAAGCCATTCAAATCCCAAAGGTTGGCTTTATGGCATCCTGCACAAGCCTGTGAAGGCAAAGGAGCCCCTGAGTCAATTTTCCTGGGGTTAATTTGGTTGAAGTCACCAGATTCTCTAATTTTGCCAATGCAATTCAAATAAGCCCCACAGATTCTAAAAAAAAGGTCAGTGGTGCTGGTCTAGGTGGGTGAGTTAAATCGGTCTTTGCAAGGGGCAGTGCTCAAGTTGCAACAGTAATTATATAACAGATTATGATGGCAAAGCAGCCACTGCAGTTAGGTCAATCGGCGTTTTAAAAATCACTGCGTGGGAACCTTTTCAAACCACAACCCTCCATTAAGAGCCTACATTTCCCAGAAAATCCTTATTCCTTCATTTAGGCAGCAATTTTAAAGTCAGCTGGAACCACTGTTTCTGCATGACAGCAACTGAAAAAGAATCGGACTGTATTTTACTTTCCTATAAGCAGCATCTCATGGTTGTGGCATTTTGTATCCCTAACATGCCACAGTCTTTTGAAGTTATTTTCAGCTTCGGTTTGAAAAGCATCCTAAATCAGCAATAACCAATCTTCATGGAGTTTAGGGAGCCAGAGGGTGTCAGAGAAAGGGGTGCATAGTTCCTTAAACATTTATTGTTTACCTCACAATGGGGAAGAATACACGCAGGTATGTATTCTTTCGTTCAACAAACATTTGTTGAGTACCTATTAAGTTTCAGGCACTATATCCTGTACCAGGCAGGCAGGTACTTACCTTCAAGGAGCTTCTGTTCTAATGGAGAAAAAACTGTTTCAGGTCTGCTTGGCCTACGGGTAGCCCCTGAGACAAACCAATGGGAGAAAGGAAATCTGATGTCCTTACTTTCCAGGTGGAAATGATTGTTTTTGTGAAGAACCAATTAGTTAGACAAACACTTCAGACAAGGAAAATCAAAACAGGAAATTGTTGGCTTCAAATAAACCCAAAGAAGGAACATCTTTCAGGGAAACTTTTACTTTCAATGACTTTTTCAGTATTTGTTTTTCTCATTTGAAATCTTTTAACGAGTCCCTTGCATCTGTGGAATGCTCTGTGATTCTGCAGAGCCCTTTCCACACATGATCCCATTTGATTCTGTGAGAAGGACTGAGCAATATTATTTCGATTTCACACATAAGACCGCTGAGGCTCACACAACTTTCTCAAGTGCGCTCAGCTAGGTTAAGTGTGACTAGGATCCAGGCTTTTCTCTTTCCTGATCAGCACCATGGTCTTCACATGTCCCTTTCCAACCATCTCATCACCATCTTTTTCATCAAAAAGTGTTCCACTGCTGTGGGTTTGATTGAGATTAGCCAGAATATTTTGACTGGGACACAGAACATTTCCCCTGACACACACACACACACACACACACGCACACACGCACACATACACAGGCATACACACACTCCTAGAAAGTACATACCTCTGTAATTTGCTACTATCATTTGTCCAAAATTGTTATTTAAAAAATTTTTTTTTCCTGGCTCAGAGACCATTCAGAAAAAGAGCCAAATTTCCAGTGGAGCATTTGCTTTCCTAGAAGGATGGTCATAGCAAGCAATCTAGAGAGGACACAGCATACGTAATTATTGTTTTGTACCAAAAACACTAAAAACAAGAATACTGATGTCATATTAATAACAGTAACCTCTGAATTTATAACAATGAGTCTCAGTTCTCTGTGACTCACTTGCCTAATTCATCCATCCCCATAAAAATCGATCAATTCAGAGAGCAATCCAAAATGCATAGAGGGTAGAGGTTTTGTATATCTCCTCCTGCAACCATATCAAAATTGTGACAAAACCACGGAGCAAACAGTGAGCAGAATTGCTCAGGGTCTAGATGAACAGCGGCCCTAGGGAGAGAATTAAAAAATCACCTTGGAATGGTAGAAGGGGGCAGAAATGTGAGGCTGCCCACTTCCATGTGGGCTGAGCAAGACAGAGGCTATGGCAGCTGCAGCCAGCAGGTATAGATGATCTTCTTAAAGGAGTGGTGACCATGACTGGACTTGCTGGCCCTGAGCTCTAGCACTGGGGCAGCTGTTGTGGTAGGGGTGGCACCAGGGACATATGGGGGGGGACACTGAGTAGTCAGGCTTCAGGGCAAGGGCCAGAAGGGTAGCTTTCTACTGGGCAGAAGTGTTAGTGGCATCCACTGTTCCTTTGTTGAGCCCGCCCCACTCCTGGTGTGCAGGCGCAGGCACTGCCATAGCGGAGACATCATCAAACTGGATAACAGAGGTCGTTTCAACCAGAGGGCTCCCTGGAACTCTGCTCTCTCTACTCAAGCCACATCCAGTGGTGCCCTCAGCCTGCACTGTGTGCCTTGCTAAGCAGCTCTAAGCCCCACACTGGTGGCAGCCAGCCTCGGTTTCTGGCGTGGCCTCTTGACGAGACCATAAGCACATCACAGCTGTCAGCCATCTATGGATTGCTTGCTGACTCTTACTAGGTGGCCCTGGAGGGGTACTGTCTGGGGCTAAACTTGGCCTGCAGCTGGATCCCCTCTCAGGACTGTGCCATGGGGCCCCACAAAGCCGTGCTACTAAGACCGAGAGACTTAGGAGCTTTACATAGTGCATAGGAACAGACACAGAAAGGCAGCCAAAATGGGGAGACAAAGAAACATGCTCCGCATGAAAGAACAAAACAGAGCTCCAGAAAAAGATCTAAACAAAGTGGAGTCGAGCAATTTAACAGATGCGGAGTTTAAAACATTGTTATAAAGATGCTCAATCAACGTAGGAGAAGAGTAGATGAATTCAGTGATAACTTTACCAAAGATATAAAAAACAAAAATGGAGATGGAAATTATAGTAGAGAACCAGTCAGAAATGAAGAATACAATATCTGAGATGAAGAGCACATTAGAGGGAATAAACAGAGTGGGCGAAGAGGAGGACGCCCAATCAGAACAGCAACAAGAATCCAAAAAAATTAAGATAATTTAAGGAGACTATGGGACAACATCGAGTGTAAGAATATTTTCATCATATGGGTACCAGAAGGAGAAGAAAGATACAAAGAAGTTGAAAACCTATTTGAAGAAATAATGATGGGAGACTTCCCTAACCTGGTGAAGGAAATAGACATACAACCCCGGGAAGCTCAGAGAGACCCAAAAAAGATAAACCCAAAGAGGCCCACACCAAGATGCATTATAATTAAAATGCCAAAGATTAAATACAAAGAGAGAACCCTAAAAGCAGCAAGAGAAAAGCAGTTAGTTACCTACAAGGGAGCTCCCTGAAGACTGGAAGCTGATTTCTCAAAAGAAACTTTGCAGGACAGAAGGCCTTGGCACAAAATACTTAAAGTGATGAAAACCCAGGATCTACAACCAAGATTATTTTATCCAGTAAAGCTATCATTTAGAGTTGAAAGACAGATAAAGAGCTACCAAGACAAGGAAAAAACTAAAAGTTTTCATCACCACCAAGCCAGTATTACTGGAGGGGCTTCTTTAAAAAGAAGAAAAAATATGTATCAAAAATAAGAATAAAGAATGGCAAAAACTACATATCTATCAATAAATACTTCAAATGAAAAAGAATTAAGTGCTCCAATCAAAAGATGAGGTGGCTGAATGGATAAGAAAACAAGACCCTTACATATGCTGCCTACAAGAGACTTACTTCAGATTAAAAGACACACACAGAGTAAAAGTAAAGGGTTGGAAAAGATATTGTATGATGGACCTAGATGGTATTGTGCTGAGTGGAGTAAGTCAGATACAGACAAATGCCACATGATTTCATATACATGTGGCAGCTAAAGAACAAAACAAACAAACAGACAAAAAAAAAAAAACAACAACAGAAAGAAACTCATAGGTACAGAGAAGATTTTAAGGCTCACCAGATGGGAAGGGGTCTGCGGGGTCAGTGAAAAAGAGAAAAGGATTAAGTACAAATGGGTAATTACAAAATAGTCATGGAGTTACAAAATATAGCATAAGGAATATAGTCAATAATATTGTTATAAATATGTATGGGAGTAGAGGGCTACTAGATTTATAGGGGTCATCGGATCTGTAAACACTGTGCCGTACACCTGAAACATAATATTGTATCCCAACTATAAGTGAAAAATAAAAACTTTTATTTAAAAAAATTGATCAATTCAGTGAGAACAGGATGGAAACTACATACAAATAAACCATTTATTATAATAACGTAGTTTCTATTAATGAAAGTGAACATTTATCTAATACCTATTATAAGTCAGGCCTTATGCTAAGTGTATTATGTACTTATCTCATTGAAACTTTACCCCACCTTTAGGTAGGTGCTATTTTTTTTTTAGCATTCTTAGAATTTATTATTTAGTTGGATACTTTAGAACTACAGAATTTATAACGTATGGGTAATAAACTATTGTGTTCCTTGGTTCTTACTCTTTGATTTACAAAAATTATGGTTTATCAAAATGTACGCTGTTTCTTTTTTTTTCTTAATTTTTTTGTTTTTCAATTACAGTTGATATTCAATATTATATTAGTTTCATGTACACAGCATAGCGGTTAGACATTTATGTAATTTACAGAGGGATTCCCCCTAATATATCTAGTAACCACCTGACACCATATATAGTTATTACAATATTATTGACTATATTCCCTATACTTACTTTGCATCCCCATGACTATTCTGTAACTGCTAATTTGTACTTCTTAATCCCTTCACCTTTTCCACCCAGCTTCTCAACACCCCTCCCATCTGGCAGCCATCAGTTTGTTCCCTGTATCTAAGAGCTTATTTTTGTTTTCTTTGTTCATTTATTGTTTTCTAAATTCCACATATAGGTGAAATCATGTGGTATTTGTCTTTCTCTGTCTGAATTATTTCACGTAGCATAATATCCTCTAGGTCCATCCATAGTCACTAATGGTAAGATTTCATTCTCTTTTATGGCCATTAGTATTCCATTGTATGTATGTACCCCTCGTTTTGCATTTCTGCCCCTCCTACCAGTCTCGATGTAGCTTCTTCTTTATATCGTTAGTTATACGAGCACTGTTCAGTGAGTCTTCAGGCAGTTCTCAAGGGTGGTTGTCTACAATTTAGTTGTAATTTTGATGTGGTTGCGGGAGGGTCTGAGCACAGCATTTACCTATTCCGCCATCTTGATCAGAAGTAGTTAGGAGCTATTATTATAACCGTTTTACAGATAAGGAAATTGAGGTCCCTAACAGTTAACTGTTTTGTCCAACAATACATAGTTACTTAGGGGTGAAGCCAGTATTTGAAACCAGGGCTTTCTGACTGCAGAACCATTTTTTCTAATCACTGTTCTAATTAGGAGCACAGATTATTAGAGTTAGATCTTAGTCCACTCCCTGTTTTAGGCAAGAGGGTGCAGAGGCCCTAGTGGATTAAGGATCTACTTAAAATCACACAATATGTCTTCACTCACAAAACGGGACTTACTTCTATGTTGTTTCTCCCAACCGGAGAAAAGCTAGAATGAGTCTTTGGGTATTTGCCTATAAATTTACAAAGGAATGTCTTTTGGGAGTTTGAGTTGAGAATATCCATGTCAAGTAAAGTGGAATCTCGACAAACTTATACTCAAGAACTCAGTTATGAGGCTATCTATTCAATCATAAGAAACATTTCTGAACAATTGTAAACTAGCCATATTCCAGTAAGAGTCTCCAATTCTACCTGGATCCGGTCTGATAAAAACAAACCTGGAGAACAATTATCTGTTTCATAATATTGTTTTTTCTCAATCTTTCAGGGGAGTCATCTTTGAAAAACTCATAAGCAGAAAGTTAACTTATAATAAGCTGATGGTGAGGCTGCAGGTTTTATTACTTTTATTTTTTGGCTGTTTTTCTTTTCTTTTTTTTCTTTTAAGAGCTCATAAACCATGCTGAATGTTAATACTCCATTAGCTCTAAAGGAAACATTTTTAGCTCCCATAAAATTCATTTTACCTCCCCAATAGGAACCTGTAAACATAAAAGCTTTTTGTCTTATAAAAAGGCTTAGCAATAGTTGTTTCCACAAGATTAGCCCCATTGATCCGCAGCACCTGTGCTTCTAAAAAATGTAGGACATTATCAATTTTTTACCATTTGTCCAGGAAGCTATGTTTGGACTAATGTTATTTATTCAGCTGGGTATACTGACAAGAACAGAGAAGATCAAAGCCACTGGGGATTGTGTAACATCTAAGATTGGTCCTGATAATCAATCAAGCCTGAAGCGTATGAACCTGATTACAAAACATCTTCTTATACATCCTTTTAGGATACTAATAAAGTGGAAGGCAGTGCTATCTGTACCGGCCATAACCCACTTTAGGTATTCCTATGACCTCTTTTTACGCCATTCTACTTAGTTATACTTAGTTTTCCGCATGGTGAACACACAATAAGCACAAGATGAAAATCCTAACATGCGATCTGCAACAATGAGACCCTTAAGGTTGTTAAAAGAACAAATAAAAAGGGGTGTGGGAGACCTGTGAACTGCGTATGCCACCCTCAAGGAAGAACACTGGGCGACTGCAGCTCATTCCTGTCCCCTCCCCCTGTACTCACCCTAATGGCAGGAAGGCAGTGGAGAGCACAGGAAAAGACACTCCTTAGGGAAAACAGCCCTTGTAGTCTCAGTGTTTAACCTTGGGTGTTCAGTGAAAACAGGAGGGCCAGAGATGGGAGTGCCAAAACAGGAAGAGGAAAAATACAAGATAGTTTGGCAAGAAAGGAAGCATTGAAAGAGAAAGAAAAGAAAAAGAAAAAGCCAAAACCATAGGCTGCATTTACCTGAGAAGCAAGAAACTAAAGGGAACAATTTAAACCTGAACAATGCAAAAGTGGCAGCCAAGGGAGCCCGCCCCACCCCCTGCCCCCCAGCAGGGCTGCAGAGTGAGAGAAGCCATTCCAACCTGCACCTTTGAGCCTGGCAGAGGACTGCTCTCTGAATGACACTGGCCCTACCTAACCCAGCTGCTTGGAAAGGAGCTTGCACGAAGAAGGTGGGAGGGAAGAGATTACAGAGAACCTGCTGGCATGCCTCTTCCCTTTCTGAGTTTGAAAGCTTCTCGGAGAACTTTAAAGGCTGACAGCTAAATTTAATCAGGGTTAAATCATTGAAATAAAGATGATGTTCTTATGCAACACAAATGAAAAGTGATTCTGCCAGTGCTTTCCCTACAAGGTAATGGTACAGACTCCTAGGAGCAGCCCAGCAGTTTGGAAATGTTATGAATTCAGTGTAGGCAGGAAATGTGCGAGTCTGGTTCACTGCTGATATTGTCTTCCAGGGACTTAAGGCCTGTAGGTTAAACCGGCAAGGTTCCACAGCTGGTGTTCTATATTGACAGTGCTTACTCACTTGCTCTCTCTCAGTTCAGTAAAATTCTTCATACATGGCATCCTAACTACATTCTATATTTAAGACAGCCGTTTTTTCTTAGGAACTCCAAATGTTTTCTGCAGAAGGAGCTTGCATAACCCTTATAACCAAGGACTGGGACTGAATGAAACATTCATTTGTTTCAAGAGAGTTTGGCAATCTGATTTTGTGCCAGTTCAATTATTTTAGAAAATGTACAGGACCACGTCTGGTTCAGACTGACTTACCACATGATTTATTTTCTTTAAAGATAAATGTTAAATCAACAGCGATATGTCACGTACCCTTGATATGATGTGATGAGAAGAGCATTTTACTTCTGTAGTTGTCCTCCCCCAAATCCATAATCCCTGTAAAAACCTAAGAAAAACATCAGATAAGCCATAATTGAAAATCAGTCTATAAATCACCTGACCAGTATTCCTCAAACTGTCAAGGTTATCAAAAACGAGGAAAGTGTGAGAAATGGTCACAGTATAGAGGAGTCTAAAGGATATGATGATTAAAATAATATGATATCCTGTGTGGGGTCCCAGAACAGAAAAGAAAATTAGGTAAAAACTAAGAAATTCTGAGTAAAGTATAGGCTTTATCTATAAAGAATATTTTAATACAAATATATAAATTATATTTCTATATAAATAATACTGTTTTAATTTTTACTCCTTAGTTGTAACATGTGCCATGATGATGTAAGATATTATCGATAGGGGAAACTGGGCGTAGGCTACAGGGAAACTCTCTGTACTATCTTCACAGCTTTTCTACAAATCTAAAACTATTCTAAAATTAAACTGTTTATTAAAAAATAAATGTTGAAAGTTAGTTTGGTTCATGGTTCCGCAAAATCAATCATTTGAGTTTATTTCATGTTTCTATTTACGATGGGTTTAAACTCCTTTTACCAATGTCCCATTATTACTGATATTTTACCAAAAGGAAAATTGAAACATAAAATAAGACTGAACACAAAATGAGGGATGATATGGTAAAGGAGAAATTTCTCTCCTAGAACGTGTTTACTTGGTCTTCACTCAGACACTGGCCTATGGGTCTTGCCCAACTACCTCCTGCCAGGATGCTGGGAAATAAAGTTTCAAGTAATACCTTTAAAGAGTCTATGCATTTCAATAGGATATTTTGGAGAGTGGACAGCAAGTCCTAAGTAATGGTTTTATAGAGTGGCATTTACACACACACACACACACACACACACACACACACACACACAAGATGTAGTTGGTTAGGGATAGAGAATGGCTCCACTGGTTCTTAAGCCCTTTCTAGTCATTGGGCCAGTCCCTATTCAAATGACATAGGGTTAGCCAGTCAGTTTTAGGGCAGTGGTCATAAATCCTGATTTCTAAGGTCATGACTTCCCAGAGTCCATCAAGGATAATGTGACTTCTCATCTTAGTTGTATATGATAGTCAGTGTGGGAGGGACTCCTGGAGTCGAGGAAGCAGGAGACCAAAGTCGACCTCAAAGAGATGACCTGTACCTTGCTTTTTGGTCTTTAGTAACCTGAGACACTTCTACTAGCTGTTTAATCAAGCTCTGTGACTGCTATAATGAGGACATGACAGACTTTGGACTCATGAAGTCCTGAGTTCAAGTCCCCATTTCCAAGTTTGCTACTTCCTGGTTGTGTGGCCCAGATCAGGCTACGTAATCTCACTGATCTTCAGGATTTTCATGAGGAACAACAAGCCTGATCATAATCCTGCTTCGAAAACTTACTGGGAGGATTAACCACATGGAGAGTATGAGAGCCTCTTGCCCAATGTCCGAAATATAGTAGATGCTGAACAAATAGTCTCTCTCCTCTCCTTTTCTTTCCTTTCTCACGTACCCAGGACAGTGGGAACAGGCACAGCTCAGCCGCTTTCGCAAATGGTTCTCTCTGTTCTCACGAGATTAGGAATCCTGCTAATTTCATTGACCATTAATTTTGAGGTGCGAAAATAATCTCTTCTGATTTGTGCAAAATCAGAAGCACTAATACTCTTTTAGTGTATACATTAATATTATTTATTGTTATTCAGTGGAAAGGTTCAATTTTATCTCACCAGAAATTGTCTGGGTAACTCTCTTGCTGGACAATGAAGGTTAACTGAGCCCAGGAGCCATGCAAAGTAGACACTAAAGAGGGTTGTTTAAAACAAGACAGGAACCATCTGGTAACAAGATGCTTTGCCAAAGATGCCACTGTATCTTTCGTAGAATTGTGGGAACAAATAATTAAGAAGCAAGGTGCCTAACAAAGGCTAAGAGTGGTGGGGAAAAGGAAATAAAAAAAGGCCAGGCAGGGTGAACAGGGAGAGACCCCTCAATACACAGACAATCTGAAAATTAAAAGGCAGAAGACGTTTTGATCTGAAACCCTGATAGGGAACTCAGAAGAGAAAGCTTTCCCAGCACACAGGCCGTTTATATTTCTGAATGGCAGTGCCTTCACAGTAAGTGTGCTTCTGTTACGTTAAGTGTCTGTTACAGCAGGCCTTGTCCCAACAATGTGGCCTGCTGGCCTGTCCAGTCTATGTCTAACTGATACAAGAAAGCTTCTGCGTCTCTGTAAACCAAACCAGCATTAAAGTCAAACAACCAAACAGTATCATTATTATTATTCACAGTCTGCATTGTAACATGACAGTGACAACTGTCAAGCAAGCCATCGTTTAGATCAAGTATGACTTTGAGGAATTCCACAAAGACGTTTATATATTTGACCCAAATGGGTCTTCTGTACCATTGCGTATGGGAGTGGGGTGGAGGAGTAGGAAGACACAGATTTTAATGGCTTTGCTGCAGCAGAGACAGGATATAGAGGAGAAGGATGCCGTACAAGGTATTTTAATTCACCTTGAAAGTACAATAATGGAAGTAAGTGCCAGTTTCTACAAACTAATATATAAAAATCAATCGCACTGTACCTGGCACATAGGAAGTGCTCAATAACAAAATGACAATGACGGTGATGATTGCAGCCATCACATTTCTGATAGATAATTTAACTGCTTGTTTTCATGATTCACATTTATAGAAAAATAAAATCAAGATAGTAACAAAAAGTGCTCCTTGAATTAGAAGAAGCAGTAATAACCCATTTTTACCCAGGCTATGCCAGCAAAGAGCTAAGATTATCAGGTTCCTTCTAATTGCTAAAACAAAGTTTCTTATGAAACAAAAACTGCTTCCATAGTGATTTTCTAATGGCATAATGTCATCCTAGCTTAAATGCTGTCAGATGGAATGACTTTGCTCTTTTGAACATGATATTGGTCAGAGAGAACTATTTTCAGACAAGTGATATTTATTGTACTTCTATTTCTTAAAAAATTTTAATACAATACAATATAATACTTTGGTGGATTAAGGCAGATATGGGAACCGTAAAATTTTCCATAGGTAGGATTTTTTGCTTGTCTTTCCTGATTCCCATCATTGCCTTTAGCAGCCAGGTCTGCAGACCTGAGCAATGGTTAATGTTTAAAGAGGTACACCATGTTCTGGTTAACAACCTTGCTCATTTCCTCTTCCTGATGGTGCTGCTGTGATTGCAGGACTCAAGTAAAACCTTTTCATTACATGAGAATACATAAGAAATGATGCTCAAGTCATAATAACTGGGAGATTAAGTTGCTTGAAGATAAAGAACTTACAGGCCTAAGGAAAAACGAATTGGCTTGGACCTCTATGGGAATAGTTTTACTGTAGTACATGGAAATAATCCACAGCCACCACTGAAATATGCATAAGGGTTTCAGACAGGAAATGAAGGAAGTGCGGCTTTAAACTGAAAGCACAGTGGATTTAAATAAACTGAATATAGATTCTCTGGTGAGAACTTGACCAGGGCACTACTAACATCGGCTCACCCTCTTAAATACAGTAGTAGAAAGAATTACATGGTCTGCCTATCAAATTCAGAATGCAGGGTGCTCTCCAGACCCCCCGTTATCCTCTTTCTTCTGTTATTAATCCCATTCTCATTAATCCCCCATACAATGTTCCATGAGAGCAGCACAATGCAGCTACTGACATTTCTCATAAATGATACATTCAGTCTTCTTTTTCTCAATCCAATTAGTTTCATTTCCCTCAAACTTTACTCAACGTTTCTCTGAGAACCTTTCCTTAATTATCCTGTAGTCCTTCCTTATCATTGCAAACCTTCAGCAGTTATTTGTCTGTTGATTTGCTCTCTAACTATCCTTGGGTATATACTTATACTGTGCTTGGCATTGGGCTTAGTCTTGGGGCTACATGATAAGCAAAACCCAGTCACTACCTTCATGGAGGTCACAGTCCACACACACACACGCACGTACACACACATAGTCCCATGATCTGTGATAAGGGCGATGACTGAGACAGGCATGAGGAAGGAAAAGATATTCATCCTCTAGGGAGTCAGAAATCTTCCTGGAAAAGCTGATGCCAAAGTTGAGTCTCTTGGGATGAGTAGAAGCTGGGCAGGTAAAGGAAGGTGAGGGGAGGCACAGACAGTGTGTGAAGTAGGTGGTATAGGCTAGGAACAGATGTGCCCTGTACATCGCTTGCTGATGAGAAGTTTTCTGAATTCAGCTTCTTTTCAAGAATTATAAACTCTTCCAGGGAACCATATTTCCTATTTAATTTGCCTTTTCCCCGTAGATCCATTATAGTCTCTAGCGTTTTCCAAAGAGTGTGTACCAACATCCTGAGAAACACTGCTGACTCACTGGCCACATCCTGGGCACTTGTCCAACAGTGCTAACAAAACTGTATGGCCATGGGAAGATGCATCATGCTCTCAGCTGCAAGTTGAGGCCAAGGAAGGCATTCATGGCTCTGATTTGAAGCAAGTACGTGCTACCTAAATGGAGGAGCCACCCAAACTACTTACTTGGAATCTTCACAGTCCCCATCAAATACCATCTCTCTGCTATTTCCTATTCTTGGCTTTTGTGATGATTTACATTTTACATTCAGAAAGTTCTGCACCAATATTTCTATTAAGATTTCATTGGATAATAAAAAATGTCAGAACAAGTATGGAATGGAAGTTCTAATCATCCTATAGAAACAAAAAAAAAAATCACTTTTTAAAATTAAGACCTTAAAAACCCCTTTTGATTATTTTATTTTGCTTTTTCAATTAGCTATAATCACGCCTCAGATAAATCTCATTACTCCCCTTTTTATTGATGTGGTTGCTACTGCAAGAATTGCAAATGCTGCAGCCTTTATTCATCTGAATTTAAAGGTAGAAATACTTAGTGGGCAAACAAGTATTGTTTTGCTCTCTAACTATCCTTGGATATATACTTATACTGTGCTTGGCATTGGGCTTGGTCTTGGGGCTACATGATATTTAAAGGTAGAAATACTTAGTGGGCAAACAAGCCAGGGTGTCACAAACATTTTGAGAGCTTTGTTGGGTCTCTCAGACTGAGGTTGAGGCAAGGGATGTGTGCACTGTTTCTGGCCTCACATTTGGCCTCTAGGTAAACAGACCTCCACATTCCAAGGCTGCCAAATTGCCATCTTTCACGGATGATTAAATCCCAACCCCTTCTCCCACTGCCTGAGGTCAGGGATGGAGGAGGGAGGAGAGGTAGAACATCAACAACAGGGTAAATTCATTGAGAGAGAGAGAGAGAGAGACAGAGAGAGAGAGAGACAGAGAGAGACAGAGAGAGACAGAGAGAGACAGAGAGAGACAGAGAGACAGAGATTAAAAAAAAAAAAAAAAAGGCACCAAGCGAGTTTTACAGGTTCTACTCCTTCAAAGCTGTCATTTCAAGGTTATGGCTTTAGAATGAAAAGAGGCAGCTTTCCACCTGAGCCCTCCTTAATGGAAACAGCAGGATCTAGCTTGCCTCTGGAAAGAAGAAAGAAAAATCCTGGAGCATGGAGCCAGGTGGGGAATTTTGATCACTGAACCTGGAGCTTTTGTAACTACCAAATAATCCACAAAAATCTTTGTTTCCGATGGCCCATGGGTAGGGCCAAAATCATATTCAGTGTGAAAATGAAACTAAAGGCCTGTTTTAAATCCCCCAACTAGAGCTTCCACACCCTGGTGCTGTCCCAACAGGCAAAGCTATCTGGATGAGACTGTTAAATAAAAGCCATTTCCAAACCCAAAGTCTGCATCACAGATGGAGAAGTAAAACGAGCAGTATTTCCTAATCTGATTACACCTCCCAGTACTCAGGTCAAGTAATCCAGTTCAAACGCATTAGAAGAACTTGTCCATGAACACTTTGAGGAAGCATATAATACTCCTGATTGATTTTTTGTTCCAAACCTCAGTATTCTTATTCATATATTAGAGATATTAACACCTAATTCAAAAGGTTAATCATAAAGATTACACAAGATTTTCAAGTCCCTGCACAGTAGGCACCTAAAGGTGATTTGCTTCCTCCTTTTCTCCCACTATTCTGACTCCTGTTGTTTTACCATCTTGGAAGTTGATTGTATAACCAACTTAAGGTGCTTCTTTGTTCACATTTTCTCTCCCGGAAGGGTCTCAAACCCCACTGAAGGCAGGAACTTTGTCTGCGGCACTTCTCACAGAAGACTACACATAGTAGGTGTACAGTAGGTGCTCTGTGGATACATGTTTCTATACGTGTTTCAATACCTTCACTGTTGTCTGACTTTTCCTTCCTCTCAATCACATACGATGACATGGTGGGGACACATAAAATGCTTCAATACGTCTATGGCCTTTCACCACCTTTAAAGATAACAGGCCAACGGGCATGGAACTAGAAGGAGAAAAGCACTGAGTAACAAATGTTGATCTAACCAAAGGGTAATGCCTGTTTTTCTCAACCAGGGCAGCATTACTGGAGAAATTACCCTCCAGCTTTTTAAGTACAGCCCCAGCAAAATGCAAGATCAAAGCAAGGATCCAGCCAGGAGGTCATTTTACAGAGAACTCCGTAGCTTTCCTGAATCCAGCTTGCTAACCTGTTGCAAAACACCAGCACTCTTGCAGCTGCCTTATTGATACCATCAGCCAACCACCAGGCAGGCAGGCAGGGAATGTTTGCAGAGGCTTGGACTTCTGTAGGTAGATGACATCTATAGACAGCTACAGAAGGTCATTCAAGATTACCAAGTCTTTCATTTAACAAATGAGTAAGCTGAAACCGGAGAACTTATGATTTACCCAAGATCACAAGGCTGGTTAGAGGTCGAGCCAGATGGAAAACCCCATGGGCAATGGTTTCTAGTCCAATCCATTTATTCAAAAAATGTTCATTAAACGCTTCCTATGTTCTTAATATGTTGGAGATACAAAGATGAGCATGACACCCTAATACTCAGGGGTCATATAGTCGAAGAGGGGATGAGAGACAAGAGAGACCTTCAGTTCTAGGACAATGCAGAGTAGTAGGTGTAAAGGGGACTAGGGAAGCCAGGCAAGGAGACTGAGGCACTTATTTCAGGCTCAAAATTTTAAAGGGATATTAAAGCTCAATAATCAAAATAAAGAAAGTATCAGTAGGACTGATTTTTCTTTTTGGCTCAAGCCCGGTATGGTTCATCAGGGTACTATTTTTGATCCCATCTTTATTGAACGTATCAATATTTTGTTCATCTTGGATTTTTTGCATTAATTTTGATTACTTAAAATATTACATTAAAAGTCTACGGCCATGCTACCCTGAACAAGCCTGATCTTGTCTGATCTCGGAAGCTAAGCAAGGTCAGGCCTGGTTAGTATTTGGATGGGAGACCACCTAGGAAGACCAAGTGCTATAAGCATAAAAAATAAAAAAAATAAGGGATTGTAAACTGACAAGGTCCTTGCAACCTGTGAGGTCAACCAAAGGT
>NW_011888851.1:2798680-2806803 GCF_000151845.1 Pteropus vampyrus
CTTATTATATTGGTTGGATTATATGCAAAATAAATCTGATAAGACCAAGTTTTGGGGAAGAATATACAAACTGGACTCTCATACACTCCTGGTAATATTTAACTTGGTATTTTTGAAAGGTTTTGCGCTAGGTATGTGTTCAAATCTAAATTATATGCATATAAAAATATTAGAGCACATTTACAAAATATGTCTAGAGTGACTCCACTAAAAATACAATGAATATAGTAAAAAGAATGTGAGATTATGCACATGTAAACGATGGTTCTCTGGACAGTATGGTTATGGGTAATTTTTTCCAGCTTTATTGAGATATAATTGACATATAACATCATGTAGGTTTAAGATGTACTATGTGTTGATTTGATATACTTACATATTGCGAAATGATTACCATCATAGCTTTAGCCAACACCTCCATCACATCGCATAATTACCATCTCTTTTTGTGGTGCAAACATCTAAGATTTACTGTCTGAGCAACTTTCAAGTATATAAAACAGCATTATTGAGTATAATTGCCTTGCTGTACATTAGATCCCTTGAACTTATAACTGAAGTTTGTACTCTTTGATCAACATCTCCCCATCCACTGCCTGTAGCCCCTAGTAACCACTAATGTACTCTCTTTTCTAGCAGCCTTTTTATTTAAAAATTTTTTTTTCATGCTTCAAAAATTCTTTCATAATTGAAATTTTATTGGTTGTTTTGAGAAGTACACAGACATTTCTGTTTGCACACAATTTCTAACGTACATAACAAAAACCTAGTCATGTAGTTGTGATTCTTTTCTAAACAGTTATTCCAGTGACTTTCCAGCTTAAAATTTGGAGGCTAATTTTCCTCAATAGAATATCGAGTACCAATATTTTCAAATGTTGATATGCTGACATCGAAGTCCCACTAATTCACAATTTAATATCATATACACTAAATAATCAAATTTTCAATCTTTCACAGCACGTTAACAAAGTTACTAGGAAAACTGGACTACCACGACGAAAATGTTACACAAACTTCTGAGGGAGAGCCAAAACCAAGAAGTGGTTTCCTTTAGGAAACAATTCTGCCGAAAACATGGAATAGAAGTAATTTAAATGTTCAAGACATAGTAAATGCATAGCTGACTCCAAAATGCCATTTAGTATGCTTTGTGTTATAGGATATAAAAACTACTCCCAGCTATGGAATGTTAAGCTGACACCCAAGACAATCAAAGTCTCTCATATTCAATATCCCATTATTTCTTGGTTGTACCAAAAAATAAACAACTAGCAAATTATTTCACCTCTTAAAAAAAAAAAAAGCATTAACACTTTCTAGTAGCCTTTTTAGATAGCACATATAAATGATGTGATACAATATTTGTCTTTCTCTGTCTGACCTATGTCACTTAGCATAATGCCCTCAAGGTCCATCCATGATATCACAAATGGCAAGATTTCCTTTTTTCTCATGGCTGTATAATATTTCATTTTTTTAAATATGTGACTTTTTTTTCTAATGATCTCCCTTTACTTTTCTAATTTTTTTGAAAAAATTTATTCACACAATAAACATTTATTGAGTACCTGCCACACGCTGGGGTTGCTTCAGGTGCAGGGGATACAACCACAAACCTCAAAACGCTTAGATTCTAACGTAGAGATCTAGGCAACAATGGAAATAAATAAAATGTGTAGTGATGTGGAGAAAAATAAAGTGAAGGATGTCAGAAATACTGGGGGTGGAGTGGGGATGATTTGAAAATAAATGTCGAAAAGGCCTCAGAGAAAGATGTTATTCAAGCAGTGGCTGAAAAGAGGTGAGAGAGTAAGCCTTTCAGGTATTTGTGGAGAATGAGTTTCACATAGAATGAATAACATGTGCAAGGGCCCTGATGGGGAGAACAGAGCAAGTGAAGTAGGGAGAAATAAGATCTGAGGTAAGAAAGGCAAAGAAGGGAACCAGTAATGTGAGACTTGAGAGTCTTTACGAGAACTTCGCTGTTACTCCAAGTGGGATGGAAAGCCATTGTCTGATTCTGAACAGAGGAGTTATATTATCTGGCACATTCTTCAATGGTATCACTCTGGCTGCCTTGGGGATAGTCTCCA
This sequence comes from Pteropus vampyrus, assembly GCF_000151845.1. Classification (NCBI taxonomy): domain Eukaryota; kingdom Metazoa; phylum Chordata; class Mammalia; order Chiroptera; family Pteropodidae; genus Pteropus; species Pteropus vampyrus. The sequence goes on from NW_011888851.1 coordinate 2,800,777, forward strand.
CAGGAGCAAAAGAAGAAGCAAGAAGACCAGTCAGGAGGCTATTTCAATAATACAGGCAAGACCTTTTGGTGGTTTGGACAAGAGAGACAGTTATAGTTGTATGGTACTAGATATATTCTGAAAGTATGGCCAATGGGATTTGCTCAAGGTTTGGGTGAGTAGTGTGAGAGACCAGGAGAGATCAAAGAAGATTCCAAGGTTTGTGCCTAGTTGGAGTTGCCATTGCTGAGATGGGGACATCCATAGAAGGAGCAGGTAGGGGAGGAGGCGAGACTGGAGGTTCAGTTTGGGACATGTTATTTTGTAGTGCCAAGAAGCAGTTGAATCTGGAGTTCAGGGGCAGGTGGGAGGAGTAGCCTGGGGCTGGGGCGTTACTTCTTGAAGTTGGTCAACATATCCATGATATTAAGGCCAAGAGACTGGGCGAGATGGCCAGAAGACTGCGTTTAAACAGTGAAGAGGTGTCCAAACCCTGCCTCCTGGGCACTTTAGAGTTAAGGCCACAGAGATGAGGAGGAGCCAACAAGAGATGCTGACAAGGAAGAAGTGAACCATGAGTTCATGAGGTTCTGTAGCCTAGTGAAAAAAAGTCTTTCAAGGCAGAGGGATTGATGATCTGTTTCAACTACGGCTGATGGGTTGGGTAAGATGAGCCTGAGAGTTGTCCATTGGCTCTAGCAACGTGGAAGCCATTAGCGACCTTGACAGGAACGGATTTGGTGGAGTGAGCAGATGAAAGCTTGATTGGAGTGGGTTTAAGAAAGGACAGAAAGAACTGGAAACGGCGAATTAAGAAAACTCTTTCAGGAGTTTGGCTGCAAAGGGGAGAAGAGAAGTAGATCTGTAGTTAGAAGAGGAAACGAGGCCAAGAGAAGGATTCTGTTTATGTTTTAAAGATGGAGAAAGTGAGATTGGTTTGTACGCACAGTAAAGAGAAAAATTCGATAGTACAGGAAGAAGAAAAGGGACTTGCTGGAGCAGTGGCCATGGATAGGCCAGAGGGGCTGGAATCCAGGGCCCAGAAGGAGGCCAGTTCTAATGCAAGAGAAGGGAAGGCAGGGCTTATGGCCACTGCTATTGGAAGATGGGTAGGAGTGATGGTGGGGTCATGGAAACGACCTTCTGGTAGCATCTATTTTCTCACAAAAGAGGAAGCGATTTCATCATCTGAGAGTGGGGAGTCTGAAAGAGTGGAAGAATGAATCAACTAAGAAAATGTGATGTGATTACTGGGAAGTATTAAGGAGATGAACAGGTGTTACTTAAGGACAAGGAGATGAGGAAAGAAAGAAAACTTTAATATGCATGAACTTTCACTTGGCAACACCACTTCTGGGAATTTTTCTTAAGGAAATGATTAAGGAATTTTGCCAGGATGTTCTCTGGCAAGGCTGTAAGAGCAAGAAGTTAAAAACAATCTAAGAGCCTCACAATAGAAAATTGGTTATGCTGAACCAATTTATTAATCAGTGCAGCCTTTCAAATGTAAACATTGATATTGAAAGCTATATATTTAGAAGAAAAAGAAAGTTTCCACATTTGTGGAAAAATATATTTATTTGTATATCTCCAACTATCTGTATGTATCTATGTGTTTAAAATTGGTAATCCTTGCCAACCTGGATTATTGATTGCCAATTTTTTTTTTTTGTTGGCTGTATTTTCTGATTCTTCTATAATAAACAGAGTGAGAAATTTGTAATGAGGAAACAACAGAAGAACCTGCTCAATGTTTCTGTGCTGTGTGGCACCTTTAGGTTTTTATCATGATTCTTAAGATGTCCTGCAGCCTGCTTTCTTTGCTGCCTCAGCCTCCTCTGAATTTCCTTAAATTTAAAGCAAACCCTGGTAACACCACAGTGTGGGTACATTCCTACCGAAAATCTCCATCAACCACATCATTACCGCCAAAACCACCCAAACTAAAAATATCTAAGTGATAATTTATTTTAAAATACTTCAGTATAGGTAGTTTGTGTAAGCATTAACTTTAATTAACAACACAAAGGATGATTAATTAATATGTGAAGTGTGTGAAATCCATATCTTATAGTTGATTACTTAGCATATGGAGTATACTTACATAAATCAACACTTAAGAGTAGTAGCTTAGCATAAAAATGTTAGAAACAATGTTTATGGTAAAATCGTGAGTTACCAGTGCTGAGACAGGAGCCACTGACCAGGCATGGGCAAGCCCAGCAGCCCACGCTCACTCTTGTCTCAGGTCTCTTAGCCCTGGGCGGGGGGGTCCCTCTACTCCTTGAAGGATGCTCTTGAATGATCCAACTCAAATATCACCTATACAATCCTGTTGTGCTCATGTCAGCAAGTCCACTTCAGGCTACACTTTGCCTGTAAGATGCCAGTTGACATACACAGTGGCAGAGAGGGAGCTGTCCAAAGCCACAAGTGTTCATGCCTGCCTGCTTGCTCAAATGTGTGCTTATATTTGAGCAATTTGTACTGAGATGTTCTTGAATTGTGACACACCAACTGGTTTGGATCAAATAATGCCCACTAGAACGTTAGAAGAAACTACCAAAATTTACTAGGAAGAACTTCATAATCATTTATTAACCAGATTGGTTTATGCCATTCGCTACAAATAATAATCACATTATTTGATAGGTATAATGGACATTGTCTCAACAAAATATTAGGTGGGTGACAGAGCATATTTAGAGAATATTACTACTTTTATTGATCTAATGTATATAATTTAAGTTTAAAAAATGTGCTGCTTGTGACATAGCTTTAAGATAACCCTCAGCCATCCCTCTTTTAACCAGATTGTTGCCCCAAGCCCATGCTATATAGGGATTCTGGAATCTCTACCCACTCCCCTGCCCCAGGGGATTCCGGGTATTCTTTAAACCTGCCTCATTTCCACGCTGTGCCACTTACCTGTGAAACAGTTGCTCCAGAATTCAAATTTCCTAGCCCCAAACTGCCACTTCTCTGATCCATTTGCAACTTATTCACTATTAATGTCTGAATTACATTGGATAACTTTGGAGGTTAAAATGGATTCATGCACATGGATGTCTGAGTAAGCAACAGAGACATGACCTAGAATAGTTTCATGGTTCGATATTGCATAAACATGTTTTATAATCTGTTTAACAGCAAACTTGATACTTCCTGAATGTGTCAACTCTAACACACATTTTTCTGTTAGAAGGAAGAAAAAGAAAAACCATGCTTTTCTTCTCATTCATAATCAAGGGAATTATAAAATTGATAAAATCTGGTTGCCCTCAGTAACACACTTCTCGAGCTTTTGTTTTCATCCTATGTTGTTTTTTATCTTCTTGTGCAGGGCTGGAGTACAGGCAACTCTCATAGCTGGAACGGTGGCATTTAACCTCAAGTTTGTGATTTTAAATACACCTGCCTGACTCTGACAAGAGATCAAAATGAACATCGTAATGATGGGACAGATTGATACTATGTGCCCTTTGATATGAGACACTAAGAAGAACATAGCACCGCTGCTGTGATATTCCTGACAAAATGCATATACTAATCATAAAAAAAGTCATACAAAGCCAAAATGAGAGAAATTCTACAAAATAACTGGTGTAAAATCTTCATATATATATTGAGGTCATGAAAGGCAAGGAAAGATTGAAGAATCATTCCAGACTGAAGAAGACTAAAGAGACATCAAAAGTAAATGAGGCACATTTCTTGGATTGGATCCAGAAACAGAAGAAAAAAAATATTTCTGTACACATTAGAATAATAGATAAAATTACATGGTGATACTGTGTAAATGTCAACTTCCTGCTTTTGATGGCTGAACTATGGAGAACGTCCTTGTGTTTTAGTAAATTCAGACTGACATTTCTAGTGGGACTGGGGCATCATTTCTGCAACTTGCAATTGTTTCGGGAAACATAAATGAGAGACAGAAATAGAAAGATAGATACATGGATGTAGGAAAAGTGACAAATGTTAATGATTACGGACCTGGGTAAAAGATATATGACAGTTTTTTGTATTATTATTTTTTTAACTTTCTGTAAATTTGAAATTATTTCACAATAAAATTAAAGAAACAAAGGAGAAAAAAATGTTAAGGAATACCTTAAAGTAAGAGTCATTAGGTTACTTACCATTACTATTAAAACAAGAATGTCCACTATTACTATAAACCAAATTACAAATATCTATATCTATTATTATATATACGATATATAACCTCTAGCTTATATATACATGTATGTAATTTGCCTGGGATCCTGCAGACCTGCTGAGTTAGAATACGGGGGAGCTCCCAGAAGCTCCAGAGGTGATGACTGTCACGCAGCCAGCATGGCACTTCACCCCCTATCAAGCCTCTCAGTTCCAGATCTTGGTTAGGTCTGGGAAGGAAGAAATCCTGCTTCCTGCCTTTGTTTTTCTCACATTCCAAGTCCAGCGCCCACTGTCCTCTCTCTCTCTTGCTACTTCACACACTAAGGTGTAAATACCCGATAATGACTCAGCATAGCTGTGTTCTTCGAAACACTAATGTGTTCTCAGAAAACAAGTGAAAATAAAACAAAAACCCTCTAGTGCTTGGGTTGAATAAGTCTAATTCTTCATACAGGAGCTCCTCCTGGACATTTATAATATATATTAGTTCATAAATGGCTTACAAATGGCTGCATTTTGTGTAATTTAGTATTTTGCAATCATTTTTGGCCACGGAATGCTTTCCCTCCTACTTAACACATCATAAAACATCCAGGGACACTTTTGTTTCTCCAGGTTCACTTGCTCCCAAAGGCGTGTGAACCATTTACGATGCTGAAGGGAGACACCTAAAGGTAGATGGCCCTCAAGCACTTAGTCATCCTCACAGCTTGGCCTTCTTGCGTGGGTCAGCTTTATCCACAGGGTGACTTCTCTCTGAGATTTCTAGATGCTGTGAGCAGCAGCTAGGTCTGCTACTTCTGTCACAGCCAGGCAGACAACTGCTTGTACTCATCCTGCTCAGACTGCCCCTAAACCACTCATCAGATCTAGGAAAGTGGGTTTGCCCTGGTAGCTTTAACTGGCTGTGGCTCACTCCTGTGGCTAGAAAGGGTCCCATTCATACACGGCAACTACACAATGAGGATGAGGACAGGGTGGAGTGGTTGTTGGGGGCGGGTAACAGACTATCCTCCACAATGTGGAATTTCTGTCAGCAGAGAACTGAGGATACTGCACCTGGCTCAGGTAAGCCTCTTCCTACACAGGGCCTCCCAGACAATCAACATCTCCTTGAGCAGTTCCACATCTTGGGTTAGCTTATCCTGGGGCAAGGAAGGGACCCCCTGAGTGTAATACCCTCCTCTCTGGATGGAGGGCAGAAGGCAGGGGCAGAAGCACAGGCAAGAACAGAGGGACGGATAAGAATATCAGTGTACAACAAAACAAAAAGACAACCGACTGTTTGGGAGAAAATATTTGTTAATGATACATCTGATAAGGGGTTAATATCCAAAATATACAAAGAACTTATACAACTCAACAACAAAAAAACAAACAATCCAATTAAAAAATGGGCAGAAGACTTGAACAGATACTCTCCAAAGAGGAAATACAGATGTTTAATAGACATATAAAAAGGTGCTCAAGCTCACTAATTATCAGAGAAATGCAACTTAAAACCACAATGAGATATCATCTCATACCTGTCAAAATGGCTATCATTAAATCAAAAAACAACAAATGTTGGTGAGGATGCGGAGAAAAGGGAACCCTCATACATTGTTGGTGGGATTGTAAATTGGTACAGCCACTATGAAAAACAGTTTCTCGAAAAATTAAAAATGGATATACTTTTTGATCCAGCAATTGCACTTCTGGGTATTTATCCAAAGAAAACCAAAACAATAATTCGTAAAGATCTATGCACCCCAATATTCATGGCAGCACTATTTACAATAGCCAAGATATGGAAGCAACCTAGATGCCCATCAACAGATGACTGGATAAAGAAATTATGGTTCATATATGCAATGGAATATTATTCAGTCATTAAAAAAAAAA
>NW_011888851.1:2807383-2820774 GCF_000151845.1 Pteropus vampyrus
TCTCTCTCTCTCTCTCTCTCTCTTTCTTCCCATGCTTTCCCACAATTGGATTATTTTAGCCTTTAGCCCTACTCGGATTTCCTACAAGCCCTGGTCTCTAGGAGCAAACCTACATTCAAGACACCTCTGAAAAAAAAAATTGAACACAGATTGCTCGTCAGTTCCCCCACTGGATGTTGAATTCCAAAGGTCATTTTCTTCAAGCTTTAATCTCAGCCTTTTGCCTCATAACTTTGAAGTAAAATCCTTTTCAAGACAGGCCCTTGCCTAGTGCTAAGAACTGAACAATGTGTCATTATTACACTTGCGGTAATTTCTAAATAGCATTGGCAAATTCAAGAATTTGTAAGTAACTTTGTATGCATCGGCCAAGCCGCCGCTAAGAACACTCCTGTGCTGGGTTAACACTGGCATTTTAGTTTCATCTAATGCAAACAATAAACAGAAATCAATACAGGTCATACTTTCCCTCTTTCCTGTAAAATAGTTACTGTCACAAGCACAGTGCTTTCACGTGACTACAACTGGCTTTGAAGGTGGGCCATCACTCATTCCTCACTCAAAGCAGATGTGAGACAGATTCTAGGGCTCAGGCCTGCTCACCATAGGACATCTTGGAAAGTACTTGGCACCTGTCCCAGAGCAGGTGTCCAATTAGGTGTCACCTCTCTCCTTCCTTCTTGTCTTCCTTCCCCCTAACAGTGCCCCAAAAGAAAAGATCCAAGAAACTTCTGAAAATAAATATAATAAATTACTCCCTACAGCTAGTTTCCTGTTGTCCTGCTGCAAACATTAGCAGCCATTAGGTTACTAATTCGTTTGATAAATTACTATGTGATAAGGTGTATCACACACATACACTCGCATTTTTAATGTGAGTCTTCAATACCTCAATTCAAAATAGTAATAAGAGCTGAGGCTCTCAGGCTTTCTCGTCACCACCAAGTGCCTGCTACTTTCTTAAATCACTCCTCAAGGAGAATTGGGTTTGAAAATTTTTAGGGTCACTTTGGTTTACAAGTGACCCCTCGAGCCTACCACCTGTCGAATGGCTGCCTTAGAAAAGAGTCAGAGCCTGACAATTCTGAGAGTTTTTTGAGGCTTAAAATTCCTCTGGAGGCTTTCTTAGACTGTGAGTCTCCCCGGGTCCCAGAGTGACTTCTCAGTTCACGTGTTCAGCAGATGTAAACCACAGGATCCTGGAGTCTCAGGGTAGGGGATGATCTTAAGTGTTCTATCTTCTTTTCTATGCGACAAATTCCCCTGCCAAGTGGCAGCCTCTCTTAAAACATCTCCAGGAATGAGCCACCCTCTACTTCTAAAGGAGGTCCATTTTGCTTTCAGATAGTATTAATTCTTTTTATTTTACTAACTGTTTGAAAGTCTTCATTAGGTTTGGTTAAAGTCTACCTTTCTATAGTTTCTACTTCCTTCTACCTTCTGGAATAACATTAAAAGTGTCCAGACTTTTTATGTGGCAGACTTTCAAATATTCAGTATCCACTACTTCCTGGAGGATCTTAAGCATGAGCAGGTGGGTCATCCATATCCACAGTACCCAGCTGGGGAAGCAACATACTTATGCCTAAGTGACTGCGCCATCCTGGGCAACCTGTGGGCTGATCTATAGCCTGTGAGTGGGCCCAGCACAAGTGTTTGTCTTGCTAGGGATGATGATAATGAAATTCATCAGCGAGATTCTTTCAATCAAGATTTGGACTGGAAAAATGAGGGAAGGTCAGTTAGATAGTAACATTAGTAGAGCAGAGACAAAACAAAAATAGTAAGTCATGTTTACGACGAAGCACCGAGATCAGAGTCCTACTGCTGGGGGTGTGGTTGAGTAACCAGGCCGCCTGTAATTTTGGTGGACTTGATCGATAATTTTGAATGATTTCCGGCACTAGATCTAAGTTCTAGACTCAGTTAGACCCAGCTAGACCACAATGCCTCTCTTTTATAACAAGCTTGATTGGGTTGTCATAATGCCTAACATTATAATTGAGATTCTTACCTTTTTAAATTTTCACATATATTCTTCTAAAAATTCCTGCATTGCTTGGAATAAAACAAATGATCTCTAATCTTTCGACCTACAAGAATTTAACTAAGAGTTCTCACGTTTTCCAAGTCTTTTCTTCCTCAAGAAAAGGATTTTCAAACATTTGAACCATCATCTTCCTCAAGCTAAAGATTTTCAAACATTTGAACCATCATTATAAAATGGCTTCCAGTCTCTCCAGCATCTCTGCCTCCTCCTCTCTGCTATCTCCTTTCTCTAAATCATAGTTCCACTTTCTTACCCCCAATAACCAGCATCCCAAGTGAAGCAAATCAAATGGCAACCCATCCTAAGCATGTGCTCTGCAGTTTCAGCATAAGGAGAATATTTTTATGAAATCAAATATATAACTCTTCTCATTTTTTTTTGAATGATCAGAGTAAGGTTCCCCTGTCTGATCAGCCCCATGGAACCCAAGGATTATTAGAACAAATGTGTGAAAATGAACTACGGTGGATGATTATCTGGATGCTCTTGAGGTAATATGGTATGGGGACCTCTATTGATCTCCTGACTACCCCTTTGTTGGAAGAAAAAATCAAAAGTATTGATTTCAATTTACTTAGTATTGGTAAAAAAATTTTTTAAATCTAAACTCTAGATAATGTGTTTAAGTTGATTATCTGAAAGAACATGTGAATGTTCTTACATGTAGCTATTTTTTGGCTGCAAGTAATAGAAAACTTAAGTGTGTAAATCATATTATTTGATAAAGTACCTAAAACTGGGTGCAAGGTCTATGTTTTTGTGTGTGGTTTTTTTTTTTTTCCCCCCATTCAAGGTTAGAATCTGTAATTCTGCCTCCAGAATTTTGCTTGGCACTTTTACATAACTATGTTCAAGACTGAAAGTCCTAAAATCTTGAGCCACCAGAACACTTCCCCTTCCGCCTGTCTCATTAGTCAGGATGGAGGCACATGGCCAAGCTGGGCTACAAAGGAAGCGAGGAAGTGAGTTTCTGGCAAAGGGAAGTGGGATTGTCATGACCAGGCAAAGTGTCTGCTTCAATGTATTTAGAATGTTTAAAAATAGGATTTCATTTTATTACAAAAGTTAACACATAATTATTAAAGCTAGTTCGGAAAATAGGAGAAAAAAATTCACTAGTGCCACTTTTTCTCGATGCATGATTTTAACCCTTTTCTAATTATATTGTACATACTGTGATTTTCTTTTATTTTCTTAACATATGATTAAGGCTCTATGGATTTTGAAATATATTTACCATTTTGAAATACAGTGTAAACTAAAGGAGGCAGTAGAGAACAGTAGAAAGAGTACTGGCTCCTGAGTGAAGAGGCTATGCTGTGGCCCGGGCTCTGGCATAAATCCATCACTGTATTTCCACTTTCTCAAAAGAAAGCTGTGCTTCTTTAGTTCTACTATTTCCGACACTACAAAATCATGAGAGCCATGCCTTTGAGACACACAAGCCACACTGTTCAGATGCTGATGCAACATATAAGGTCAGAGCCACCAAGATAAGCAGACAGGTGAACTGGAAGTTGTTGCTATGGGAAACCGATGCTCAATATTTCATAATGCAATATATAACACGTAATGGGTAATGTGTGACAATAATATATACCGTGCCTCCCAATTTTTCCACAGATTTTGTATGAAATTGTTTAATTCTTAAATATCGACACCTAATTGGAAAAACAAAATACTGTAGAGGCCAAATAAAATATGTGGTCTGAGTGTCGGTTTGCCTCTGCAGCTAAACTAACAGCCAACTTGATCAACACTGGGTAAAGTATACAGAAGAGGGGTTAAGAAGAGCTGCTTATAAGACATTTTGGCTATACAACAACTGGATTATTACTATGAATTGAAAACATCAAATGCTTATATTAATGGTGAATTAATGTAGTCTAGGATTTTATCATGTTTTGTTTTTTACATTGACAGTATAATTACTTTCCGTTGCTGATTCCAAAATGTCCCTGGGTCTTTGATGTGCTCTCCTGAATAAGTACATGTTATATTGGAAACATCTAAGTGGGGACCCTCTGAGGCCACACCTCCTTTTATATGTATATTTCATGATCCCATCTGGTTCAAAACCAAGCCCTGCGTCTTTTGCCTTCATCACTCAGTTTAAAGAGAAAATGAAAACACAAATGATGAAAGTCTTAGACAGGTGTTCCCTTGAGTGAGAACTGCCACCTCTAGCCATTTATTCTCTTCTAGCCCTGAGTATTGCGTCTTCACTCTCTCCTTTTCTGAGAAAGAATGATCAACATCACCGGTCAGGGAGGGTCTTTGCGCCCTGCAATTCTGACTCTCTTGCTCGCTGAAAGTGGTACAGAAAGAGGGTTAACAACTTTGAACTTTTTATGTGATTTTTGCCTTTGACACAGTTGTTATTAAGAGTTCTAAAAAAGCAACAGCCCCTACAAGAACATCAGGTTTCTAAATGATTCATCTCCTCACAGACCTTGATATTCAGTCCAGGTGTAGGAATAAACAGAATATAGCCCTCGGGTTCCATCCTTCAAGGCTTGGACAGGCTTCAGTGAAAATCTATAGCAAAAGGCCTGGGCGCTTCCCCTGACTCTCTCTTTGTTCTAACTTTTTATCTTGGAAAAAGCAAAGGGATTTCCTTTGTGGATTAAGCAGGGGAAACAACCTAAGGTAGTGATAGTGGTTCATTAGAATTATAGGTGCAAAAGTATCCTGAAGTCAGCTTGACAAAAAGCTCTTTCCCCATCTCGGACTGCTCCCCAGGTGTGTCCAGCAGAGAGCTGCACAGTCCTCGCCCCATTGTGGTTACTCATTTTCCTTTCTCCAGGCCCCGGGAGGATCTGGGCAAACGGGTATTTTCTTGAACGAGGCGGAGAGGTGATCCAAAAGTGATCCATGCAGACTTTTTTTCTCTGTATTTTTCAAGAAGTATTTACATGTATTATTTTGTTAACATTGAATCATTTTGAAATAAATATTTAAAAATCAATAGATGCCGTTCTCATCCTTCCAGGTCATGGTTCTGAGTCACCGAAAGGGACAGGGTCAAAGAATGAGACAGACGATTAATTTTCTTAATGATAGGTCTGTACAAACAATGAGAAGAAAGTGAAGTTTCCTGTTCGCGGAAGGCCAATGTGCTACTCTACAAATGTGTCCTAGTCACACTTTTTATTCCAAACCGAGAGTCTGCAAAAGGATTAGGGTGTGACAGTAAAGGAAAAGGATTTATGTCAAAGCAGCTACAGTGCTAGCCTGATGTATCGATCTCTTGCCCACACAGGCCTAAATCAAAAACATATACATAGGTACTATTCAAGAGCTACTAAAAAAAATCTTGAAATAAAGAACATAAATAAGATTTCTATTAGGATTGTTCTTCAAATTTTTACATTCTGCTTCATGGCTGGGATTTACTTTAACGATGTTCAGTGGTGGCTTAACTTTAAGTTAATATTTTTATTAGTTAGTTTTAAAGTAAAACAAGTCCCCCACCTCCTTTGGGTTAATGATTAACTTTAGAATTTTCAAAGAGGAATGATTTTTTACATTTCTTATTTTAACTTTGTCATATTTTCCTTTCACCACTTGAAGAACAGGTATTATCTGCTTACTGCTTTTTCTCTACATTTTTAGGAAGATGCTTGGTTTGTACTTTCATTGTTTTGACAGTATTTATTTGATTTGGCATATTGCATTTCTATTTGTATTTAAAAATGCTCTTCACTAAATTTTGGGGGTTTCTCTCTGAACTAAATATAACTTAGCAGAGTTTAAGTTTTCTATATTTTCTATGTAATTGAGCTTTTTTTTTTTGTTATTTCTCATTTTACGATTTACTCTCTGGATATATGTTACTTAGAGCTATGACTTACTTTTATTGTGTGGTCCAGAACATGGGCAATTTTTGTTTAAAGGACACTTGGGCAGAAAAACTTATTTGCTCAGTTTCTATGTAGTTCTTTACATATATGTTTCATCTGTCATTAATTTTTGTGTACTTTTATATCACATGAATTAACTAGATTCTACTTCTGAAATGTGGATATTTCCAATTATGTTGCATTTCCATTAATTTTTCCTGTTCATGGATTTTTGCTTTATAATATTAGAGGTTTTTAGATGATTGAGTTATTTCTTCTACTGCTTTTGTCATGAAATCTACTTTATTATGAAAAGATACTCAAACTAGAGTCTATTTTTAATAGGAACAGGTTTGAGATTTGACCCCAAAGAAAATGCAACTGATGTAACTTACAAAGAAAAAAGTAGTCGTGCACACCCTTTTCACCCTTCATTAACCACTGCCTCTTGGCAAGCCACTGACCTATTTTCCTAGTAAACCCAGGCTGCCATTGTGTTATCTGGCTGAGTCACAGCTGGGGCTTATAGAAGACAATCTGGCAATTACACTATGTTCCTAGAGTCAATGTACATTCATAAATGCTCTGGTGCCTAAAACTAAAACCTCGTAACTTGCTAAGGCAAAACATTGTATAAGCCATCAAGGAAAATGAAGTATACAGTATATTATAGCATAATTCCACTTATATACTATAGCCCAGTCTGTTTTTATTATTAAATGTGCTCTTGAGTTGAGCACGATTATTTGTCAATACCTCCAAAAATTAGAATAATTTTTTTTCTCTCAGCAGCCAAATATTTCTACCCAGGAACAGATGGTTCATCTCTTAATCTTCTTAGATGCATGGAATTCATTTTGGGAATAACAAACTCCCAAATTTGTTCTACACATGAATGAAATGTTAAGTGAAGATCTGGACTGCCTTGATCTTTAGAGAAAAGGTGGTAAACAAATAATACCTGTTCTCCAAGTGGTCAAAGGGCAGATAATATGAGTTCTAGGTTGGTTCACATTCCAGGCCCTTCTCTCACTTTCTGTTTTGCTTCACCTTTATTTAGAATAATTACGATGTTTTTATTCTCAGGCTGAGTTCCACTCAATAGCCAGTGTTGGCCCGAACTTTGAGGTTTTCTGTGTATGAAAGTCGAATTTCCTATATATATTTATTTTTGTTGAACTTTTAAAAACAAAACGTTAACTTTGGATTAAATATTATGCTTTCATTTGTCATCACCTGTAGAGAGCATTTTCATAAGAGTTTATTTGAGCCTAAATTGATGACATATGCTGGGGAGCAGGATTTCAAATGCTCCGGAGAACAACAGTCATGCAGTTTCCTTTTATGCCTTTGAAATTTAGGAAGCAACATAAGAAAGAGTACATGGAGGTGGAAGAGAGCAAGGCCAGGATTGGATTGGATTACAAGTGTTAAACTCTGATGGGTGAGAATGTATTAGAAGGGGGGCTCTGAAAGGGGGCATTTTAAAGGTGTGTTAACCTAGATGCACAGGAACAATGGACAGGGTTTGTTAAGGCAAAGATAACCCTTTTAATAAAAATGTTATAGGCCTGGGGCTGACTCCCACCAAGATCTGGCCAGTTAGGAATTTATGATCAGATTACTCTGTGAGGTTACTTTCCATAGAACCCCTTTATTTCACCCATACCACTTAATATTAGTCCCTATATCTCTTCCATAAAGTTGAAATCATATTATTCAGAAATGCAGTCCAGAAAAACAAAACGATTAATAAATTGCAATAACAGCTATATTTACTGAGTACTTAACTATGTTATAGATACTGTGCTAATCATTTCACAAACATAGTTCATGTTATTATTCTAATAACAAAAGGTTATTATTACAACCTTTTATGGTTAAGGAAACTTAAGCTTTGTGAGTACCTTTCCTTAAAGTCACACTGCTAGAGAAAAGCAAAGCCAGAATTTGCATCCAAGTCTTTCTGGCTTCAAAGACTATAACTACTGAACATGCAACTACTTAGCTACACCACAAATAGCAGGTCAGAGCAATGCCCAGTCAGCCCCAAATATCGAGCATCTAAAGTTTACATCCAAATTTAGATCTAAAGCATCTAAAATAGAAACAGTATTTCTTCCAGTCCACTCAGTCTAAGAGCAATGTTTTAAAGCCACTTGAATAAATGAAAATCCTCATTTATTCAACAACTATTTGTTTCGCTCTTGCTATAAATAAGGCAAGGTGACAATGACAATTTTTAAGGATGGCAATCCTTGCTTTTTGAGAAGGTCAGGTCACAGTGGAAGAGGCAGAACTGCAACTGTATTGCAATCTACGTTGTAGCAGAAATGCAGGGAGTAGATGGATGGTTACTATTTTATAAAGGGTGGTTGGAAAGGGCAGCTCTGAAAGGGTAGCCTGTGTGCAGGGCTGAAATGTGATGAGGGATACCTGGGGACAGAGCATTCCAGGCAGAGGAAATGACAAGTACAAATGCCCTCAGGTGGGATCTGGTTTGCTTCTTCAAAGTGAGCGAAGAGGCCACCAGGCCAGATGAGGCCACCAGGCCAGAGGACAGTGAGCGAGCATGACCCAAGGCGGAGGGGCACCAGGTCCATGAGGAATAGGTAGGAGCACACATCACATACTGCCGAGTCTTAGGCTTTCACTGTAAGGTGGGAAGACCTGAAGGGTTTTGAGGCGAAGAGCCACACCCTGGCTTGCCGTACAAGGGTGACAGGAGGGAGACCAGTCCAGGTAAGAGATGATGGTGACTTGGCCATAGCAGATGATGGAGGTGGTGGTGAGAAGTGATTGTGTTTTATGTGTTCTGACAAGATTTACTGGAGGGATGGAATGTGGCATATGAGAGAAAAGAGTCAATGATGACCTTGAGGTCTTCGGCCTCAGCACCTGGAAGGAGTTGACATTTTTAAGATGGGAAGACAAGGGGCAGAGCTGGCTGGTGGATGGTGGTTAGTGGGGAGGGGTGTGGGCAGCAGAGTTTGGTTTGGGACATATTTAGAGATGCTTACTAGTCTTCCAAGTCAAGATGTTGATCAGGCATTTGAATATATAAATTAGGACATATGAAAAGATGCTATTTGATAAACATCAAGGAGAATCTGCAAAAGCTTTAAAAAAAATGGGTAAGGTAGATTAAATGACTCTTAAAAAAGTTTCAAGGCATTTTAAGTTAAAACATCACTGTTTTTATATCACATATAAAGGTCTGTGATGACTAAAAATATGTGGCAACATCGTATTGTAAGAAGTGGCTATAGCTCGATCAATGATTTCTAAAGTGTGGGCCTCAGACAACAAACATCAACCTCTCCAGTGAGTTTCTTAGAGATGCAAATTATTGGGCCCCACAGACCTAGTGAATCATAAACTCTGGGAATGAGGCCCAGGAAACCGTTTTTTGACAAATTTTCCAGGAGGTTGTTATGCACATTAGAGTTGAGTGAGCTAGATGATAAGAAGTTTAGTATTTCCAGGTTTCAATCATTAAAAAAAAGGAACAAGTTTTGTTTATAGGTAAATGTCTTTATTGTTTCAAGCATAAAGAAAGAGTAAACAAAAACCAGTATGACATTTCATTTCTTAGTCTTCTCAATGAGGTTATAAAAATACAATGCCATTTAGTCTTTATAAACTCTTGGAAATGTCTAGAAGTTTACGCTTAGTATAATATAAAAAGGCACTTAAACACACACAATGAGATGATTAAAAAAACTCACCTCATAGATACAAGTGAAATTGCTTTTAGAAAAATTTCTAAATATAAACTCCTACATAAATAAGACTTAACTTTTTCTTGTTTTCCAAAATGTAGACAGCATTTTCCCCATGTTACTTTAGACATCATAGATGTGAATTGCCTTCTCCTACCTTCTTTTTTTTGATATAGGTTAACAGAAAAGCAAGCTAAAATTAATCTTTTTTTCTTCAATTTAATCTCTTATTTTGCTTAAGATAAAAAAAAAATTCTTAACTTGTAACCAAGATCTTTTAGTATGCCTGGCTCATTTTTATTTAGTTTAAAATCACAATTCATTAAAAAATAAATAAAAAGAGAAGATGATGATGAGAAATATTTTTAAGTAGTTATTATTCAGTTGCCAAAATAACCCTAAGCAGCAATATTTATGAAGCATGTGAACATATATGTGTGTATATCTTAAAATATCACTGTGGCATCATTCTGGCTTTTGAGCATAATGAAATCACATTAACGTAATCTTTGTAAACTGGGATTACAGGCTCGAATACAACTCAAATCATTTAGTTTATTCATCTATGAAAGAAAAGATTCATGTGCTTCACATATTTTTAACTCTTCATTTTCTTTCAGGTTGGTCAAAGGATAAACAATATACACCATAAATTAAATAAAAACTCACTGACCTTTGTTATGCATATACTGTTGCTAATTAAAATAAGTGTATTCTTGCTGTGGAAACTCTGTGTTTGGGGAATTTTTATAAGATCATTTTTTCAAGGTATTGGCAAGTAAGAATAAATGTTTTCTGTGAACTGAAGGAAATACAAGACAGGTCATTAACTCATTCTCTGCGCGTAAGATGCTGTTTTAGAGGTAAGTGAATTATTTTACCCCGAGTGTTCACTTAAACAATACATTAATTGCTCTAAGGAATTGCCAAAACATGGTCAACTTGAAATGACTTAACAATGAAATCCAGAGATCTGGTTACTTTCCGGGTAGGATCTGGACTATAAATGAAAAATGACATTTAAAAAAATATGGGGAAAATATAGAGTCACTTGAATGCTTATCATTTTATTTCTCTAATCATAAATGGTAATGATTTGAATTAGTCCTTGACATTGATTTGTGTGTTTAAATTAGTCCTTAATTATGCCTTTTCTGCCTTTTGTTCTGTTGTGCTCACTCTTTTAAGAAATGCCATGATAATTAGCATATGGTTGTGTTGCATGAAGCCTCTTATACTACATTCCTCTGTACATGTGTTCATTTATAGTGCCTCTGCTCATACTTTTCTATTTAACTTTTCTGTTGGATAGCATTGCAAAGTTTTTGCTGATTTTCAAGGCAGTCTTTCAGCTTATCCTCTGTCAAAGTCAGTCGCTGCTCCAAGATTGAAACAGTCTGCAAAAAGGAGGACAAAATAATCAATGGCTGGTGACCTGGTGGTGAGAACAATGACGACGATCTCTGCACAGGAGATCCTTTTTAGACTGGAATGCTTACCCTTTTGCCAGGAACTTGGCTCAAAAATGAGCCCCAGAACTTGCTCTGCTTCTGGGCCCTACCACAGGGCAAAGCACTGTCAAGCGGTTTCAGGGAAAGAAAAAAACAAAAACAAAAAACTAATATATTTAGGGGAAAAGGAATACAAAAGCAGGCCTCTGTAGACAATTCTTATGTCTGATCTTCCAAAGCATCAGTGCCAGGAAAGAGGCCACGTGCAGCAACCGGTGTTGCCACAAGCTACATGGAAGTGTGGAGAACAGGTAGGAATAGAATGTCACGTGCCCAGCTCAAGTGCTACTTAAATGTTATCACTAGTCATTCTATCACGATCAATCTATGAAGGACCATACCTATTCTACTCTAGACACATGGATGCCACGTATACTTTGAAAATATCATAATGATTGCCACCAGGTCTCACACCCAAAAGATAATAATAATACCTCATAGGGTTGTTAAGAATACTGAATGAAATAATGCAGGGAAAATGCTTCAGTGAGTTCCTGGCAAACGGGAGTTAGCTAGTCTAACTCTTTCAGCTAATAAACAAGCATATGACTACACACACACACGACTACTTTTAATCTAATTTTTTTTGCGATATTGACTACTACATCTTCAGCCTTTTACATCAGCAGTCTCCATCCTTTTTGGCACCAGGGAGTAGTGCTCCTATGAGCATCTAATGCCTAATGATCTGAGGTGGAGCTGAGGCGGTGATGCTAGTGCTGGGGAGTGGCTGCAAATACAGATGAAGCTTCACTCACTCACCCACTGCTCACCTCCTGCTGTGCAACCCAGTTCCTAATAGGCACAGACTGGCTGTGGTCCAGGGGTTGGGGATCCCTGTTTTACATAATTCAAAAATTATTTTCATTATAAAATAAAACAGATTCAGGAAGCTACATAAAACACATCTCACTTAATGAATTCTCATGAGAAAAATATTCTTATAGCCAGCATCCAAGTCAGGAACTAGAACTCTGCCAGCTACTCCACAGATCTTTCTAGGTGCCTGTCAGAATCAGCACTCCTGCCTTTCCTCCATAATAGCCACTATCATGACATTACAGTAATCGCTTTCTTGTATTTCTTTATCATTTTATCTTTCAGGTGTACATCCCTAGCCATTATAATTTTGTCATATTCATTTTCAAGACTTGATATGTCATTTCAAGTCAACTTTAACCTATAGGTTCACATCCTTTCTCTTTCTTTTTGTTATAATTCGTCTGACAGTCTTAGTCCATTTGACCTGTAGAATTTCCACGAGTCTGAATTTTAGAAATGGCACACTCAGGGTAGAGTGCAGTCTGTTCTTCTACCCTTATTTCCTGTCAGTTGGCAGCTGTATCAAAGGCTTGCTAAGACAGGTTAGATCCCTTGCTAAGGCTGTAGGTGGCGGTCTATTCTCCCATAAGAAGATACATGAATAAGGTCTGGTCCTTTCTCTTTTCATGATGTGAGTAACTACTCAATGACAAGGTCTACTGATTCTTGGAGATTGCAAATAACGATATTTGAATTCCACAATTTTAAAAATTATTAGTTGTAATAATTTATAAATAAGTGACACTCCCCTTATCTACTATTTGGTTATCCAGAGATAGAGTTCATAGAGGAAAGGAAGAATAAACGCGTGGTTATTTTAGTCAGCAAGTTCCATGATAATGAACTGATGCCCTATCATCCTTTGAAGGTAACCGATTTTTAAAAATTTCATTATTTAACATTTTTTGCTTTCATATTCCATACTAGACATTATGACTAACTAAAAATAATAGTGATGCTGGTAACATAGCCTATCATTTCTTCAATGCCTACTATGGTGCAAGCATTTTGCCAGATACTTTAACATGTTATCACAATTCCACATGCTAAGGCTGTTGAGACATATGTTATCAACACCTTTAACACTGGTTAACTCTATCTGCCATCTAAAACATTTCATTTTAATTTATTTCTAATTATAGTTTGGTACAGATAGTTATAAACACTGCCACTGAATTAGAGGTTCAGTCATCTGTAATTAAAATGATTCAGAACACGTTCATTTTACTTGCTACTTGCCCACAGATTCGCTGTTCCCACTTTGCAAGTGTGCTTTGCCTGCTTTCAACTTCTTTCATATGTAAAATTAAAGAAAAAATCATAGAGACGGTCAATAAAGTTTAAAGTGATTCATTTATTCTTGAATCGGCTAAAAAAGACGGAGAAATGGGTCAGAAAGCTGAAAGAGTGGAGAATGAAGATTCACTTGGGAGAGGTCCTAACG
>NW_011888851.1:2820824-2824900 GCF_000151845.1 Pteropus vampyrus
AACAGATTCAGGAAGCTACATAAAACACATCTCGCTTAATGAATTCTCATGAGAAAAATATTCTTATAGCCAGCATCCAAGTCAGGAACTAGAACTCTGCCAGCTACTCCACAGATCTTTCTAGGTGCCTGTCAGAATCAGCACTCCTGCCTTTCCTCCATAATAGCCACTATCATGACATTACAGTAATCGCTTTCTTGTATTTCTTTATCATTTTATCTTTCAGGTGTACATCCCTAGCCATTATAATTTTGTCATATTCATTTTCAAGACTCGATATGTCATTTCAAGTCAACTTTAACCTATAGGTTCACATCCTTTCTCTTTCTTTTTGTTATAATTCGTCTGACAGTCTTAGTCCATTTGACCTGTAGAATTTCCACGAGTCTGAATTTTAGAAATGGCACACTCAGGGTAGAGTGCAGTCTGTTCTTCTACCCTTATTTCCTGTCAGTTGGCAGCTGTATCAAAGGCTTGCTAAGACAGGTTAGATCCCTTGCTAAGGCTGTAGGTGGCGGTCTATTCTCCCATAAGAAGATACATGAATAAGGTCTGGTCCTTTCTCTTTTCATGATGTGAGTAACTACTCAATGACAAGGTCTACTGATTCTTGGAGATTGCAAATAACGATATTTGAATTCCACAATTTTAAAAATTATTAGTTGTAATAATTTATAAATAAGTGACACTCCCCTTATCTACTATTTGGTTATCCAGAGATAGAGTTCATAGAGGAAAGGAAGAATAAACGCGTGGTTATTTTAGTCAGCAAGTTCCATGATAATGAACTGATGCCCTATCATCCTTTGAAGGTAACCGATTTTTAAAAATTTCATTATTTAACATTTTTTGCTTTCATATTCCATACTAGACATTATGACTAACTAAAAATAATAGTGATGCTGGTAACATAGCCTATCATTTCTTCAATGCCTACTATGGTGCAAGCATTTTGCCAGATACTTTAACATGTTATCACAATTCCACATGCTAAGGCTGTTGAGACATATGTTATCAACACCTTTAACACTGGTTAACTCTATCTGCCATCTAAAACATTTCATTTTAATTTATTTCTAATTATAGTTTGGTACAGATAGTTATAAACACTGCCACTGAATTAGAGGTTCAGTCATCTGTAATTAAAATGATTCAGAACACGTTCATTTTACTTGCTACTTGCCCACAGATTCGCTGTTCCCACTTTGCAAGTGTGCTTTGCCTGCTTTCAACTTCTTTCATATGTAAAATTAAAGAAAAAATCATAGAGACGGTCAATAAAGTTTAAAGTGATTCATTTATTCTTGAATCGGCTAAAAAAGACGGAGAAATGGGTCAGAAAGCTGAAAGAGTGGAGAACGAAGATTCACTTGGGAGAGGTCCTAACGAGGACTCAATGTTAGCTCCCAACATTGCATTGGTATAGGCGGGCACGTCATGGCAATATGGGAAATAAGCGGACCAAAACTAAATCTGGCATGGAGCTGAATAATCTCACCCTGTATTTAGTGGCTCTAAACCCTGGCTCTATAACAGAACCCCACAGGGTGCTTAAAAGACCAATGCCAAGGCCTGATCCTAAACCAGTGTAAATGAATCCTGTCACGATGAGAACTGGGTGTCTCTATGCTTTTGAACTTTCCAGGTTATTATAATGTACAGCCAGGCTTGAGAACAGAATTAGGTTATTTTTATACAAGAGCTATTTCAACTTGAAATACTCTGGAAAAGTAACTGACATTTCTCATGATCACATTATAGCCTCTCTGTATAACTTGTGACAATGTCTGCTCTGACAAATATTGGTATCCTCAGTCTATTTATCAAAGAGGAACAACAGAAGACTTCTTCAAAGGAAATAGTGAATCAGCAGACCTGGAAGAGAAACCCTTAGTGTATTGATTTCAACACACCACTTCCCTTAAATGACATTTATATCTCCTGACCGAGAGTTGGAAGACCTTGGTATAGTAACATTCGTGGTTTTCCTTCTTTGAAAAGGTAAACTGGCATCAAAGGACTAGACAGTATTCTAAAATTGGAATGCAAAAACCATCACTTCAAGAAGAACACAGCATCAATGTAAGAAATTTGGAATGAGAGAAGTTATGTATTGCATAGTGAGAATACCTTTAGAGTGAAGAACTGTAAACATAGCTAATATTTCATTCTAACTAGAAGTGGTTAATCCCAAAACATTTTTCTTATGGCCCTAATCATATCTTTGATAATGTTGTCATCTGAACACAATATATCAAAAATTCTTAGGGTAAAACATTACTGCCCAGAATCAAATACATTTATAGCATGAAGCGTCACCACAAGACCTTGCTAGAGCAGCTCAGCAGAGCATGCCTTGCTATACTGATTGCCACTGTGAGCTTGCCTTTCTAAGAAAGAAAAATTTCCCCCTGCTCTGCTAGTTCTGCTACCTGCTGTAACCAGCATTGTTCTGTATATCTTACTCCCAAGTGCAAAGCATGCCAACTCACCTCTGTCAAAACATTGAGCTGTTCCATAATATGCTCTAAAGCTTCAGTCACAGCGAGTGGTATGCTTCTTTGACTCTCAGAAGGGAGGTCGCTCACGTCGTCTGTTTTCTTTTTCAAGGTTGGTGAACTTTCTGATGACATTAAAGAAGGATTCATGAAATATCCACACATCTCTTCACCCTTGTCTGGTAGAGTTCTAACAGTAGTTTCCGTTGTCTTCAACATCATAGAAAAGATAGGAAGTGTTATATTTTCTGAACTTTAAAATGCTATACATATAAAAGTTTTCAATATTCTAAAAGTCCAGTTTTCATTTAATTGTTTATCCTCAACTATAGCAAACTATGGAAAATTACAATTACGAGAAGAAAATAAAGCTAATAATAGAGAAAATTCACAATTTTACATTTTCACAATTTCACAATATCACATTGATTTTTTTCAATGTAATATATACTTTGTACATATATACTAAAGGGGATTAGCTGTTGTACCATTAAAAAGATTGTTAGATGCAGTCTGATTCTTAATCTAAAAACAAATCACATCCATTAAGATGACTATTATAAAAAAAGTGGAAAATAACAAGTGTTGGTGAGGACATAGAGAAATTGGAACCCTCGCGCACTGCCTATAAGAATATAAAATGCTGCAGCTCCTGTAGAAACAGTTTTACTGGTCTTCAAAAAAGTGAACATAGAATTACCATATGATCTAGCAATTCCACTCCTAAGTATATATCCAAAATAACTGAAAGGGACGTGAACTGATAGTGTAGAGCAATGTTAATAGCAAAATTATTCAAAATAGCAAAAGATGGAAACAACCTAATATCCATCCATAAATAAATATATAAACAGAATGTGGTATATACATACAATGAACTATTAGTTAGTCATAAAAAAAGAATGGATGAA
Organism: Pteropus vampyrus; assembly: GCF_000151845.1. Taxonomy (NCBI): domain Eukaryota; kingdom Metazoa; phylum Chordata; class Mammalia; order Chiroptera; family Pteropodidae; genus Pteropus; species Pteropus vampyrus. Next base: position 2,824,234 of record NW_011888851.1, read on the forward strand.
CCTTGAAAATATTATGCTAAGTGAAGTAAGCCAGACACACACAAAAATACTGTATGATTCTACATACATGTGGTACCTAGAATAGGCAAATTCAGAGAGACAGAGTGCAGTAGAAGTTACTATGAGCTGGGTGGGGGGATGGAATGCAGAATAATGTACCTATTGCTTAATGGGCACAGGGTTTCTGTTTGGAATGATGAAAAAGTTCTCAAAATAGATAGTGGGGATGGTTACACAACACTGCAAATACCTACTTAATGCCAGTGAATTGTATATTTAAAGGTGATTAAAATGGTAAGTTATATATATTTTACCCCCCAAATCTCCAAATATATGGCAGTGAACAATCTGAAAATAAAATTAAGAAAACAACTCCATTTACAACAGCATTAGAAAGAATCAAATAGAAGTAAATTTAGCAAAAGAAGTGTAAGACTTGTATACTGAAAACTATAAACAATCATTTAAAGAAATTAAAGATCTAAATAAATGGAAAGACATCCCATATCCCATGTACATAGACCAGAAGACTTAATATTGTAAGATGGCAGTACTCCCTAAATTAATATATACAGACTCAAAGCAATCCCTACCAAAATCTCAGCTGCCTTTTTTTCCCCCTGCAGAAATCGACAACTTGACCTTATAATTCATATGAAAATGCATG
>NW_011888851.1:2826175-2828998 GCF_000151845.1 Pteropus vampyrus
CAGACTCAAAGCAATCCCTACCAAAATCTCAGCTGCCTTTTTTTCCCCCTGCAGAAATCGACAACTTGACCTTATAATTCATATGAAAATGCATGGAACCAAGAATAGCCAAAATAAAATTGAAGAACAAAGTTGCAGAACTCACATTTTCTAGTTTCAAAATTTACTACAAAACTATAGTAGTCAAGACAGTGTGGCACTGGCATAAAGACAGACATAGAGATCAATGGAATAGAATTGAGAGTCCAGAAATAAATCCTTCCATTTATGATCATTTGATTTTGACAAAGTTGCCAAGATAATTTAATGGGGAAAGCATCATCCTATCAACGAATGGTGCTGGGAAAATCGGCTACCTTAATCCAAAAGAATAGATTTGGCCCTTACCTCACACCATATACAAAATTAACTCAAAATGGATCAATGACTTAAATATAAGAAAAAAACTTAAAAGTCTTAGAAGAAAACATAAGAGTAAATTTTCATGACCTTGTATTAGACAAAAACGTCTTAGATACAACACCAAAAGTACAAATGACTGACTGACTGACTAAATCAATCAATCAATCAATCAATAGGACTTCATTAGAGTTAAAAACTTTTGTGCTTTAAAAGGTACCAGCAAGAAAGTGTGGGGAGGGGAAACCACAGATTGGGAGAAAATATTTGCAAATCATGTATTTTATGAGACTTGTATGAAGAACATATAAAGAACTCTTAAAACTCAAAGATAAAAAGACAAATAACTCAATTAAAAAATGGTCACAAGATTTGAATAGGCATTTCTCCAAAGAAGTTACACAAATGGCAATAAGCACATAAAAATGCTCATCGTCATTAGAGAAATGCAAATCAAAATCACAATGAGATACCACTTATACATACTAGGGTGACTAAAATAAGAAAGACACAATATGAATGTTGGCAAAGATGTAGAGAAATTGGAATCCTTATACATTGCTGGTAGGATTGTAGAATGGTGTAGTTTGCTAGTTTCTCAAAATGTTAAACACAGAATTACCAGACGACCCAGCAATTCCACTCTTCAGTGCATACCCAAGAGAAATGAAAAACTGATGCAAAATTTGTACAAAAATGTCACAGCAGCATTATTTAGAATAGCCAAAAAAAAGAAACCACCCATATGTATCCATATACTGTGATGATGAATGGATAAACAAAATGTGGCATATCCTTACAATGACATTTTTTCTTCACTAAAATAAATAAAGTTTGTCCATGCTATGACATGGATGAAACTTGAAAACATTAGGCTTAATTAAAGAAATCATACACAAGGGTCACATATTTATTGTATGTTTCCATGTATATGAAATAGTCAGGATAGACAAATGTGTGAATACAGACTGAGATTAGTGGTAGCCACAGGCCGGAAAGAGGGAAGAATGGGGAGAGACTGGTGACGGGTATGTGGGTGATAAAAATGTTCTAAACTTCTTTTTGGAGTGATGAAATATTTTAAAATTAGACAGTGGTAATGGTTACACAATTTTGTGAATATACGAAAAATCATTGAACTGTACGCTTTAAAGAGTGAATTTTATAGTATGTGAATTGTATCTCATTAAAGCTTTTAAGAAAACATCTAAATATATGCATCCCCCAATTTTTTTTTTTAATTTAATCATTTTCATTTCTGGTTATCGCTTGGGATGTGAGAATTCCTGACAAAAATTACTTCAAACATGGAAAGTATACTTCTAATGATATGATGATGTTGAAGAGGAAGAAGAGAATGACGGAAAGGACAGTGACGATTAGCACATACAGAGCTTACTGTGCACTTGTCATTATTTCAAGTGCTTTACACATGTTAATTGGTTTAATTCCCACAATAATCCTATCAGATAGGTTCTACTATTATTCTCATTTTATAAATGAGGAAACAGAAATACAGAAAGATTAAATCACTTATCCAGGGCCACACAGGAAGGAGAGAGGAAAGACACATAATCAGTCATAAATCTGAGATGCCAAAGTACTCTGGGTACTGTAACTTTGGGATCAAAGCCACTGTTCCCCACGATCCTCCCAACGACTTTTTTTGCAAGATAAAAATTTTCAACTTTCTATCTCTTCTAATCTTACTAATTCATCATTTGTTGAAAATAATAAACACAAATTCAAAATCCACCATTCACGACCCAAGCTTATTTTAAAAATATGTATACATCTTAGTACTGTTACTTAGTCATGTGTATCTACTAATGTCTTTTTGTGAGTTCACTCAACGGCTATTCCTGGATCACTATTCTAAGCAGCGAGGACCCGCTCCCCTGAGGCTTAGGTTCTGGTGCCTGCAGTCATTTGACAACCTTATCTTTTCTACTTTCCTTCCTAAGAAATTTAGGAATTTATACTTTTGTTTTGTTGTCTAGTAGGCTGTATTTCCCTCTAAAAACCATCTGGTCTCTGAGCAGTACCCCCAAATTTCCCACATTTGTGATGTGCCTGACAATGTGAGAGCGTGAACCTAAAATATCTGAGTGAGAATGCCTTTTTAGAGTATGAAATACTCATTAAAATCCACACCATCAAAACAATCTCATTACTTGTGGACATGGACAGTGGATTAATGGTGACCAGACGGAAGGAGGGGAGGGAGGAGATAGAGAGGGGTACAGGAGGTTAAATATTTGGCGATGGAAGGAAATGTAACTTTGAGTGGTGAACACATAATGCAATAAACATATGACGTATTGTTGAATTATACACTTGAAACTTACTTGATTTTATTAACCAATATATCACCCCAATAATTACAAAAAAAATCTCATTAATATCACTTTGAATTACTCAACT
>NW_011888851.1:2829048-2864261 GCF_000151845.1 Pteropus vampyrus
GGAAAGAGGGAAGAATGGGGAGAGACTGGTGACGGGTATGTGGGTGATAAAAATGTTCTAAACTTCTTTTTGGAGTGATGAAATATTTTAAAATTAGACAGTGGTAATGGTTACACAATTTTGTGAATATACGAAAAATCATTGAACTGTACGCTTTAAAGAGTGAATTTTATAGTATGTGAATTGTATCTCATTAAAGCTTTTAAGAAAACATCTAAATATATGCATCCCCCAATTTTTTTTTTTAATTTAATCATTTTCATTTCTGGTTATCGCTTGGGATGTGAGAATTCCTGACAAAAATTACTTCAAACATGGAAAGTATACTTCTAATGATATGATGATATTGAAGAGGAAGAAGAGAATGACGGAAAGGACAGTGACGATTAGCACATACAGAGCTTACTGTGCACTTGTCATTATTTCAAGTGCTTTACACATGTTAATTGGTTTAATTCCCACAATAATCCTATCAGATAGGTTCTACTATTATTCTCATTTTATAAATGAGGAAACAGAAATACAGAAAGATTAAATCACTTATCCAGGGCCACACAGGAAGGAGAGAGGAAAGACACATAATCAGTCATAAATCTGAGATGCCAAAGTACTCTGGGTACTGTAACTTTGGGATCAAAGCCACTGTTCCCCACGATCCTCCCAACGACTTTTTTTGCAAGATAAAAATTTTCAACTTTCTATCTCTTCTAATCTTACTAATTCATCATTTGTTGAAAATAATAAACACAAATTCAAAATCCACCATTCACGACCCAAGCTTATTTTAAAAATATGTATACATCTTAGTACTGTTACTTAGTCATGTGTATCTACTAATGTCTTTTTGTGAGTTCACTCAACGGCTATTCCTGGATCACTATTCTAAGCAGCGAGGACCCGCTCCCCTGAGGCTTAGGTTCTGGTGCCTGCAGTCATTTGACAACCTTATCTTTTCTACTTTCCTTCCTAAGAAATTTAGGAATTTATACTTTTGTTTTGTTGTCTAGTAGGCTGTATTTCCCTCTAAAAACCATCTGGTCTCTGAGCAGTACCCCCAAATTTCCCACATTTGTGATGTGCCTGACAATGTGAGAGCGTGAACCTAAAATATCTGAGTGAGAATGCCTTTTTAGAGTATGAAATACTCATTAAAATCCACACCATCAAAACAATCTCATTACTTGTGGACATGGACAGTGGATTAATGGTGACCAGACGGAAGGAGGGGAGGGAGGAGATAGAGAGGGGTACAGGAGGTTAAATATTTGGCGATGGAAGGAAATGTAACTTTGAGTGGTGAACACATAATGCAATAAACATATGATGTATTGTTGAATTATACACTTGAAACTTACTTGATTTTATTAACCAATATATCACCCCAATAATTACAAAAAAAATCTCATTAATATCACTTTGAATTACTCAACTCTATGCGAGAAAGAAAAGCTAAAGTTATCCTTAACATGTCCAGAAGCAAAATTTCATCAATCGCAGATCATTAAAGAACAAGTCACCATAAAGGCTTTTAGATGCTTCTCATTAGATGTAACCAGAAGCAGTTATGACCTACCTATTCATGCTCTGAACAAAGCGAACAGAGAAAATAACACACAGCATTTATCTACCTGGGTCCCCAGCTACTAGCTAGTGTCAAAGACTGAAAAGAAAGCAGTTTTAAGATGAGTATGGAATATACAAATGATTCACCAAGAAGTCCTGTCTCATAATCAGTCTGCATTCTTGATCCTAGGTAGCTACCTCACTGACTAGGGACAGTGTGTGGATGACCAGACACAATTATCTCTGCTTCAAAAAAATTGCTGCTCAAAGGACAGACTTTTTATTTTTAGCATTGCTTCTGCTCTGCCTGCAATGGCCTTCTCTGCCCTCATAGCATGACTGAATCTCTAAATTTTAGCTTAATTGTCACAGCTTCAGAAAAGTAGTCTCTCATCACTTTATTGAAGCTGGACTTTTCATTCTTTAAAACGGTATTCTGACATTTTCCTCCAAAACAGAGTTTATGTTTATATATTCATTCTTTGTCTTATTGTCTGTCTCCCTCTCTAGACTGTGCTATGCTTATTCTTCTCACAACTGCATCCCCTGGACTTAGCAAGAACTTGAATATTTTTGAATATGTTAACCATTTACGTAGAGATTTTATTACTGTTCTTACAGATGAAAATCAAACTCTCTATAGCCAAGACAGTCTTTTTAACACAGATCACAACATATCTAAATATGTACCCACACATGGCCATAAATATCATTAGCAGCTCTAGCTGTTCATGGGAAAAGGCCTCAACCTAATTAACAAATCGGTTATTGAACTTTGGGAGTTTGCAGTCAGGGTGGTTAGTGAAGAAAGGGCAATAGGAAAATAGGCAAAGAAAAGATTAAGATGATAGACTAAACAGTCAAAATTTCAATTTACCTTAATAGCAGTTTTCTTTTTTGGGATCAGCAACAAAATACATTACTATTTTATGACATATAAAGTTGGATAAAAAAGGGGAAAGGGTATGGGCAGAGAAAAGAAAAAGTATTAGATCTTCATCTCGCAACATTAGCCAACTGACATATCTGTCTTTCTGTCTCTCAAAGTATTGGATTCTAGATATTAGGAGATCCTTTCCCGACAAGCAGCCTGGCCTTTGCATCCTGTTTGTACAGGGAAAGAGTGAGATGCAGATCTTGGGGAAGTTTCAATGCACTCATTCATAAAACAAAACAAACAAAATGCCTGCTCTGGAGGATTCTCTGTTGTTCTCATGATTAAGACAAATCAAGGCTGAGATCCCCTGCAGTGCCAGGCACACTGAACAAGAAATTCAAGCAGACAAAAGATTGAAAGACTGCAAAAAAAGAACAAATGCTTTGATAGTCCATAAAAGGAAGAAATCACATCATGTTTTCTTACTTAATACTTTTATTGCTGACATCTGAAGTATAGTGGGGTAACAATAATTCGTTCATTGATTTGTTTGACAAACGAAGGCCTCCTATGGTAAACACTAAAGCTACAGTAAAGAACAAGTCAGATATAGTATCTTCCTTCATGGAACTTACAAGTTCTCCAGGGACCTACTTCATCCAAAAGGATGGCTGGACAATCACCACTCTTGGGTAAGCCCATGGTTGCCACCTCAAAGATGGAAAATGCAGCTTCACCAAGCGCAGGAATGAATTGGAGTGGCTGAGAAATCCTTATCCCTAGAGAAGATCAAAAGTCTTCTCTTTCTATCTGAATATATAAAATAGTGTAAAGATAGAGCTGATTGATGCAAACAACTTTGATAGTCCTGAGAACTAGACATAAAACCTGTCACATTCTGGGAGCGAATGACTCTTAACAGGTTATTTAACTGTCATAGTTAATTTTGATGCATAAATTTTCATATGTCACTTACATTAATGAATTCTTTTAATGCATCAATAGAAAGTAAAATTTGTGGCATTTGAAAGCAAATTTTTATTGGGAAATTACCCATTCAACAATGTAATCATGGTCCACATACTTAAACTATTACTATTTATACAATTAACAATAGAACATTCAAGGTACTGTGTTACTCAACTATATACGAGAGTTCATATATTACAGTTATTGTCTTTCTTCCTTTCCTCTTTTCTCCTCCTTCTACTACCCTTTCTGCCCACCCACCTTCTGGCCTGGCAAGTCAGAACTAATCATCGAGGCCACTTTACTCTCAGAAGCCTTTGTTTGTGCCATCAGTGGAGCATTTATCATTCTTTGTTATATTTGTGTTCATATGTCTATATTCCCTACGAGGTTATAAGGGATACTCTCTTATCTTATAGGGCACGAGCCACAACTTTATCATCATTTTTTTTTTTTTTCCCATAGCAAAGTGCATGGGACTTAGACAAGGCTCCTCATTTGCTGAACTAAACTTAATTGACTGTCCTGTATCAGCTGAGCCATTCACAAAATATAAATATTAATAATTTTACAGCAATTGGAGAGAGGTATAAACCGAAGGTGAAACCAGTACCATTCTCTACTAACAATTTCTATCTTAAATGCTTCCTCAGAGGCACAATGAGGGAACAAAGAAACCATTTACCATATAACTGCAAATCATTTCTTGATTTTTATCCCCCAAAAGCATTTTTGATGATTTCTGATAGAACAGCAGAAGGATTTTCTGACAAATGTGAATGCAAAAGTACGCATTTCATATGTAAAGATAATCGGTGACTTAAACTTCAAATATATCTTTATATGGGTTTAAAAAAGTCAGTTTGGGCTTATAGCTAACATTTCTAGTCTTGGTTTAATTCTGTAAGTGGAGAACAAAACAGACAAAAGTCAGAAAAGTCTATCCAGAAGTGGCCTTGACCCCTCCAGCAAAAGCGAGTTTCCCATCATAGAAGGTTCTAAAATAGACTTGGGATGGTCATTTGTCAGGGAAATTGTGAGAAATATACAAACATTGGATCAGGAAATTTAACTGAATGCCCTTTAAAGTCCTTTCCATTCCTGACGGTCTGAGATTTTTAAATCCCTACACACACAGACTTATAAAATGCATGCTTGAAATAGACTAGGATAACAACAACAACAAAAAATCTTTTGCCTGAACAAAAATAAAAGCAAATATTATTTTTTAAAGAAAGAATGGATCATTTATTTTTAATGATAGCATTTAAAATAGGAATTAGAATCTTCAGTAATCTCTATATGGGATCTTAAATAATGAAGATATACCATTCGTTTGGACAAAATTATTTTTTCTAGCACCTACAGGACAGGAAAATTCTAGGTGCCAGAGATACAGAAGTATATTAGTTTCTTACTGCTGCTATAACAAATTACAAGTCTAGTGGCTTCAAACAATACAAATTTATTATTTTAAAGTCTGGAGGTCAGAAGTCCAAAATAGGTTTTATAGGACTAAAATGAAGGTGCCAGTAGAGCTGCGTTCCTTCTGGAGGCTCTAGGAGAAAACCTGTTCCCTGCCGTTTCCAGCTTCTAGAGGCTGTTTACACTCCTTGGCTCCTAGCCCCAGCACTCCAAACTCTGTTTCCATTGTCATATCTCTTTCTCTAATTCCCATGCCTCTCTCTTTCCCTAAGGGACAGCATTGGGCCCATCTGGATAATCCATATAATCTCCCCAGCTCAAGATCTTCAACTTTATCACATTTGCAAAGTCTCTTTTGCCATGTAAGGAAACATATTCACAGATTCTGGGGATGGATAAGGACATGAACATCTTTACAGAACCATTATTCTGCCTACTATAAGGAATGAATAAACAAAAGAGATTCTGTTGACATGGGTTATACTCCAGTGGATGAAGTAGAAAAATAAATACATAGATATGTGATGTAATGTCAGGAAGTGACAAGGGTTATAAGTAGCTCCACTGATGATACATTTTTTTTTTTTTTTTTAATGTGGAAGATGGAGAATAAGTTTTGAACATGTTAAGTTTGAGATGCCTATTAGACTTCCACGGGGAAAAGTCATGAATGCAATTGTAAATATATGATTTCAGATTTCTGTGGTGAGGCTGTGCAAATATATAGATTACTATTATGTATATTACTATGTATGTGTGTATGTATATACATACATACATACACATATATACATACATATATACATATATATATATATAAAAAACTAGTTTTTATAAAAAAAAATACAAATGAACACTCAGATAAAGAGGTACATAAGGCAAGGTCTAGAAGGGTTCTAGAAGGATCCCAAGTGCAGGAGCCTCTGTTCTCTTGGAGCTGAGATGCTTGGCATATAAATATTTACAGCTATGGGTCAATGATCACTCAGGGAGGAATCAAACAAAGACTTTAGAAGGCAAGAAGAGAAGGAGCAGGAAAAGTGACTAGTGGCTCATGAGATAGGAGGAATAGTGGCCCAAAAAAAGTCAAGGGAAGAAAGAGTTTCAAGAAGGACGAGTAATCACCAGGACCAAGAGCTATAGAGAGGCTGATTTAAATGGGTCGTTGGGACCTTAACACAAATGGAATGGCAGGGACAAAAGCTTCATTCGAGTGGATTCAGAAAAGTGGAAGTAAAACAATGAAGACTGAATATAGGCAACTCTTTTTGGGGACTTGTGATATAAAGGGAAGTCGAACAAATAGAGGAGCTAGAGAGAGATGAGGGATCAAATAAAATTTTACTTTTTAATGATGAAAAATACTTTGCAAATGTGTGCTGATGAAAAGATGGAGTAGAAAGAGAGCATTGAAGTCACAGCATAGTGAGACAATAACTACTTGGTAAATGGGTTGGATAGGAAGTACCTAGAGCTTTCTATAAATAAATTTAAGGTGAGATCTGTCAGCATAGCTGTTAAGAAAAATTTAGTTGCTTGGGTGTAGGCACAGAATAGGCAGGGAATTAGACTTAACCAGGTTGAAGAGTTTTTTTGGTGAGAACAACAGCAGAAGAAAGAGGTAAGAGCATGGCTGTACAGATGAACTATAGAATCTAAGCCAGGTAAAGGAGAGAGACACAGACACAGGAAGTGGGCAGTGAAAAGCCAGGAAGCTCAATGGATTGGAAGCCTTTGTGGGCTGATGAATTAACAAAATTGGAAGACTAGAGGAAGTGGCAGCCAAAAAGTGCGAGGCTTGACAATGAGTTTACCATCAGCACAAAGGATTCAGACAGTCACTGAGTTCATCTCAGAATCTTGACACAGAGAGGATGGCTATCTTTCAGAAGTGACTCAGAATTGCTCTGTCTTTGGTTCTTTCTTTGAGACCAAAAGCCAGTGTTAACGAAGAAGTAAGTGGACCAATCAGGGAAAGAGAAAAAGAACTATAGATTCACTCATATGGGGTTGTCACAGGACCACAATATAGGATTCACTTTCAATTTCTAAAATTCTTAGGAACAAAAGGCTGTTGATCCTGAAGGAGAGAATCATATCTCTTCTATCTTATATGTCGGCACAGTGTATTGTGTATCCTGGTAAGAACATACCCACCTGATAGAGTCTGACTGATTTAAGTTTTCTAAGAAAAAAATCAGAGGGTGTCACATGAAATCTGTATCTCCCAAACTAAATTCTCTGAGCCAAGAAAGCCTTCTCTTTATCCCTGGGGAGAAATCATGCATATTTTTCTCAAAGAGAGTGCCTTCTGGTGTTAGGCATAAGGTTTTACAGAGAGCTTTGATTTTCTTCATATCAAATTGGAAATTTCATTTTTGTCAGACTTGAAAAACACACCCCTACGCAGCTATCAACTAGAATATCTGAATGATTAATTCAGTCCCTTGGTAAGGTCACAGATCTGCTGTCTTTGTCTTTTAATCTTTATTCACATCTCTACAGAGCTTATTAATTTTGAAGCCATGAATGGGTAGGATACAACAAGGACAAATAAAATCTGTACAAAAATTCTCTTCCATGTTTCATTTCTTACATGATTAGGCAAACATAAACTATGAATTCTTTAAAGGAAGATGTGTCTCCTCATGCCCTATGCTGAGTGGGTGGCGGGGAGAGGAGTCAGTAGAGCAGGTAGTCAGTGAAGTAGATTTAGTGCTATCTCTTCTGCGTTAATATTAAACTAAAATGCTATAACTATATGTTATTCCCATATTCTAGACAAATATAACACCAATAAAACTTTCTGTAAATTCAAAAGGGAAAATAAGTAGCCATTACTTCTTTTGAGAATCCTGATGTTTCACCTCAAAGGGCTACACAGTAAGAGATTCTTATTATCTCTCTCATGCTGAAATTACTAGAATGGAAATAAACCACTATTTGTAGTTACACTTCACTCTTTGTTCAAAAAAGAGGGGTGTGTGTGTGTGTGTGTGTGTGTGTGTGAGAGAGAGAGAGAGAGAGAGAATCTAAATTCTGAGGCAGGTAATAGCTTATATTATATAATGATGTATTTTTTAAAATGATATTTTATATTCAAGCATTACATCTTGAAAAAAAATGAAAGTTTGACTTGGAAAGCCATATTTGGTTTAGTTTCACCCACATCATGCCTCAAAAAAGCCATCTGTTCACCTTTCAGAAAGCTACCCCTTCTTGGTGTGCACAGCAGCAATCAAGTGAAATTTAATAACATGAGTGAATAAGAAATGCAACCTTACTGTAAGACTAACAATTTTGAATAAATCGGTAATCCTCTTTTAATCTAACAACTGATTTAAGTTTCAGCTATACTTTAAAAAATTCATTGAAAAAGTATAAAGAATAATAAAGCAACCTTCTCCCCCACCTTAAAATATAAAGTATAGTGTACCCTTTTCTGATCTACCTCCCATATTATCTATGAGGGAAAAACTTGTAAATGATACTACCATCTTGAATTTGGTGTCTATCATTCCAATCTATGTCCCTTTACTTTTTCATATATGTAGACATCCCTAAACAACAGTATTGCTTTTGCATGTTTTAGAACTTCACATAAAGTTCTAAAGTAGTATATTAGATCCTTTTGATATTTTCTGTTAATCAACAATTTTAGACTTGTTAATAGATGCAGGTAAGTTAGTTTATTTTCACTGTCAAACAGTATTCCCTTAATTGACTATTCCGCAATTTATGCATCCTTTCTACTGTTAACTAGTACTGAATGCTACATTAAGCACTCTCATAAATGTCTCTTTACACAGGTATGAGAGTTTCTCTAAAGTGGAATAGTTAAGTCATAGTTTTACCAGATATTGTCCGAAATGGTAGAATCAACTTATTCTCCTATAAGCAGAAGAAAGTCTCCTTTTTTCCTACGAATTCAACAATATTTGTTAAACATTTAAAATTTTTAACCAAATTATGGGTAGGAAATGATATTTCATGGTTTTAATGTCATTGTGCATTTCCTTGATTACTGGTAGCTTGAACATATTTTATATGCACATTGATAATTTTCCTATAAATTGCCCATTTAAATCTTTTGTTCCCTTTTTTAACTGGTCTATTTCTTTTTTAAAATTTATATTTAAGAGTTCTTCATGTATTCTGGATAGCATTGCTTTGTAATACATCTCCTGCTCTGTGGTCTGTCTTGACTTTTATTTTAATTTGCACAAGTTTTTGTTTTAAGTATAGTCAAATTTATTAAACTTTTCTTTTCTAATTTGTACATTTCACATTTTGTTTAAGCAATCTTTGCTTACCCAGAATGCATAAATATATTCTGTTTTCTTTCAGAATTTTTTAAGTATTGTTTTTTTTTTTTTATTTAAATCTTTAATCCATCTGGTATTGATTTTGTTTATGGTTAAAAGTAAGAAAATAATTTAATTTTTTTCCATATAGCTACTCGTCCCAGCAACATTTATTGAAAAGTCCATTTAATGACTAACTCATCATTGTGGGTGTGTCTGCTAAGCCTGGCCTTTCATACACCAATCACCTCTCTTTGCGCAGGTCTTTGGGTGTGTTCTCCAACATGAACTCTTTGTCTTTCTCTGTAATGCTATCACATTTAGAATTTAACGAGCCCCTAATCTTCAAATTTCTTCAAAATTCTCCTGGCAATTTTTGGCCCTTTGCTCTTCCATATAAACTTGAAAATCAACTCTTTAGGTTTGATTAAAATTGTTACTGGGACCTTTATTGGAATTGCCTTGAATTTGTTGATTTATTTGGGGAGAACTAACACCTTCATGACATTGAACCTCCCTACCTACAAACACAGAATTCCAAAAGATATGAAATATTTTATAAATTTCACATTTTCCTCACATGGAAGCCACTTTAGTATTCTTTATATCATTTCAATTTTAGTATATGTGCTTCCAAAGCAAACACACCACCACCTCTTTAGTATCATAACAATGTACACAGAAAGGCAACCAAATCAAGTCAAATTACATCCCTGACTAACTATTATTACTCATTATTTCTGTAACTCATTATTTCTTTAAAACATAAAATTATCAAAGAATAAGAAGTATTATATAGAATATATTTCTAAAAAGTTATTTCCTGGGTTTGCTTGTTCTTTGAGATAAATAATGCCATCTCTTGGCCTTTCTTACAGGCCCTATTTTCTGCTCCTCAAAACTCTTCAAGTGCCAAATTGAAAAGAAGTGAGCTGTGTGTTAAAGGTCATGAGATAATTCTTTTAAATTATACACACAAAGTCAATCATGCTTTGCTCACTTGAATAAGACTTTAGCTTCTTCATTGTATTTGTTTTAATGCTACACAGAGGCACTTCTAAGGCAGGAATTCAACCAATCCTTTAACGAAACTACATTCAGAAAACTGGTAAGCTTTGTGGAACATCTTTTAGAGGGCAAATATTATATTTATTTATTGCTCTATTCACCAGTTAGCATAATGTGAATATCCTAGTAAGATTAATGATAATTATGATTATAACTGTAATGTATATTCACAGCTAGGTATTGAGAACCACCCTTCTGTCGATTATTATTAATTAAATCATTCAAAAAACAGAGTGAAAGCTTTCTATGTGAACTCAGTATACATACTATAAAATATATTAGTTGACTTTAATTTGCTTTTGCAAAATAATGAAGCCTTTCTCATCTTCCCTAATAGATGCATTTTGTTGCTCTTTTAAATCTCTAAACCAATTTAATTTTGCTTTTCAATATTTCCTCGTATTTCTGCTATTTGTGATATCAAATAATAAGCTATGCTGTCATATAATGTGTTGGCTATATGAATGTGACGTCAAGTCACATGATTTGGACTTAATGCTATCTTTTCCTTGCATTAACTGTGTAACCTTGGACAAATTACTTGACCTAAGTTCAGTTTCTTCATCTATAAAATGGAGAAAATATTTTTGAGCTACATTATAAGGTTGTTGTGACACTGTAGGTAAAGAATTTAATCTATCGTTTGTGTTCAATTACCTATCACTATCAATTCATCATATTATGTCCTACCACCATGCCACTAAAATTTAAATTGCATCTTTCTAGAAGGCAGAAGCCATAGCACACCTTCTTTCAGATAGCTGAAAACACACTAATGTGTAAAGCAATTGATAAGATTTGCTGAATTAAAGATATTTCTTTATCCATTATATTCCAATTTTTTTTTTTAAATTCTCCCATCTATGTTTGATTTCTCAAATTAAAAATTAAGCCATTTAAGGGCAGGTGGCAGTTCCGAGATAAACAAATCAGCCATATTAAATAAATGTTAACTAACTAGTAAACTTATAAGTATATGTTGAATATATATTTAAAACAAAAATCACTGTTCAACAGATCCAAAACAAACTACATCTAAAAATGTCACTATTATTGGATGTATTCTTTCATTTTTACATTTTCATTGCTTGGTATATAGAGATACTCAGCAAGCATACTGAATAAAAGAAATAATATTTTATCTGTCTCTTTTGCTCACCCCTCCCCCTCCACTCACTGTTCAACCCACTTAATACTGGCACCTGCGTTATTCCATCAAAAAAGCTCTTCAAAAGGTAACCAAAAATCTCGCTAAATTCATCAAACACTTTTCAATCTTTCTCCTGCCTCTCATCAGTGTTGACCACTTCCATCTTCTCGAAAAACTTTTCTCTCGGTTGCTATGACACCATCCCTGGGCTCCAGCCCTCTTCTCAGTCCCTAGAGTGTACCACACTCCCCTATAAGAGACAGTCTTTGCACACACAGTTTCCTCTGACTAGAACACTCTCACCTCAACTCCTACTGAAACTTTAGATCAGCACTTCCCAAACTTTAGTGTACACATGAATCACCTGAGGATCTTATTAAAATTCAGAGACTGGCTCAGTAGGTTTGGGGTGACACCTGAGAATCTGAATTTCTAATAAGCTCCTACCAGGTGATGCCCAAATGAACCATCCATGGACCACATTTTTTATAGCAAGGTTTTATATTTCAGTTTAAATGTCTTTTTCAGGGAAAGTTTCCCTGATTCCACCTCACCCACACTCTTGATTTAGTCAAATGCCCTAAATTCACACTCTTACTGTACCATGTAAATCTCCATGTAAATGATGCCTTTTGCTTATCATTATAACCCATACGCATCCTTTTCCCCAACCCTCAGAGCTTCTACCCAGTGGTTGGCACATTCATTTTTGTGACATGAATGAACAATGTCTGTTGAGCCAGTCCCTGACTTAGGCCAAGTCACTTCCCTTCATGCTAACACCATAAGATTCACCACCCTGAGCTCAGTTTCTATAGAAATCCAGTTCATCTGTGTTTAGTACTCTGAGAGATGTTCTATTTTTGTCGAGATTCACTCATTTGAAGCTATGTGCAGAGAAAAACTGATTCCATATGTACTGGTCTTTCTACTCTGACAAGCTGGTTGGCCACAGTTGCCACATATAGTCTACCAGTACTCCAGACCCTCTTGTGCCAGATACGTGAAAAGCTGAGGAAAAAAAGCGAATCCTAGTTATTATGGTCGAATCCAAATCTCCTACCCTGGTGTGAGAGACAACACCGGGAGGGGTACAGCAGGAGAAAAAGACAAAAACTTTTAGTATATTCTTATTTTTTTCCATTCCAAATTCATTGCCAAAATTCTCACAATTTTTTTTTTTTTCACATTTAGGATAAGAATTTTGACTAAAAATACTGTAGGAAAAAATGTTTTCATCAATGGCTGGATACAAAAGCTAGAACATTTGTAAGAAATAAGTTGTGATAGGGAATATAACGTAATATGAATTGCAAAAAAAAACATGACCGGCAGAAACAATGCTACTGTTGCCAAGAGAACTGCCTGGAAAGAGTGCCAAAGCAAAAACTAAAAATAAACAAATAAAACAGTTTCAGATATAAACCCCATGAATGCCATTTCCCTTGACTAATAAATACATAAAAATAGTAACAGCAGACTATAGCAGAAAAAAAAGATCTTAACACTTAATTGAAGCATTAATAATATATCTTAGAGAAAATGGAGCTCTCCATACAAAAAGTTTTTAATACACTTAAGGGGAGAGATCATTTATTTTGAAATTTAAAAAAGTGTTTTCCTAATTCTGGTTGATAAACCTATCCGTATATTAATTTAAAAAATGGTGACATAATTCTTAAAATCATAACCTTATTTGCTTGAAATATTTCATGGCATTTAATTGTATGACATGTCATTTAATTGTATGAAACAATCTCGGAAAGAGATTCTTTTTTCCAGAGGTGGGAGGAAGAGGGTGTGACACTCATACTTTAGTCCTCAAATGTAAAACAGCCACAGTTTTGTAGCATTTATAATTCACAGAACACTTAGGTTATATAAATGATTTCTTGAAAGAGAACAATATAACTTTTTAAATAGTGGTAATATCTTGAACTTTTCAGTAATTTCACTGTGTATTAAATTGTACAAAAAGTACAGAGAATTCTCTAAAAGTACAAATTTAGGAGAGTACATTTCTTAAATTCTTTAAATTTTCAAAAGCACACAATTGTTTTCACTTTATCTTAATAATGCATTTCTGGTTCTATTTAAAATAAGTTATTTATCATTCTGAAATTTCATTAAATTATTTATTATCCCCAAAATGCATATTCCTGATTTTAGAATAACATTTACTCATCATGTTACTTTGCCTAATGCTAGATGTCATTTAAAATGAACTTATATTATGTAATATCAACCTTAGAGAATGCAGGCACAGACTCATATCCCTGAACCGAAGCTTCAAACAGAACTGTCCAGGGGACTATGAAATGCCTTTGAAAGTTCCACTTATGGGGACAAGGTGTAACACTGTTAACCCAGCTCTATTACATAATCTCTCCCAAAGCAGAGATGGGAACTGAGTCTGAGGGTCTGTGAACATAGAAGGACTGGATCCACTGGGAACTGCAAGTACTTGTGATCTGAGGAATAATAATGTCAAGAGAGAAAGAAAGGTTGGAGGACACGGCCTGGATTTTGCAAGTAGACGCATAGTTGTAAAATTGCCTCAAATCACTAGAAAAATAACCTAAATATTATGGGTTTGAACATGCTTTTGAGCCTAGGCCACAAGATTTCCAGTCCAATAAACTGAGAATATTTACCAAGAAAACATAGCTCTGTTTAAAAGTCATTGGAAAATAGGCTTCACTTTATAAAAAATCACACTATAACCAGATCTGATAAAAACTGATATTATTATCTATTCCACAAAGGAAATAATGCCTGCACACACCAGAATAGGAATAACAACACCAAAGAAATCTTATGCACACACAATTCTTGCTACAAAGAATATCCTTCCTTAAACAACGGGCAAACAAAAAATAAAAATTAGTGAGAGGGTGAGGCTGGAGGCCTAAGGGAGCAGTAAAAGAAAAGGAACAACAAAGTCCCGCCAAGGAGGTAAAGCCATTGTATCATTAGGAAATAGATTTAAAGATATAATGCATCAAGTAACTATTCATATCAGGAAGCTATATCCACACAATTAGGCTTGAATAACCTAGGACAAGCACACCATATGGCACACCTTCTGGATAACCAGTAAGAGACAAACGTGTCTTAAACACAACTCTTTTTGATGAGGATCTTAAGAATTTTGATTGCTAAAGTCTGATAGGTGCCAAGGATTTCAGTACTTGGCAAGTAGTAATAGGCAAAGTATAAAATCCCAAAGTAGCCTCGAAAAACAATTACGAGCATTGACTCTAGGGACTGTTTCTCCATAGCTCCCAAGCTGGAACTGGATCCTCAATACTTGCCTTTGTTTCCTTCTTCTTCTTCTTTTTTTTTTTTTTTTTAAATCAGGCCTTTTTGGTTATTATACTATACTATACTATACTATACTATACTATACTATACTATACTATACTATACTACAGTGAAGAAATATTCACTTAGGCTAAGTCATGTTGATAACAAGGAAGGTAAAACCAGGATTCAGAGTGATAAGGTATGTGATCTGGGTATCTTAACCATTTGGGGAGCAGTACTGTGCAGGGGTTCAGAGTTTGGTCTCTGAACTTAGTCCAATCTGGGCCCGAGCTTGCCCTCATCACCTCTTAGCTGGTATGACTTTGGGCAAGTTACCTTACTATTTCTTTAAAGCTAATTTGTGGAGTAGATCCATGTGCATCATTAATAAGTAGATAAAACGCTTAATAGTATATAAAAAATGGCAGCTATTTTTTATGGGAACCATAGACATGTAATAAGAATGCTCGTAAATTTGATTCGGTGAAAATTTAATACACCTATCTACAACACTACATTCCTAGATAAGCAGACACAAGACAGTGAAGTTGGCAGTTCTCTTTAAATTATTTCATAAATCTAATGCAATGCCAATCAACATAGTGATGAGATGTTTTTAGAGAATGGACAAAACAATTCTAAAGTTCATATGGATAAAAAATAGGCCAGAATAATTTCTGAAGGAAAAATTATGTACTATATTTTAAAGAAATATTTTAAAGCTACAATAATTAACAAGGTATAATAACGGAACAAGAACAGATTAATAAGAGAAGAGAAAGTCTGCAGATATAAGAACATAAAAATTTAATGGTTTTTGAAGGTAATTCAAATAAGTAAAGAAAAAGAAAACCAATTCAAAGTTGAGTATACTTTGTTAACTATAAATCTAATTTTACAACTAAAATTAGTTCATCTAGAATTTAAGGTTTAATTGTCAAAAATAAAACCTTAAGAAGAGTAGCTGGAGATCTATTTGGGGAGTAAGAAGGGACTTTCTTTGCATAGGTTCCAAGGAAATCATAAAATTAAAACAATCATATTTTTCAAGAAATGAATATAACTAAACTTATCAACAATCAGAAACAAAATTCAAGGGGAAATTACAAACAAGAAAAACATTTGTAGCATATGGTAAAAGAGGCCAACTTTCTTAAGTATAATGACAAGGTTCAATTTTAAAATGAACAAAATAATAGAAAAATGAGTAGAGTATACGAATAGGCAATTCTCAGAAATACAAATGAACAGTAATCATGAAAAAAAGTCAAAGCTCAGAGGTCATTGTTCTTAACACACACAAAAAAAAAGTAACAATAGGAGGTGATGAAGATGTTAATTAGTTTGATTGTGGTATATATATATACATACACTATATACACACACACACACACGTGGTGTATAAATATACATGTGGTGGATATATACACACCTAGCATATATGTTGTAGTGTAGGAAATAGGTATGCTCATATATTACTAGTGGGAATTCAAACATGTAGACACGTTCTGGAGTGAATTTGCTTTATAGAGCCTTTTTAAAAAAGTTTCTATCCTTCAGATCTGTAATTCCTCTTATGGAATATGTCTCTTGATTCCATAGCCACCCTTCAAAATCTGATTTGTGATACTGAGACCAGGGTTGCAAGCTAGTTTTCTCTTGCTAGTCGCTCTGCCAGTAGAAGGCACTAGAAGGAGACCAGAGGCCAGAAGCACAGAAGGACTGGCTCCTCCCAGCTCACTTGCAGTTCCTGTCAGCTGCTTCTCAGCAACAGCTCTTAACCCTGTCAAATATACTAGAATCCTCAGAGATCAGGGTGGTCACCAGTTCCATGGGGTCTGTTCTCTGAGCCCCGAGGCAAGGGGCAGGGCCTCTTCTCCTAGCTTCTAGGTTCTCATAACCATACCCTCTACCTGGGAGACTATACTTCAAAATGTTAACAATGATTGTCTCCCTACCAATTTTTCCACTGACCAGAATCAAACCTAGAATCACATACATTGCACTTAGTTGTTGCTCAACATGGTATGGCTATATAATATTCCATCTATTCCTATACAATACTTTTATTAACTAATACTCTCTTAAATTTAGACATTTGTGTCCATTTTTTGGTTATTATAAATAATACCGGAAT
Source organism: Pteropus vampyrus (assembly GCF_000151845.1). Lineage (NCBI taxonomy): Eukaryota > Metazoa > Chordata > Mammalia > Chiroptera > Pteropodidae > Pteropus > Pteropus vampyrus. Next base: position 2,845,848 of record NW_011888851.1, read on the forward strand.
AAAAGTCCTTGAATAGAAGTCTTTGTCCCTACATCTTATTATTTTTTTTTAGGATAATTTAGGATCTTTAGAATGTCATTCAGGATCCAGCAGGAAAACAGAAACCACAGTAGTATTTTAACAAAGAGAATTCAATATAGGGAATTACTTAAACAGGTTTGGAAGTTTGTAAAGGCTAAAAGGGAGCCCTGAGGGGAAGTGAGAAGAAATAGCAAATGCATGAAACAACTACATCCCTAGGTCTGAGGGAACCAAGAAAAGAGGCTGGATTATTAGAAACTAAACACTTAGAGGCCCATCACTGAGTTGAGATGGTTTGTTCCTAGGAGGGAAGAGGAATGTTCATTAGAAAGACATTCTGAAAATGAAGAGGAAATGCCTGGCATTCCTTCTCCATCTCCCCTTCAACTTAAAACAAACAAGTAACTCTTATGTGCTTTGGTAAAATAATCCAAACAAATACATTAAAAGTGAAAGAATTTTGCCACCATAAACACTGAAACTTACCAAAATTCTCTAGTGATTTGGAAAGCAATTTAAAAAGTACATATGATATAAAAACTGGGCTTTGTAGAGGCCATCATTATCTCAAGCAAAGGAAAAAGAAAATACTGTAGGAATTAGGGAAAAAAAAAAAAAAGGTCAGATTACACCAGAACATCTTTAATTGTAAAAGTCAATTTGAATTTTTAAATGAAAGGGGTTGGTGGTCGGGTTGGTTTAAAGCAAGAGTTTTATGTGTTCTTGAAGACGTATGATTGTGTACACAGTATATCTTCTACTGATGCCTGACTATCCTAGAAAGTAAAAGCAGGGAAACTGAATGATATAAGAAAGAACTAGGCAAGGACCAACACTGGGCCTTAATAGCCAGTGTTTTTAATTTTTGTGATGTTTTTAATCTTCCTGAAGCCCTAGTATATTTTGCATAATCTGATTTTATAAAGTGCTAAGAACTGACTGAAAAATGCATTTTAGTAGGCTGGTGACTACTTCCACCATATAATTAGCTGTGAATGGCTAAAGAAAGGAGCAAAGGCAACGTAGCTTTACTGTAGAAGGAGCCCTAACTAACTCCAAACCAGATGGGTACAGATGTACAGAACAGCTGAAAGCTAAATTCACTATTTTCCGCGAAACTCCAACAGAACCACAATGGCGTTTAGCTCCATACTAAACCACCCTGTAGGTCAGCAGGAAGCTCATTATAGTCTGACAGTCCAGGAGACAGCACTTTTCAGAGAGCTACCTTAGTAATTTCCTGTGTGAAAAGCTCACTGCTGTTATTGCATTCCTCAGGGTGCATTTCTTATCATCTCAGAGGATGTTGCTCTTCTACAGGAAGAGGAAGGAACCAGTTGTTACTGGATGTGTGGGCCGAGAGCTGTCCGGCATTTTCTGCATGCCTCAGTCTCAGCTGTGGGAACTGGGGATGCGGCTTAGATTCCCAGGCTTGGGACAGGCCTGGGATAGATATCATTGCAGCAGTTGAGAGTCGCAATTCAGAAATACAGTATCTCAAGAAGTTGGGAGGCAGAAATAATACCTAAAACTTCAACACCTTCAGTTTCCAAAAATGTGCTAATTCTCTAAAGGAAATTTTAAAAAGCATTCACTCTGCTTGGCTCCCAAAGGGCATGTTTTATAAAATCCTTTTGTAGAGTCTCAGTTTCTCTCATGCTCTATCTTCCTATCTTCCTTCTTTCTTTCCCTTCCTTCCCCTCCTTCCTTCCCTTCCTCCCTCCCTCCCTTCCTTCCTTCCTTCCTTCCTTCCTTCCTTCCTTCCTTCCTTCCTTCCTTCCTTTTTTCTTTTTTCTTTTTTACATTTCACGTAGAAAAGTTTAACTCGAAGATGACCAAAGTTTTGCCACCCCAAAATATGCCTTTGAAGATACTGATTTCAAGCTGGTTATTAAGAAACAAAAGATTCAAAAAAGAAGCTTTGATCTTTCCCCTGTGTCTGCCTAAAGGAATTCAGATAGAAAACCTGCATGAAGAAAGAGACCACCACCTTAGCATCATAATATAAATGTAGCAGGACAGGGAGAAATCTAGCAAAGTTTATTTGTTGAACTTCCCTCTGTGTCCCATATTCTGGTGGCCCAGCAAGAATTTGTTTACCACATATTTGCTCTTTCTCTTTTACCTGTGAATTACCTGCCTTCCCTTTGAAATCCCAGACCCCTTCCTCCCTCCCCTTTTTCCGGAATGGCATATAAACCTCAACTGCCCAATGCCTCTCTTGTGTCTCATATTCTTATGGTACCCTCACTTATGCAGTTGTAAGAAATTCTGGTCATTTTCTCTGGTTAATCTGTTTCACGTTAATTTATTACCCCAGCTAGAAGAGCTTAGAAGGTGGGAGGAAAATTATTTATGTGCCCCCACAAGTCCTATATCAATTTTGTCAACAGGTAAAAGGACCAGTTTTACTGCATCGAATATTATTTAACTAGGGCCATTTAAAAAATTTTAATTAGTATAAAATTTTTGGTAAAAAGAAACTAATGTAAGCTTTCTACCCCTATAACTGTGAAACTTAAAGAGAATGAAGCTTAAATTAGTACATTTTTCAGTATATCTAAATCAAACACAGAACCTGGTGATTATTATGATTTTTATCAAAAAGTATATTTTATTTGGAGGGAAAATAGCCTCTGACCCACACTACTAATCTATTTTACAGATTTCCAGATCTCTATTTTCTTTTAAAAAATGTCATGTTCCTTTAACAGACTAAAAAGTTTTAGTTTTTTTTTAAATTTATAATACTAAAACATCTAAAGGTCAGCTATTGCATTCATAACTGTTGGTAGTTTTTACAACATGTGGGTCATGATGTACTTCAAAAGCAAGGATATAACTAATTTGGAAAAAGTCTCTTTGGTTTCTAATATTTTCTCTCCTATCTCTAAAATAACTTGTATCTGAAAAAAAAAGTTGTATTTTCTATTTTTAAATGGAAAGAGATCTGTGAAAATATAATTTTTATCTTTTACTTCTGTTAATTATCATGTATGTTTTATTTGTAAATGCCTTTGTCAATTTAATTATTTCATTTCTTACATTTTCAAAGGGCAATGATATGTTAAACATAAAAACTTAATTTCCTTGGCTGAGAGCCTCTTGAAAAGAAAGAGTTTATTGGGCCATAAAGAACCAGGTTGTGGGACATGAAGTCTAAACCACCAGCAGCAGCACTAGGTGGAACGACAATGTGTTCACTGTCCTGGAGTTGAGGAGTACTTTTTTATACATGATGTCTTAGGGAAGAAAGATATAAGTTGTTTTGAAAGAATATACATTGGCTACAAGTAAGGGAGATGGAAGAAGGTGAAGCGGGGGTAGTTCTGGGGTCAGTGCAGAGTCTGTTAGGAAGAAGTGTTAGCTTCTTTGGATTGGTTGTGGTCAACAGTCCGGAAAGTTCACGTGTAAGTAAGAAGCTGAGGCTCCTGGGGTTCAGTGGCACCTGGTTATTCTCTTTTAGATAATCAGGGGAATAGCCACCTGGAAGTTAATTCAGAGTTCCAACATACACTCAGTAATGTGAGCAGTCTTTGTCAGCTGATCCCCAGCTATTATTAACAGGCTAACTGCCTAACTGCAGTCTTTCTCACTCTCTGGCCACCATAACTTAATTAAGAACACCTCGGATTTTTTTTTCTTGTCAGTTTTAAATGATTTCTCCACTCTGATAAGAATTCCTCTTTTACTCCTACTAAACATCTTTGAGTTACACTTCACTTTTTGAGTCACTGAATAAAAAAATTACTGTATCTGATCACTTGACATATTCACTACCGTTTGAAATTAGGACTGAAAGTCTTTTAATAAAAAGAAGATGAACTGTGGAAGGCACCAGCTAGTGAGTCCAGACTAGGATCCTACAAATGCCTATGTACATTTCCTTTCAAATGCTCAGAGCAGAATAGGAGACAGATACTGCAGGGTGCCCCAACCAATGCCTAAAGATACTGTAAAAAGGTTTCCTAAAGCTTAGTAAGCAGCAACGAAGTTACAAACAAACATACCTAGTATCACAAATCATGTACACTAAATTTACAAATCAAATGCCACCTTATACACTGTTGCAAAGTTTAAAAACTTAAAAAAGAACCTCACCTACCTTCAAATTTAGAGGCTGTTTGTAAATCCAGGAATGCTAGTATATAGAAAAGCGAAAACAGGTTTGTACAACATGATTTTTATTGATTTTCCTGGAAAAGTAAAGGGGAATCTGGGGACAATAAGTTGGATATTGCCATATTACACTTTTAAAGTTATAATTTTTAGTTTTAAGACATTTAGGATTGCATACACTGTGTTCTTTCAAGTGTCTTTCCAAATCTTTGCTTACATAAGCAGTTAGGAACTGGAATAACTCTTAGTTATGCAATGTTGTTTAGCAACCAGGACAAACGGTTGCCACAACATCCATGGAAATATTCTCTCTGTATCTGCAAGTTTATTCTTTGTATGTTTATATATTTTGTCAATACATTAATATTTTTCAGATAGCATATACCATATGATAACCTCCACGAAAGTGTATAATTTTTTTTTTCTTCCTAAAAATAGGCTGATGCAAAAATCTTTCCCAAACGGAAACCAATGCACTTTGCTGAAAAATCCAAATCTAAATGACATCTAGGGAGGAGTATGTTTTACTACTTCACTTCCTAAAGACAGAAACAGCAGAGTATCTCTTGCATTGATTTAGCTGATCATTTTCCTGATCCTAGAAAAGAAAACGAAAAACCACAATTCTTTTTCTCTCAGCAACCCCACTGGCAAAACAATGTGGAGCCAGGAGATAGATAATCTTGGCTATTCTGAGATTACTCAGGGCCACACCTTACTGTCCTTGGGGAAAGGAGACAGGGAATCCCACAGCTGACATCCAGTGTGTCAGAAAATCCTCTTGGCTCTGCCTTTAAAATACATTCAGAATCCCATCACTTATCATCACCTCCTCTGCTACCCACCCTGGATCATGCAACTATTGCGTCCTGTCCAATTACTTCATTAGCTTTCTAATTCATCTCGTTCCCCTCTGCCACCACTCCCAGCCAATTCTCAGCACAGAAGCCAGAGTGAACCAGTTAACACAGGTCAGATCCTGCCTCTTCTCTGAAGGAAACCCTCTGTGGCTCCAATCTCAGTCTGGTCTTCTAGCACTGTTCCTACTTGCCTGACCTTTCCAGATAATCACATGACTTGTTCCCTTCATTCCTTCCGTTCTTTACTCAAATGTCACCACTAACGTGATTCTTGTCCTGGCCATACTATCTAAAATGCACCTGTCTTCCTATGTGCCTGCAGCGCTTTTTTTACCTTTGCATTGTTTTTGTTTTTTTTTTTGTTTTGGTCTACTATACTATATAGTCTTTTTTTTTTTTCTTTAAATCTGTGAATTGCTGGTCTCCCCCACTAGAATGTAGAATGTAGGCTTTTCCAGAGCAAGTGTTTTTGTTTTACTTTTTCTAAAGTCAAGAACAGTGAGTGACACAGAATAGCTACTCAAGAAATATTGAGAACCAAAAAAGTGTGTGAGTGGGGGTGCTCCCAGCATTCTACCATATCCGCTATCCAGAGTTAGGCGACTTAAAGACCCCAAACTAGACTGGTGTGCTTTTATTACCATTGTACATATTGTATTTTCAATTATTTCTGAGGCATCTATTTATACCTCGCTGTCTCCACCAAATGTCCCTATCAAAATTCTACCCATCTCTGGTCAGGTCAAGAACTGGTCAAAGGTTTTCTTCTAGAGAAGTCCTCTAGTTTCCTGTAGCCCATTAATGATCATTTTTGAATACTCCCATTAACTACCTTTCATTGGATCATCATGTACACTTGGCATCTAGTATATTGAAATTGCCACTTATTTCTTATACTGTTATGTCCATCTGACTTGGTAAGTTTCTTCAGGTCAGGTAGCCAGCTTGATATCCCCCTTAGCTTTTCATGTAATTCCTCCATGTAGTACGGCTTTAAGTATTTTGATTGACAGAGCAATAAAAGACTATAGACCTTGATATGTTTCTATGATGTAATTACAAATTCTCAGTTTATTATAAAGAATTAATTTGACCTGAAATATTATCCCTAATTCTAAAGAAAGGTATACACATTATGTTCATATTCTCTACACAGTTGCCAGAATGAAGATGAGAACACATTTCAGTTTTCTGAGAAGAGTCTAGTGTTTCGACAATCAGAGCAACACTAGCAAGATTATCAATTTCATTTTGTTCATTTGTAGGACAAATAGTAAAATTAATATGTCAAAACTTAGGAATATGGTTTATCTAAAAATAACAAGACATTTTAACAATCCTAGAATATTTTAAATAAATTTTTATAGTCGGAATTTTTTTAAAAAGACATTTTATATTAGGATACAGAAGAGAAATTCCTATTTTGCGGCTTGCCTTTTGGATGGGTTGGTGGTGGTGAGGATGGGGACGGCGAGTTTTGGAACATCTTATGTGGCTACATCACATATCAATGCTATTGCTAAATGCCCTTGTCCAATCCTGAACACAAATCCCTGGTCTAGTTGTAACTGAATAAATGAAAACATTAAAAGAATCAATGGAATCTTGAACTAAATAACCTTTATAAAATCAATATATAATAAGTAACAACATAATCAGAATAAAGATTCAAGAATTTGTTATTAAACTATGTTTATATGATAACCCATATAGGTCTTCACAGAAACATTTTTTACAACAAAGCTTTAAAAATGCAGATTGGTTACAGCTTATTTTGATGCTGAAATATTGTAACAAATGTCCTGCCTGGTATTAGAGACACAAGTGCAAGCCACAAAGATACCAACTGTTACACTGTATGCCATAATTTCTTTCCTGTAGTAGGAAGGCATCAGAGCGTAGATATCAGTACTCTTAGATTTATAAAACCTCCTGAATATAATATTAACTCAAGCCAAAGCAGAAATAAAAGCCAACTATTTCCTACACCATAACAAACCTGCCATTATCTTACTAAAAAATTTGACAAATTAAGGTTTAAAGAGTAATCTTTTTTTGTGTCCCATCTCGATAAAATGCATTTCTAAGGAAACTTTCTTCTGGTTCACAAAAAACAAACAAATCCCAAAATAAACAGTAACTACAATAACAAAAACTGAAACTACCTTTAAATACTGCTTTAACTGGATTCCATATTTTGGGGGGTTTTTAAAATTATAATCACATGTAAAGTTCTCACCACAAATATTTAATGCAATTGTGCTTCATGCCAGAGTAGAAATAAATCTTCTTCATAATTATGTCTGATTTATTGTGCAGAAGCAAAAGAAAAGCAGCCAATGTATAGAGGAGACTACAAATTAAGAGTTATTTACTAGTAGATTAATGGGAAGGCAAACAGTTAAAAGTGATTTCGCTTTAGTGTTCTAAACAATTATCTATCAATGAGTTAAAAACAATATATACACTTTGAAAAGGCAACCTACTGAATGGGGGAAGATATTTGCAAATGATACCATTAAGAGGTTAATATTCAAAATATATAAAGAATCTATACAATTTAACACCAACCAACGAACCAACCAACCAACCAACCAACCAACCAACCAACCAACCAAACAATTCAATTAAAAAATGGGAGAGAACTTGAATAGACATTTCTTCCAAGAGGACATATAGATGGCCAACAGACAAATGGAAAGTTGCTCAACATCCTAATGATCAGAAAAATGCAAATCAAAACCACAATGAGCTATCACCTCATATCTGTTCAGAATAGCTATCATCAATAAATCAACAAATAATAAATGCTGGTGAGGATGTGGGGAAAAGGGAACCCTTGTACACTCTTGATGGGATTGTAAATTAGGGCAGCTACCATGGAAAACAGCTGGAGATTACTCAAAAAATTAAAAATAGAACTGCCATATATATGACCTAGCAATCCACTTCTGAGTATTTATCCAAAGGAAACAAAAATATTGATTTGAAAAGGCACACTATGTTCATCGCAGCATTACTACTTACAGCCAAGATATGGAAGCAACCTAGATGTCCATCAGTAGGTGACTGGATAAAGAAGATGTGGCACACGCACATAAGTGCACACACACACACACATACACACTCACACACACACACACAGGAACATTATTCAGCAATGAAACAGAATGACAGTTTGCCACTTGCGACAGCATGAATGGACCTAAAGGGTATTATGTTAAGCAAAGTAAGTCAGAGAAAGACAAATTCTCTGCATGGTATCACCCATAGTTACAGAGAACAAGCAGATGGCTGTCAAAGGGGAAGAGGTGAGGGGGTGGGGTGGGAATAAAGAAAAACAAAACAAAACAAAAAAGTTTAAAGGAAAGCACTTTAGAGATAGTCTTTATAAAAATCTAAATGCTTTATTAGCATCCATGTATTCAGAGAATACCCTGTAAAATACATAAAATCAGAGTCTCTACGCCTTTCGTGGAGACAAGCAGCAATCTTTCAAGTTATAAGAATCTACCTAGATGGGACTTCATAAACCTGAAACCAAACCAATTTATACCAAACAAGTTTTTGTTTTACTGTTTGTTTTATTTTCATGTAGCATCAAGAATACAACTCAAAGTAACAACAGAATCTTCCTTTTAATGCTTACATATTGGGTTGAACCATGGGAAATCACTGATGTTAGACCCATTTAGCCTACAAAATGGTAATTTCGTATAATTTGACCTAATATTACCCTTATGTGGATAATAATTGTACCCTTCAATCTTATTCTGTTTTGTACCACAACTACAAATTTGTCATGTGTTTATTATACAGAATTGTCCTTTAGAAGTAACAGGTACACCGTACTCCTGAGTTAGAGTCCTATAGACTAGCTGACTTCGGCATGTCTGGATTACCATCCAAGGACAGAAACCCTGTTATCAATTGCTAGGTGGCAGTTATGCACACCTCCATAGCACACTGTTGAGAACATCTGAGCTCTTCAGGTCATGAAGCTTTGCAAAGCTTGAAGGTACTGGCAGGGAGAGGGAGTCTCAAAATGTGGACTAAAGGTTGTTGACAATCTGTGATATCTTCTAAGTCAGAAACGCCCAATTTTAGTCTACTGACTACCTCCTAAGAAAGCAGCACATTTCAAAACCACTTAACTTTTGCTCATCTCACTACAGGGGCAAAACCCAACTCACCAGAATTTTAAATTTCAGCAGCATGCCCTTTGAGTAGTTAATTGCACACGAGTTTATTGAGCACCTACTATAAACCAAGCACTGTGGCAACAGTTAGATGTCTAGTTATTTTTTAATGTCATAAGTTATTAATGCACAAGTGCTAGTAGGGTTATTTTATAAATATGAACACTGTAAGAGACAAGATCACAGACCGCTTGAGGTCCTACTTGTCACCACCAATTCCTGGACCTCTCTTTGACAATCAGCCCCTTGCTTGCCTCTCCAGCTGATTTCTTGTCCCCGGGACCTCTCATGAGTGATCTAGGAGTCTTCTCTGTCTGGGATTAACACTGAAAGGACCCATTAATAAGTACAGTTCTGGTAAAGGACAGACTCAAGATGGAGTAGTCTCTCTACAGAATTCCTCTATAATAAATACAGATCTATTGGAGAGTGTGTAATGTCATAATGTCAAGTGTTTGTTTTGTTTGTTTTCCTTTTTGGCCATGCATTAATAATTTACCCAAAATATTTAACTATACTGACACTGTCACAGTAGTGTCGCCAAAGACCACGCCATTCCTCCCATTTGTTCTGATTAGTTTGCACCGACTAGCAGAATCAAGAGCAACAATGATCTGCCTTGCAAAGATGAACAGACTCAAATTGAAAGGCTAAGACTCTCAATTTTTGAAGACTTTGGATATACTGGCTACACTGAGTAAATAAGTTATCCATATGGAATTTTTATAAACAAAACTGCAAGTATAAGAAATACCTCTTAATGTTTGCATAATTCATCAGAAAGGATAAACAATGGAAAATGATGTTTTTCTTATAGCTTCTAAGGAGAAGACTAGAAGTAAATTTAATACCTCTGAAAGGCAATTAACAAAAGAAATCTGTTCTGTGACAGCAAGTGAAATGTAACCTGGGGGGGCATCTGGCGGGGGGCAGGGACCTTGAGATGAAACAATGAGTATGGATTAGACAGTTCAATGTCCTCAAAGTGAAGGCTTTTCAGGAAACTGGTGCCGCTTTCCCTTGTGGCTATTTAGACATTTTGTAAACATGACTTTTTGCACAATTTTTGCAATTTAGCCCACCTTTTATCTCCTCTCCCACACACTTTTTAAGGAAAATGGATTGTACCAAATAATTAAATGCCACTAAATGTCAAAGAAAACTTACTGTGGTCGAATCAAAAGAAAGGACGTCCACAACAGGGGGAGTAGAGGTCTGCAAATCAATTACCTCAAGTTTTGGATTAATCTGTATATGTACATAAAAAAAATTAATATTAGATTTTTATACTATAAGAAACTAGATGCCATTTGTAACAACCTAGAGAGTATATCCTAATATATTCTAAAATTAAAATATATTGGTATATTTATTAACATGGATGTAAACATTTGAAATAAAATATTAGTCTACCAAATCTATCAAATGTATAAGAGAAGATCGTCATGACCACACTAAATTTATTCCAGGACAAAAAGTTGATTTTACATTAGAAAACTCTATATAATTCTCCTGTAAGGGGATTTTTAAAATAAAATAAAATGACCCACCTCAAAAGATGCAGAAAAAATCCTAGAGAGTTTATTAAGACAAGGAAATAAAAGGTGTTGAGATGTAAGAATTGGAAGAGAAGAAATAAAATTGTCATTCTATATAATTATCTATGGAGGAATCCCAAAAGAATTTACTGCTATACCATTAGAATAAAAGAGTTTACTAGATTGAAAATCAATATATAAAATCGACTGTATGTCTGCACCTTAAGACAGAAAATGTAAATTTAAAAAAGATATTTACGATATCATAAAAATTTTTAAATACATCAAAATAAACATACAAAGATGTGTATAAGCTTAATGGGAAAAAATAATAAAACTCATGTAAAGACACTAAAGGCGGCTTAACTAAATAGAAAGCTATACCATAAGGAGCTCAGATACAGAGCCCTGTATATATAGAAAATAGATATAAAAGGAAAATTGTACCATAAGTCAAGAGGAAAAATGTTTCATAGTTGAGAAAACTGGCTCAGTATATGAATCCCTATCTAATACTAAATACAAAGGTGGACAGCAGATAAACTAGAAACCCAAGTACTATGATAAAATTATAGAGTTAATAAAAGTACATCTCTTATAATATCTTTGTAACCCAAAAAGTTACAGTTTTATAACCCAAAGCTGCAAAAGGAAAACCATAAAGAAAAAATTTTTTGATGCATCTGATGATATCAAAATTAAGGTTTTCTATTTCACAATGGACACCACAACGTTAATCAGATAATAGAATAGAAGGAAATCGTATGCTGTCTAAAACCAAAAAAAGGATAAATATCTAAAAAATATAAGACAAACTTACAAAAACAAATGTGAAAAAGACAACAATCCCAAGAAAAAAACTATAGGAAAAAAAACTTGACAGTTAACCAGCAAATGAAGAGATTTTTCAGAAATATTAGTAATTAGATTTAAAAAAGATTAAAGCAAACTACAACTCGATACCTATTAAATTGCAAAAACATGAAAGCTCATTGATGCCAACATTACCTACAGCAGCATTGTTTGTAATGGCAAAACAACAACTGGGAAAACAAAACCCACCATCAGAAATCCCCAAGTATTTATCAACATTAGAATAATTACATAAATTGTGGGAATTACCACTGTGGTAATTCACTGGAATCCTGTACAGCAGTGTAAGGAATGAAATACAACTATGTGCAACAACACATGAATGTATGAATTCAGAGTCCATATGTATGAGCCTCAGAATTTTAATATTAAATGAAAAAGTTATAGGAAAATATATTCAGTATAATCTCAGTTATATAAAGTTTAAAACCATCCAAAACTAAATAATATCTAAATATAGATTCAAACATAAGTAAATAAAAAAAAAAAAAAGCAAGGGACTAATCAGAGTGGTGACAACTGAGAAAGATTATTTCTGAATTTGAGAAGACCAAAAAAAAAAGAAAAAAGGAAAAAGAAACTACATCATCACCAAACATTTAGTAAACATTATGAATACCAAGAAGTAAACAAAGGGTAACAAAGATAGCAGAACTTCATATGAAATGAATGATACCAATAATAAGTGCACCGAAGAACCTCAGGAAGAAACTACTGACTGAGCACCTAGTGAGAAAGGCTTCCCGTGGAGCAGAGCTTAAGATGGCTCCTTTGAAGAAGGTTTAGAAAACAAAAACAAAAACAAAAACAGAGCAAGAGCAAAGAGGTAAAAAGCATTCCTGAGCAGAGTGGTGACATGACTTTTGCATAGAGTAGCAATAAGAGAGGTTGCCAAGGGTCAAATTATGAACGGTGAAGGAATTTGGGAAAGCACAGAAAAACTGGAGGCTGTAATGTGCTTTGGAAGGATTAACCTGACAGAGACATGTTGAATATCAGGAATAAAGCAGAGGTAACAAGGAGGGCACCACTGCAACAGTCCTGGACTGTGGTGATAAGGACTGAGCCAGAGGTAAAAGGAGTGGAATAATTTTAAAAGCACTTATCATGTTTGATGGGCATAGCTGTAGTTTTGGGAATAATAAGCTTTTATAATTATCCAGCCAATTGTGTTAGAGGCGGAGGTGTACAAACCCGATAATCCCCATGCTACAGTAGAGAAGAGATTAGAACTGTGCAGGATGAGAACGGGGGCTATCCACTCAGCCTGTCAACACTTCCGTTCCTTTCTGGCTGTTCCATAAAGCAGAACACACAGCCCCCTCCTATCAGCTCTCAGTCCAGAGTTAAGGCAAAGAAAAGAAACCTAAAGATGGCCCACTTTCCTTTCAATATTAGACTAGCTGTCCAAAGATACTGCCTGCAGACATTTTATTGTCTTTTATCTGCTGCCACCTAGCGTAGATATGGAATTCTTTCCCTATGAAAAACACAATCTAGTACCACCTAAAATTACAACTGCTCAAAAAATATAAATCACATGGAAATTAATGGTCAGCATCTCTCGTAGAGAAATCTTTAAGCTTCTACAAATTGTGAAACTATTGATACAACAGTATTTTACTGTATTGTGGCACAAGTTGCCACCACAAACTTTAAATGGAATAGGAAATTCGTACTAAGTAAAAGTTTACAGTCTTCTCCATAAAGAACACATGTTGAAGGCGGGGACACTCACAGTAAAGTTCTTTGCTAGCTAACCTCCAGGAACACTAACAGTACCTTCTAGCTCTCTATTTTTATTAAAGAGAAGAACCCTTTAACAACTAAAGTTGCCTTGAAATGGAGTGGGCTGCCTTGTGAGAGCTTGAGAAATCCATCACTGAACAAGAGCATATAACTGAGGGATTCATGCATGAGGGAGAGGTTAGTCTATATGATCTCAAAAGAACCATCCCACTCTGAGGTTCTCTGTATCCAGCATACTTAGTAGTCCATGAACACAAACACTGCTACTAACAAATTCTGAAGGGCAAAGAATCTGCCTATTTTGTTCCCTGTTGCATACTGTAAAGCTAGTACAATGTCCAGCACATAGATATTTAATATCTGCTAACAGGATGAAATTTAATTTTGATTATATTAAAGCATTACATCAAAATGGTTAAAAGTACATAACAGAACCAAAGTGCCTGGGTTGAAATTCTAGTGTTGCCACTTACTAGTTTTAAGATTTAACTTGCATGTACCTCAGTTTCTCATGGGATAAAAATGGTACAACTTCATAGTTTTTAGTAACATTCAATGACTTCATTTACGTAAAGCCATTAAAATAAAGTTGTAAGTATTAGATATTATTATTATAATTACTATTATCATGTAATTGATGAAGAACATTTATTGAGGCACAAAACAATGAAAACATATCATGACAAGAACCAAAATACAAAACTAGTAGAGAAGTGGTCATTTTTTATCACAATTGTAATGTTCTCAACCTTTACAGATGATTGAGATAAAAACTCATCTCTGACTTGAAGACAAATTGATTACTTATAGCTTTAAACAATGAATTATGGCCAGATTTTCAAGAAATATTATTGTACATTAAGTTTTTCCTTCAAGAAGGAAAGTTTGCTTTTGACTGTGCAATTTGGCTCATGACAGTCTGAAGAAGATAAAGTCAGCATGACCTAGTAATGTGCCGCAGAGGATTGTGGGTAGGGTTAAGACACATTACTTGAAAATTGGGCTTCTTTCCCACCAAAAAAAGAAATTTTTCGTGTTTTTAATTAAGATGGAGTGCCTAGGCCAGGAGCACTACAAAGGATCCGCAGTTACATCAATAGAAAGGACACAGGAGAGGTCTGTTTCACACAGTCAGGGTGAGGATTTTGTGCTTCATACTTTCTTTCATGTGATCTCTCTCATCTCTTCTAAAAGCAACCTGCTAACACCCTGTCTACCCATGTAGGAATTATTAATTTATATATTTAGTCAGCTGGTACCCAAGGTCTAAGATTCCACAGGGTCCTCCACCTTCAAACAAGTGGAGCTTTGAAGCTGGCAAATGGGTGGCTTTTGCAAAAGAACAATCTCACCCAGAAGACTGAAATTATGCAACTCAAATGAGCTTCATAGAAAAACACAGTAAAATGCAAATTGCAGGAATGCTATGTTGCTTCAAACTCGGAAATGAAACATTCATGGCTACTTCAAAAGGAGAAAGTTGGTGAAATTAGATTATTTAGATGCCATTTGTTATCATCTAATAATACATTTTATTCTTTTAACCATGAATTCCAACCTCAGAAAAAAGTTTTTGCTAATTTTCAAATATTTTCAAAGTAACATATGTAAGCTGACCTTGCCTAAAGCTTTGAAAAAAATTCAATCCACAAAATTTAGTAGTTCAAAGTAAAGTTTACTTAATCTAAATGAACACAGCACAACTTCTAGTCTGATTCATGCTATTCTATTCTAGGTGATATTTTCAAACTAATAGTTTATGGCTCTATGAGAGATTCACAGACATTAATTTGAAGTCTTTAAAAATAATTTGATATTTAAGAATTATTCATACTATTAATTATGCTTTCAGTCCAGAAAACTTTATACCTTGCTTTATCAGGAGAGATTTTTAAGAAAAATAAATTGAACAATTGGTTGTTCATATGCAGAATCCTATCACTTCTCTGGCATTTTATATCACAGATATGAAGGTGTTATATAAATGTAAGTAATATTGTGTGCTTAATTTTAAGCTACCATGAGTGTTTATAGATCGTTTAAACAGAGAACACACAGGCTGACTTTCTTAAGGCCACAATGTAATTTAGTGACAATGCTCAACATTCTGTACAATGTTAACTGAACTATAATTCCAAGATAAAAAGTTAGTTTTTAATAGAGTTTTTTAAGTGTATATGTTAAAACCACAGCTGAGAGTGGCTTTGTGCTGCCTGGGTCATCCTGACCTAGTCATACAAAGCAACCCAGCTAGTTGACTGCTTTCTGGCTGCACTGTCAGAGAAGAGCTCCTCAGACAACTTGCTGACATTTTAAAGAAAGCCCAGCACTCTTAAATGGGGTGAGAATGACAGTAAATCACAGAGAAAATGGCCTGAATGGCTCGAACCACCAACGCTGAGGTAGTGTGGTGTGATGGAAATATCACTGCATTAGGAGCAAGGAGACCCAGGCTGTCTGCAGCTCTGCCACCCATCACTCTGGAAAGGTGGCTGAGTGGATGACAGGGCAGCAACAACACTGTTGGTTAAGCTCAGCCAAGCCACAGAAATGCTAGAATAAAAAACACAGAGAGTCAATACAACTGGCTTGGGTTAAACCAGGAAAGGAAACTCAAATTAAGATATATTTCACATATATTTTATGTGAATACGTGTGATCACAGGGGATCAAAAAATACATCCATTATTGTAGAAACTAAAACGCAAATGTGGTGAATCACAAATAAATTACATTATATTCTTTCTTTCAAAGAAATAAAAAGAAAAAAATGATACAATAAGTAGCATGAAGAAGTAGTAAAGTCTAATGGTAAATACTTTAGAAGAACTAGAAAGATGGTTAGAAGTTGGTAAGGACCAAAATTATAGCAAAGAACTGGAAATAAATAGTACTAAGGAAAAACTGGACATAAATATCAAAATGTGGATAGATTAAACGAAATCTAGAAAATAGTCCCAAAAGTTTAAAAGTTTGAAAAACAAACTTACACACACACACAGACACACACACACACACACACACACACACACACACACACACACACAACCTGAGACTAACAGAAATATCTGAGATCTGAGATAACAGAAAACGCCTAGACTAAGGAAACAAAAATTAAATAAATGATTGAGCGGGGCAGGGCACACAGACCATGAAAGAGGGTACAGAACCATAGCACAAATAGTGCATGAGGCAACTGTGAATTGCCACTCAAGAATAAACCTTAACTCAAAATACTTAATCTGAAAGCAAAGAAAGGTTCTGTCAATGACGAAAGAAAAAATTCCAATGAACAGGAAATAATGATTGATATCAACTCTTAGAAGAGAAAAGGGCTTAAGGAGTATCATGCAAAATGAAAAGAAATAGAGTAATACCAGCTGGGTATCCAGCAAAGACGAATATTTTCTTTGAAGAGAGTAGAACATTTAAATCTATAGAACCTAAAGGAACTTGTCAACAAAAATCTACAGCTAGATAATTATAAACTGAGATATATAAGCAAATAGTAAAATAATCTCAATTATGAAGTTTAATGCCCAAATCTCTTCTTTTTATTGTCCATAAGATTTTTTCTTTACTGTAAAAGGGATTAAAGATATTTATTTCAATAACTGTTATAAAAATTCTTACCCTTCAGCCCTATTCTCATGACAGCAATTGCATGAGCTCCCTAAACATATCTAGAATATGAAGCTTGTTCAGACTTCAGTCACCAGAGGCCTTAGATTTGAGTCCCCATTTCCTATTACTATTAACACAATTTTTAAGT
Source organism: Pteropus vampyrus (assembly GCF_000151845.1). Taxonomy (NCBI): domain Eukaryota; kingdom Metazoa; phylum Chordata; class Mammalia; order Chiroptera; family Pteropodidae; genus Pteropus; species Pteropus vampyrus. The sequence goes on from NW_011888851.1 coordinate 2,862,979, forward strand.
TCTATTTCTAAGCCTTCAAGAAGCTAATATGAATAGCTTTAGAAATATTACACACTACCATATTTATAGTTGTATTAGTGAAAATAATTGTTTGTTGAAGTGCTGCTGTCTTAATGCGGGACTAGATTTTATATAATTAAGTATAATTTCAAGCATCTAGTAGTCCATAGCCCCAAAATGTACATTTACAAATAGCAGGACAAATATGTATAAAGTACTCACTTCAACAGTCTCAATTTTTCCCTCATGGGGATGTGGTGTTCTTGGGTAGATATCAAGAAGATGTGGTGGCGAATCAAAATGTAATCTTTTGAGACTTTTTTTAAAAACATCTTTACAATTCAGCTCATCAAAGTTAGTCCTCCATAATAAAACCTATTACAAATTAATCACATTGGCAGTTATTAACTTGCATGTACAAACTATAGAATTAAAAAAATATATATACAGAATTGTCCCTCAAAATAGTCAGAAAGTCTAGATATAGATTTCAACAACATTACTACTTCTCGATGCGTTTTTTTAAGGGCGGGAGGCAGAGATTTAGCATTTTGAATTGCCTTCACACCCAGTTTAAAATTCATATTAAATTCATATTATTACCTTAAAATTTTATTTTTTTCAAACCTAAAGTCATGTTGTCTACTCTATTCAATAAATCTGGCTATGAGTGACTTTCAAGTAAAAGCAGATTTTCTACGAAAACAATTTAAATTTACCATCCCCAAGAATCTTAACATTTGAAAAATAAGACACACTGACAGAATATTAGGCAATAATTCAAGTGAAAGTTACACAGCAACATTGGGCATTCAACGTTAGTTACATATATAATTAAGTGTAAAGATGAGCAAAAGAAAATAACTGCTGCTTGACTTCCAAAACCTTTTAGAACTGGCACTATTTCAGCTATGAAAAAGCGGACTTCCTGGCATTAAATTAAAATATAAATTCAGTACTCATCTTCACATATGTCATCTAGTTGGTTGTAAAAGTCTTCACTTAAGTCTTGAATTCCTTTACTCTAACCAAATCAAAGAGAAGGCTGAAAGATTTACAAACCTGTGCATCTGCACCTCCTGATGAAAATAGCTCTCCACCTTTTGAAAATGAAACAGTAAAGACAGGTCCCTAAGAAATAAATGGAGATAAAAGAAAAAGTACTTGGTGATGCTTTCTCATGGCCAAGAGGACTGTGAATATTAATTTTTTGGGCCAATTTATGTAGACTATTTACATAATAAGTCTGAGAGAACATATTCAATTGCTAGCAACTAATGCAC
>NW_011888851.1:2865621-2871859 GCF_000151845.1 Pteropus vampyrus
ACTGGGCTCTAAAACAACTGAGGAATAAGACAAAGGTATAAGGCATATGGGAGCCAGAATGTCATCTTTCTCACTAATAAAGACTTGTAAAGAAAGAATGTGGCTTTATCTGTGGGAAAATGGGCTTTCTAGAACTGAATTCCAGAACAAGACAGATTTGAGTGCCCCGTCACAGGCAAGACTGGAGAAGGAAAGGCCTCCCCACAAAAAGTATCAGAGAAAAACAGCGAGGACAGGTTTACTCCCAAGAGTAGAAGGCATTGGGCTCTACTTGTTAAATTCTCCTTTTATTGTCACCAGCTTAGAGAAAGAAGTGACTGAGGGCGTGTGAGAGGCTCAGAATGTCAGAGCTAGTGGGACGGCCTCCACTGGAGAAGAAAGATTAGAAGAAAAAATTTATCTATCACCACTTACCCAGTCAAACCTAAATTACATCCTGATGAAGATACTAGTGGAGGATTAACTTAATGGCCATTGAAAGATACACATTGATTTTGACAAGAATTACAATATTTCTGAGAGTTGCTTCCAGAGGATAAAAACATAGCCTATGAATCCCCCCCAAAATTTTACAATAGTGGCAATGGGTACACTTGGAAAAAGAATAGACATGAAATGAAATGGATCAAAACTTTAAAACATATATTATTTAAAAAGCAAAAATCTTAGTGTTAATACCGTATGTCCTTGAAGTGTATATATGAGCCTTCCTTCTAGGAGATCCAGAATCTTAAGTGTACCATCTGAAGAAGCAGTGATGAGATAGTTACCCGAAGGATGGAATGACACACAATTAACTCCACAGTTGTGAACTGATTTGTAGAAAACAAAACAAAAGTTTCAGTGAACAAATCTTAATTGCTAAAGAAAACAAAGTAAAAATTTCAGAGAACAATTCTTAATTCTAAAGATGCCCTTTTGCCCGATTAGCAATATTAGGTTGAAAACAAGAATCACAGGCAATGTCTTCGCAACACCAAAATTCCACAGAGCTCACTAAAATAAATAAGTAGTTTGACATCATACAGCTTAAGCTTCTAGCTAATGAGACAGAATGGCTTTAAAAATGAGAGCGTATCATGGAAAGATAATTTTGTTAACCACATAACTATAAAGTCTTCAACTATATTACCAATATAGCCAACGGTTGATTACTACTGGTTCCCATAAGGTATATAACCTAGCTTTCAACTAAATTAACCAATTAATGGCTTGGTACTAAGATGGTGAGGAGTGTGGAGATACATTTAGAGAAGGGCAGTCTTGCCAGCTTGAGAATTCATTTCTGGATACCATCCTTCCAATAGGAGGCAGTATAACACAGTGATTGAAATGTTCTTAGATGTACTTTGTAAACATAAAGACCCAAGTAGGTTCTATCAATTGTTTTAGCGAGTCACTTACCCTCTTTAAGCCTCAATTTCCTTATCTTTAAAACAGGGGTAAAAAATAATAATAACAAAATAAAATAAAACAGGAGTAATAATAATAATACATCTTAGAGCTGTTGTGAGGATTTAACAGTGTCGGCTACCTGGTAACTATTACACTTATTAAGAAAGGGAAATGTGGATTTAATATAAATCTAATATAAACCAAGAAATTGATTCTTTTTCAACTTCAATACATAGGCACAGTAGGATGTTGCTTTCTACCAGTTATAACAAGTATTTGTGCTCACATAACTTCCTCTGAGTCAATTTCTACCCCTGACTTCTCACATAATGCAGACAAGCAGAGTCTGAAAATCTCACAATAACTTCTTTTTTTCACAGTCTTGGCATCATTTTTAAGGTTCCTCTACCAGCCTCTCCACTCTGGCATCTACCCCAGCTTCTCAGAGCATGTTGTTGATGGGGGCTAACTGTTCTCTAATCAGCTCAAAAGCAGCCCATGACTCTCATTAAGAGGGTCAGACCACACTGAGAAGGATAGTCTATCACTTTGAGGGTTTCCCAGAGAAAATCATTGAACAACTGAATTCTCTTGTTATGGAAATTGTTACCTTGATAATGCTGGAGTAATTTGTTCACTCTTATATCCCAGATTTTCACAGTATGATCAGAACCTGCTGAAGCTATGCATGTACCATTAGGGTTAAAATCCACAAAATTCGCAAACCTAGGAGGAAAAATATGATCTAATATTTTGATTTCTTTACTCTCATTTCTTTATTCAGATGGTAATAATTAAGCATCTCCTTAGCAAACTACTCTATATAAATGCACAAATAGCATAGACTTACCCTATAGAATCTGAGAAGTTATTGACACACTGCTTGCTTGTGGTATCCCAAATTTTAATAGTTTTATCCTCACTACATGATACAATTAGTCTTCCATCAGGTGAAAATCTGGAAAGCAAAAGAAAGAAGATTATTTTTGTGAAAGGTTCCTGATAATCACAATCACTCCCACCCCAACAAAAGACCCAACTCCCCAAGCCTGTAACTTCTTGGACATGGGGGAGGCCAGAGAGCTCCAATGGACCGAAAATAGGTTAACTCATTTATAAAGTACTGAAGTTCCCTCATGAACACATCTATCATCCACATGACCCCATTAAAAAGTAAATGAGAAAATTCTCAGACACCTTGTCTACTGTTTTTATGCTATCTTTTCATTTAAGAGTCTTTCCAAGGTTCTATTTTTTTTCTCCTAAGTGCATTTTTAGGATAGACAGAAGAGCAGAGGGCCAAAAGAAAAAGGAAGAAAAGAAAAGAAAGAAAAGAAAAGAAAAGAAAAGAAGAAAAAAAAATTTAGAATATTATAAAGCTATGAATAGCATTTCTATTATTAATGTTTCAGAAATAACAAAAACCTAATTATGTTACAATTTTATTTGTATTTCCCTCTATGCCCAGATCACTATAAAAGTCATCCATTACAGGTGTGGATTATAATTAAAGGATTTTCTTTTAATTTTCTCCTTCTCTCTCTCTTCTCTCCTCCCTCTCTGTTCCTAAGACTGACCTAATTCTTCTAAAGAGAAATTTGTGATCTAGCATTTATGGATTCACCATATTTTAAAAAAGAACATAGGAGCATAATTAAGTTCACCATATTTTAAAAAGGAACATAGGAGCATAATTAAGTTCTATGTAAAATAATCTTTAAAATTTCAAGAAAATAACCTTGCAAGAAAATATCTTCCATGCTGGTAGTTCAGCTTAGTTGTATAATAACATAATATTTTATTAATCTTATCCACCAGAAAATAGGTGTTGAAGATTCAAATATGAAGGGCAATATTATAGAAATGCTTCAAATAGATGAAGTTTATTTTACATAAACCCTGGGGAAGAAACAACTACTCAGTATTCCTGTGAAAATAAACTTTACATAATAATGTAAACAACTAATGCAAGGAATCAAATTATGTCTCTTAATAAGCTATCTTTTTAAAAAATTACTTAATATGAGTATTTCAAATGGTAAGAATATTTCTAAGAGATGACTTGATTCTTACATTTAAAGAAAGCAATGATGAAAAAAATTAATAAAATGGAACTATCAGATTAAAAACAAAGTACAAAAATATTCATCCTACAACATTATTGGCCAAATCCTGCCACTACCATCATCGTCACTATCCTTGCCAACATTTGTTGAGTGACCGTAGTTCTAGAATTGTTCTTAATACATTATCTACAGCAACTCATTTAATCCTTAATTAACCCTACAAAACAGGTGGTACTACTAGCCATAATTTACTCATGAATAAACTGACAGAGTCACACAATCAAGAAGGTATGAACCAGACAATCTGGCTCAGTAGCCAAATCTCTCAGTCACTCTGCTTAAATCTTTGACAGAAAGGAAAGTTTCTTCTACTGGCCAAAGTATTGAGAGCACAGAAAGTTCTAAAGTAGAGAACTGTGAGCCAGATGCTATGTGACTGAGCTCTGACTGACAGGCTAACCACTATACTACACTTTAATAAAAATTTATGTGTGCTATCAAATGCTGTCAGAGTTCCTGAGGAGTTTATGGGGGAAGATATTCATTCACTGATTCATTTGAATATTTACTGAGCCAGAAGCAGGCACTGGGCATTGTCCTGGGTCATGAGAATATGATGGCAAATGAGAGTAAAATCCCTGTCCTCATGAGGCTTTTAATCTAGGGAGGACAAAGGTGGGCGGGCACACAAATAATATAATTTTAGATAATAATAAAAAGAGTTTGTAACAAAAAAATGTGCCAACTTGACATTAGAAGCTCCATAGAAGAAACAGGATTTTAAAGAAACTTATAAATAAGGAAAAAGAGGTATCTTGGCCTGCTAGAATCCACCCCGAGCAGGAGGGGCTATAACCTGAGAGAAATTCCCATGTGCTAAAGAAATGAAGGGAATGTGAACATCAGACAAGTGGAGAGTGGAAGAGACTGGGCAGAAGCTGGCACTAGAGGGAGCAGAGGTTTCTATCTCTAACCCCACATGGTCAAAGGGGGATTCAGTTAAGGCCTTCCTCTGGACACTACATTATAATCCCTGCATATACTCTCTGTATATGTTTTTTGCCTTTGGAGGAGCTGAAAGTCAAGATGGGGGCTTTCATCTTCCCTTCCCTACTTTTATTCTTAATTAGATACATCAAAAATAAGTCAGCACCAATAAAATACACTTCTCTTTGCCCTGACTTTGATCAGGAAAGGACAGTCCTTTCTTTGTTAGGGTTCAAACAACATCTGTGTTGTTGACTTTTAGAATGGCAAGAGGATATAAAATTTCTACCAAGATGTTAACAGATTTCTCTTATTCAGTTCTACCTTTTAAAATTTCCAGAGAGTGTGTCACTAAGATGAATATTATGTTAATCAAGTGACTAATGGATCAGCAGATGTGGACATTCTGTAAAGCATTTGAGAAGTTAACTAAACTACTATTTGATCTCTTAAAATGTATTGGTACTTATTTGAGAAAATGAGGAAATTCTTGAACTTCTTTCTAGAAAAACTGGTTCACAGAGTTCACATGTGCCCTCCCGCTCCTATCTCCTCCCTAATTTAAAAGCCTCATGAAGACGGAGATCTTGGTCTCATTCACCACCATATTCCATGTCAACTAAAGAGACAAACATTAGTAAGAGGAACTCTGAAGCCAGCAGCTATTGAATAGGAGCAGGGAACAGTAAAAATGACTAGAAATAAGACCGCCCAGTCAGTACAGAATCCTGAATTGTAGGACCAATTTTGCAACTGCCCAGCTCTGTAACCTTGTGAAACTCACAACCACCCTGGCCACCATTTTCTATTCGGATAAGGAGAGAGTCTGGATTGCATTCAGACCTAAAACTCTCATAGATTCATTAAAAAAAAAAAAAAAAAAAAAGGCAGTCTCAGAGGGATTTGATGGGCATTTGTGTTTACATACTGGAAGGTGAAGTTCAAGGCAATAAGCAAAACATTTATGTTTTTTAAGTGTTGGTCAGCATTAGAAGAGAAACCATCTGTTGTTGATTGCAGTAATAGGACTCATTCCTGCAACTGCTGAGACAAAAAGCAAATGAAAGAGACATAAAGAGATTTAAGCATGCCATAAAACATGCTAATCATTTGTTGGATCATTTAGCAATTACATGCCCAGACTTCAATTGGGATCTCCACCCTTAAGTACAACTGCCTACTGGGTGTCTCCTCTTGGAATATCCTACAGGCGCTTCCAACTCTGAACTTGTCCAAATCTGAACTCACCATCTTCCTTCCCAAACTGCTCTTTCTCCAGTGTTCCTTTTCTCTGTAAATAGTTTCTCAAGCCAGAAAACTAAGAGTCATACTTGATTCCTCTTTCTCCTCCACACCCCCGCATATCAATCCACTATTAGCCCCAGTCTCCTCAAACCATAATAGGCCTTGCTCTCTTCCATTCTCCACATGCGACAAAAGTGATCTTTAAATCTTAAATTAAAATTTTCAGATTAAAGCCCTTTGTTGCTTTCACATTTCTCTTGGGAAAATGTCTGAAATCCTTACCACTAGTTATCAGGTTCTCCAGAATCTGTTCTCCTTCCTGACTCTTCATCTTCAATGCCCTACTTTTTCTGACCCCACACCTCTCTTTTTTCAGGTCCTCCTCCCTCCTGCCTCAGTATTTCCTCACATGCTGTTTGTTTCCTGTGCCTCAAACACTGCTCTCTGCTCTTTGTCTAGTTTAAAATACCTAAAAGAATCTTACTCATCCTTCGAATCTCTGCTCCCCTCACTTCCTCAAGAAAAGCCTCCCCGAACTCCTCACC
>NW_011888851.1:2871909-2875435 GCF_000151845.1 Pteropus vampyrus
GAGGAAATTCTTGAACTTCTTTCTAGAAAAACTGGTTCACAGAGTTCACATGTGCCCTCCCGCTCCTATCTCCTCCCTAATTTAAAAGCCTCATGAAGACGGAGATCTTGGTCTCATTCACCACCATATTCCATGTCAACTAAAGAGACAAACATTAGTAAGAGGAACTCTGAAGCCAGCAGCTATTGAATAGGAGCAGGGAACAGTAAAAATGACTAGAAATAAGACCACCCAGTCAGTACAGAATCCTGAATTGTAGGACCAATTTTGCAACTGCCCAGCTCTGTAACCTTGTGAAACTCACAACCACCCTGGCCACCATTTTCTATTCGGATAAGGAGAGAGTCTGGATTGCATTCAGACCTAAAACTCTCATAGATTCATTAAAAAAAAAAAAAAAAAAAAAGGCAGTCTCAGAGGGATTTGATGGGCATTTGTGTTTACATACTGGAAGGTGAAGTTCAAGGCAATAAGCAAAACATTTATGTTTTTTAAGTGTTGGTCAGCATTAGAAGAGAAACCATCTGTTGTTGATTGCAGTAATAGGACTCATTCCTGCAACTGCTGAGACAAAAAGCAAATGAAAGAGACATAAAGAGATTTAAGCATGCCATAAAACATGCTAATCATTTGTTGGATCATTTAGCAATTACATGCCCAGACTTCAATTGGGATCTCCACCCTTAAGTACAACTGCCTACTGGGTGTCTCCTCTTGGAATATCCTACAGGCGCTTCCAACTCTGAACTTGTCCAAATCTGAACTCACCATCTTCCTTCCCAAACTGCTCTTTCTCCAGTGTTCCTTTTCTCTGTAAATAGTTTCTCAAGCCAGAAAACTAAGAGTCATACTTGATTCCTCTTTCTCCTCCACACCCCCGCATATCAATCCACTATTAGCCCCAGTCTCCTCAAACCATAATAGGCCTTGCTCTCTTCCATTCTCCACATGCGACAAAAGTGATCTTTAAATCTTAAATTAAAATTTTCAGATTAAAGCCCTTTGTTGCTTTCACATTTCTCTTGGGAAAATGTCTGAAATCCTTACCACTAGTTATCAGGTTCTCCAGGATCTGTTCTCCTGACTCTTCATCTTCAATGCCCTACTTTTTCTGACCCCACACCTCTCTTTTTTCAGGTCCTCCTCCCTCCTGCCTCAGTATTTCCTCACATGCTGTTTGTTTCCTGTGCCTCAAACACTGCTCTCTGCTCTTTGTCTAGTTTAAAATACCTAAAAGAATCTTACTCATCCTTCGAATCTCTGCTCCCCTCACTTCCTCAAGAAAAGCCTCCCCGAACTCCTCACCCCGACCCTGCAGTAAGTTAGGTCCCCAGGAGGTATTCTTAGCATACCTCATACTCACACTTACATCACCCTTGCAACCACATGTTCTGTTTGCTTCCCTAATGAATGTAAGCTCCAAGAAGAGAAAAATCACATGTGTCTTATTCACTGTCATATCCTAGACACAGTGCAGGGCGTTGAGTACATCCTCAGTAAACATTTAGGGCTTCAAAAAAAAATTTTTTAAGGGAATTGGGACTAATTTAATATTATAGACAATGAGAGCTGACAATTAAAATCTTTACAGTTTGTCGTGCAACATGAACATACTTATGCCACAGAACTGTATACTGAAAATGGTTAAAATGGTAAATTTTATATATATTTTACCATAATAAAAGAAAATCTTTGGAATTCAGAAGGTCAAAGATCACTTGCAACACTACCAACAACTGAAAGGCAGATTTCCCCCCTGAAAAATAATGCTAGAAGAGCAGTAATGCTGGAAAAGTTGTCTCATTAGCCTCTTTGTATTTTTGACTATGGACACCATAAAGAAACATAAGTTATCTCACAGCATACATTATTTAAAAAAAAATAAGGGCTACAATAATTTTAACTTTTAGAAGAATTCTTTTATCACTAAAAAGAGATATTTCTCACCTCCATATTATATATATAGATATATCGGTCTATCTATATATATAATGATAAATGTTTTCATTATTCATTAAAGAAAAATTACTTGTTAAAAAAACTGGGAAATGTAGTAAGTAAAAAAAATCCATAGTCCCATCACATTTAATATTTTGTATGTGATAGGTACTTTATCTTTTGATCAAAAGTTCTGAATTTTGCTCTCCCTTCCCCAACATAAACATGTTTTCATGTCGTTATTTGCATATATTCTGTTTTTAATGAATACATAATAATCTAAATTTATTTAACTAGTTTTCTTTACTTAAAAAAAAATGGTTATTTCCAGTATTTCACCATTATAAATTATACTGAAAGCAATATCTTTGAACATAAAGCTTTTTCCTTTGAATACTAAAGAATATTTAGGATAAATTTCTTATGGAATCACTGTAACAAAGACTGCTGATATATTCTGCACATTGATTTCTAAAAAGAATATACTAATTTATATTTTAAAAGCATGAATATATTTCCCACTATATGGCATAGCTTAAAAATATTTTTGTAAATTAAGATGCAAGGTCATAAACAATGGTTAGTCCAGAGAACATAGCTATTCATCTCTTATTACATTGATAGACAGCATCTCTGTGCCACATGGAGTAAGTCTGGGCTCCAGGAAAAAGCTCATAATAAGTAGTGGGCACAGAGACACAGAATTTTAGTTATTTAAGTCTATGGTATACGTTTAAAATTCAAGTACTGAAGGAGGAAACAATTGCTCTGTTGACCCTCTATATTCATTCAAATATATTATCCATGCAGTATCACTTGGATTATTTTTAATGTTTAGCTGTTTAGTTCATCTGCAATTTTTATAAATGTATTATGTGCAATAAAGGTCCAACTTTAAATTTTTAAAAACAGAAATCCAATTATCTTAACTACATATTAAATTGTCCATTCACCTCCCTACTGATTAGAAATGGCAACTCTACCATAACACATATATGGGTCTGCTTCTGGGCTTTATATAATCTATTTTCCTAATCCTGTGCCCTTATCACCATATTCTAATTTTTATAATTTTATACTGTGTTCTGAGAGCTGGTTGGATAAGTTTTTTCCAATTATTTTTCTTCTCATTTTTTTCTTGGCTATGCTTGCACATTTAACTCATCCATATAAATTTTGAAATTAGCTTGTCAGGTTCTACTAAATTCCTTTCACAGAACTTCCAGGTCTGGACAGGGGCAGTAATGGTTATCAGACTTATACCCTTACCATAAACAATGATACAACTGGGCAAAATATATGGAGCAACTCTTTTTAGACACTATGCAGAAACAACACAGGGATGTGAATCCTGAGAGATGGAAATAAATGAGATGAGCACCGAATCCAAACCAGATTTCAGACCATGGCACAAGGACATAAAGCCCAAAGAAACAGCAACAGTCTCGCTGGGCAAAGTAAACAGAAATTAAAATTCAGAACTGCTAAGGGGCTGAAATTTTGTGGGCAGGGTATAAGAGAGAAGCTATGAAGAGCAGAAACCACCCCAAAAGTCTGCCTACAAGTCCCCTTGAGTCTTTGGTCACAT
>NW_011888851.1:2876565-2883395 GCF_000151845.1 Pteropus vampyrus
TGAAATTTTGTGGGCAGGGTATAAGAGAGAAGCTATGAAGAGCAGAAACCACCCCAAAAGTCTGCCTACAAGTCCCCTTGAGTCTTTGGTCACATATAAAGCTGCTTATGCACAGGGCAATGAGGCTTGGCAGAGAACAATTACTGAGAGACTGTGAGCTGAACAAAGATTACAAAGGTTATATTGTACTGAGAGATGTTCAAGTTTTGAGCAGATTTTGCTAAATACTCCAGGCATTTAGCTGAGACTCTAGAAAGGCCACTAGCACTATAGCCTAAGAGTAAAGGCCACTCTAGATCTACCCTATAAAGTCTAAATCCAAGCATCAACAGAATCCAGCTGGGCTGGCAGAAAGTTAATTACTTACTAGAACAATATTCAACTCTTTTTAGAAAATGATAAAGTAATTCATAATCTCATTTAGCAATGAATGGACACACAATTAAAAAAAAAAAATCATGGGAAATACAAAGAAGAAAAAAAATTTGACCTGGATATGACAGAGATGTTGGAATTGGCAAATAACTTTAAAACAGTTATTATAAATATATTCAAAGATTGAAAAGACAAGATGGGTATAATAAACAAACAAATGGGGAATCTCATCAGAGAAATGGATAAGCTTACAGTAGACTGGATATGGCAAGAGAAAAAAAAACACTGGCGAACTTGAAAACAGGCCAATAGAAACTCAACAAACTGAAGCACAAAGAGAAAAAAAAAGTTTGAGAAAACGAACAAAGCCTTAATAAACTATGGTACACTATCTAATGGCCAAACATTATGTGAATTTGGAATCTCGGAAAGGGATGAGAAAGAAATTAGGGCAGAAAAATATATGAAGACACAATTTTTCTAAATGTGAAAAAAATATCAATCCATAGATTTATACTGTTCAGTGAACCACAAGAAAAATATACAAAACCATAAGTAGGCAGATCACTGAAAACAAAAAATCTTAAGAGCAGTGGGGAAAAAGGCACATTAGATATAGAGTAAAAATGACTACTGCCTTCAGATTAAAAAATGCAAATGAGAAGACAATGGAATAACATCTTTAAAGTGCTAAGAGAAAAATTATCCACTGAACTAGAATTCTAACATCTTAGAAAAAAATATCATTTAAAAAGAATAAACAAAAAGCTGAGAAGATTTATCACCAGGAGACCTGTACTACAGGAAATATTTAATAAAGTTTTTTAGGCTAAAGGGAAATGATACCAGATGGAAACTTGGATCTACGCAAAGGAATAAAGAGTGCTAGAAAAAGTAAATATAGGGGTAAATAGAAAAGATTTTTTTTGTTTCTTATTTTCTTTAAAAGAAAATGGTTGCTTAATGTATTCTGGCCTTATTTCATATATACAAGTAAAACTGTCAATAGGTGGGTAAATGGAGATATAATTTTGTAAGTTCGAACATTAGAACTTTTAGAAGTTCTGACATGACATATAAAATGACATAAAATTAATTCAAGAGTAGACGGATATGTTAAGGGTGCATATTGCAACCTCTAAACAACCAAATGAACAGGACAAAGAGTAAAGCTGAAAAGTCAATAGAGATGAAATGGATACTAAGAAACACACGTAGAAAACAAACAGTATGACTGTAGACTAAACCTAATCATAGGACTATTTACATAAACTAAATAGACTAAGCATTCTAATTAAAAGGCAGAGATTTTCAGACCCAAGTACCTGGAAATAGAGTTACCCTCTAATATTTAAATACATAAAATGCATTCAATGGAGGATAGTCATTACCTGTATATAGTAGTAACCCCAAAACTATGCAAGTGTGTGAAATGACTTTTGGACACAGGCTAAAGGTGACTCTAGTATAATCCCTAGGAGAAAAAATTGGAATGTGAGGGTAGTTAATAGCTGACCTCGTTACTTACATTCATTAATTTGTTTAACTTGCATGACAACTCTATGAGGAAGTTATCCCCTTTGTACAGGCGTTATAGAGGAGCAGATGAAGGCCCAAAGAATTATGTCATTTCCCAGAATCACATGCTAGTGAGACCATGTTCTTAACTACCCTATGCTGTCCTTCTGCTGAAACTAATCAATAATACTGCAATACCTTTAAGATACTATGTCAGCAGAGAGGAGGTGCCCAGCAATGGCAAGAGTAAGAGCAGTCAGTGCGTCTCCTGCCTGGCCCAGGGGAGCAAGTACCTGGCCAACAGAACTGACCATACAGTTTCCTTTGCAGATATGTATATGTGGCAGAGATAGGCACATCTCACTATCCTTACTTAAGAAAATTATCCATCAAGATTCTTGCTTTAGTTCTAGGGCCCATAGAGGTCTTATTGTGAATTTGTTGGCAAAGGATGAAGACTCTGACTGAGGCACGCCAATCTTTTAGTCTCTTTGAAAGCTAGCATGTTCATTGTAAATAAGTAAACTGGTATCAGGTTTATGTTTCAGACTCTCCTAAATTTATTACGTGTGACTCAGTTCCCCCTGAGCATTCCCACCTCTGGGTAAAGAGTAGGAACAGGACTTCTGGTCCTTAGGACTTTTGGGAGAAAGTCTTGCACTAGGATGACCACATCAAGGCCGAGTTTTCACAGGACGTGGCACAAACACTCTGAGAAGCTGGGCCTGAGTGGTCAATTGGGCCCTCTTAACTCTCTTGATCTCTAACTGAAATAAGATGAGTCAAGAAAAAAAGACTGTAATAAATGAGTGAGTAGAATCTCTAAGCATGTTGTAGAGCACATATATGGAAAGTTGCCAAGAAGATGAAATCTTTATGCATTAAATTCAACCAAATTATCTATTTAAGAACATTCCTCCAGAAAGGCCTCTGCAGAATTTCATATGAATTATTCCCTCCAAACAGTAAGAAGACAAACAAAAAAAATGATTTAAAAACTCAAAAAACATAAAACTCAGCACCACAAGGTACCAGCAAGATAAAGGTATTCCATTATGACCAGGTATGCTGAGTATAAAAATTATTAATCTAAATAGAGGTAGACTAAAATGGAAAAAGAAAGTAGTAAAGCCACATAAACATTCTCTGTGCATAAGATGCATGTACAGTACTTGTAAATTTGATATGAAAAATCCACAAAAATGACTCTTGCCTGAAGAAGTCTATGAAAACTCCCACCAAAGCAACCTGCACATTAGAGGTCAACCTTTCATTGATTCATTCAACCCACATTTTTGCACAACTCTTCTGAGCCTTCCCCCTCTACAACTAACAATTCTACAGTGCTTCTCATCCTGTGTCTGACTCTCTTTCAAACAATCTTCCTGATACCATCTTTCTAGCTCGCTCACTTCAGTCAATGTCCCTTAGTAGCGATGCCTTCCCTGACCGCCATATGTAAAAGACCACCCCTAGCCTTATCACTCTCTACCTTATTACCTTATAGTATTTTTCTGCAGAGCATATATCGCTAATATATTTGTTTATTGTCTGTCTCCCTTTGGTAGAAGGAGCTCAATGAGAGAAGGAATTTTGTCTGTTTTTCTTTCCGTGGTATATATAGAACTTAGAACAGTGAAAGAGAATACAACATGAATAAAATATCTGTAATTTAGAGTCTGATAGGGAAGAGAGGCCTCAACTGACAGACCTCATAAACGGGGCAATGTGGAAGCATAAAGACATCATACAAAGTGTGGTCTGGGAGAGTCTCAAACATTTCTTAGAGGAAGAGATGCACAATAGGAATTGGGTGCATTCCAGACATGGCAGGCAGCATGTAGAAAGGCACAGATCGTAATGGAGCCTTACACATTTAGAAATCTTGTGTAGCTGCAACAAAGTGAATGGCTGAAAGGACAAAAGATGACGCCGTAACAGAAAGGCAGAGCAGACACGCTGGAGCAAGGAATCACTGAGTGCTTTTAAGGTGAGGAACAGCATGACCACATTTGCATTTCACAAAGGTCTTTTTGGAGGTGGTAGGGCAGTAGAAGGAAAGGTAGAATGAAGGCAAATCTGTAGTCAGTGAGAATATTTAGGAGATTATTGCCAAAGTCTCTACAAGGGCCAGTAATGCTAAAAGTTAGGGCAATGGTGTTGAGATGGAGATAAAACGGGTGTCTTGAGTGCACATGACTGGATGCAAGGATAAGTCCCATTTTCCCAAAACTCTGCTCCACTGTCAGTTCCTATGGAAAGTGTCTTAAAAAAAAACAAAAGGGAATTTTTAAGGCTCCTCTCTCTCCTCCCCGCCCCACCCCACTACTCTAATTCCAGGTACAGCTGTATCCAGAAACTGTACCATGTAATTAGACAGCTTCATTCTTGTCTTCACTCACGGCTTTGCTCTCCTTGGCATCAACATCATTCTCAGGTCAGTTCTTTGCCATCTACTTCCCATCTGAAAATACGCTACCTCTGCCTCTTCCTCTTCCCTTTCCTCCATTCTGGGCCTGGAATGTCTTCCTTGACTTTTTCTCACAGAGTCTATCTAGTTCAATGCCCCACTCACATACTCCCTTATAATTTTATGTATCATTTTCCCATAGTACACACCATTTTATAATTATTTGTTAATTTTTTCAATTGAACTGTAAAAGCTCCTCGAAGCTGATACTGTGTTTTCCAGCTCTACATCTAGCACAGACATGTGGTAAAGAGTGGGGGCTATGCTTATTAAAGGAATATTCTGAAGACTAAAATTTCACTTTATTGGTGACCTTTGAACTTTTCATAAATTATTATCATTATCTTTCTTTCTTTCTTTCTCTCTCTCTCTCTCTCTCTCTTTCTTTCTTCCTTTTTTTTTTTTACATTTATATTATACATAGATGATTCAATACAAGGACAAGGAATAAAGTACCTCCTAAAATTTACTCCAGGAAAAGTTTTCTCTTATCTGAACAGTTTGATAGGATTCCTCCTTTTTAGAAAATTAGAATATTTCAGACACCATCATTCCATTAACACCACTGCTGCAGGAAACAGGCTAAACATCATGCCCAATTTGGGTATGGCTGTAGGCAGAATTGTCTTCGCATTCCCTCCAATGACTGATATGTACACAGGTATGACCATTACTATAAACTACCTTAATTCCCTTTTGAAAGGGTACTGAGAATGCATTTGAATCCAGCCTATTGAGATAAATAACAGTTATTTATTTATTATTAGTCAGAATGCACATGAGTACCCAGTACCCAGCCCAGTTGCCTATCTTTCTCTGGGCCTGATCTACTAGATGATAGATCTCTGCCTCCTCTTCTTATTTACAGTATCACTGATAAATAAATAATGTATTCATTATTATAAAACAAATAAATGATTTGACCAGCCGCTTGGGACCATCACAGATGTCTCCTCCTTAGGTGGAAAAAAATTATTAATTCAAGGTATGTAGTATCTTTAAATATCTCAGTTTCAGCACGTAGAGAAATCTAGAGAGAAGCCTTAGGGCACTGGAGTCCCTGCTTCCCATCTTCAATAAGAATCAGATGTCAATGATGGTGATGAAGATGAAGGCTAAAATTTATCTAGTGATTACTGTGTATATGTTCTATAAGTATTTGCTCATCTAAATACCATGACAACCTATGTGGCAGGTAACTATTATCATCACCACCCTAATTTCACAGGTAAGAAAACTGAGGCACTGAAAAGTTAGGTAACTTTCTCAAAAGTCACACAGCTGGTAAGTGGCAGGGCTGGGATTTTCACCTATATATTTAGGTCCCAGGTCCATGTTCTTAATCACATAGCTAGCTATGTGGCATATATAGAAATAATGCCGAGATGGCCAGAGCCAAAAGCAGCTGAGACCTTTAGAATAAAAATACTATTAACTAAAGGTATAACCTTCTGTTTTTCTTTTTTATTCTTCTTACACTCATTACCACAGGTTATAATCAACATCTTCTGAGTAATAATGTCTCACTGACAGCATAGGAGTGTGGACTATAAGGCAAGACAAGTAGAGCTGGGCTCATACTCCCATTCTACCACATTCCAGCGGGGGTCACCTGGCATGTTGTTTCATAGAGGGGGCACAAAGTTGAGTGGCTACAGGGTTCAGTTTTTCCCCAGGGACCATGTCTGTACCAGCACCCTTCTTGTGAGAACTGTCCTTTCTCTCCAGCACCAGAACCTGTGGTAGATATGAACACTCCTCCCTGGCCAGGGTAACTGGTCTCAGTCAGGTGGCTGCTGAAACTGAGAAGACCACAGCATCTCACTGCCTGGCAAAGAGATCAGAACAGGGCCTGAGCTGAGAGTCACCCCTGATACTTTTCTAACTGGCGCTACGAGCTTTTCCTGTCCAGTCACAAAGTTGTGAGGACTTCAGCCTAGAGCTGGCAATGACCTCGGTACCAGGGTGTTTGAGAGAATGGAGCCAGCACGTAGAGAAATCTAGAGAGAAGCCTTAGGGCACTGGAGTCCCTGCTTCCCATCTTCAAGTTTATAAAACACATCAGCCAATAAACCACTTTGAGAGAAAAAAGGTATTTCTTTGAGTTTCTGTCACTTTTGACTAGATGAGTTTAACTTTAACTCTGAAACTCAGTCTCCTTATCTGCAAAGTGGGGAAAATGAAACAACAGCCCTTCCTTCGCAGGGTGCTTCTGATGGGGAAACAAGATATATACTGCAAGTACTTTAGTAGTGTGTCTTAGGAATAAAAAAGTCTCTGTGGCTGTTGGCTGACAGTTAATGACACCTGCAATAGCACTTGTCCCAACAGAATGTTGCCAAGATTACATAGTCATTCTTGGTTCCTCTCTTTCTCTGTCATATGAAATGTGACAGCAAGTATTATTGGTTGTAACACTTCAAACTACAATATTTAGAATCCAGCCACTTCTCCAACTCTCTAGTTC
>NW_011888851.1:2884220-2899632 GCF_000151845.1 Pteropus vampyrus
ATGTGGAAATCTTGTTATGAAATTTTTTGCACTTACTTGGCACAGCGTACCCAGTGAGTATGTCGGTACAAGGAATATAAGAAGCGCTGGCGATACATGTTCCATACTTTGATGGATTTGTCTTCGGAAGCTGTAGCCAGAAACTGTCCATCAGCTGAAAAGTCCACACTTCTAACTGGAGCTGTATGAGCTTTAAATTCAGAGGATTTCCCTCTCCTGGAAATGAACAGTTTAATATTTACAACATTTGATTTAATTACAATCAATAACTCATCAGTAAACAGACTTTGAAACATACAAAATAGTTTAACTCTTGTAAAACTAACAAAAGCATGAAAGGTTATATTGTACTGCATTCTTCATCAATACTGTTTCAAGATGGCTTTGTTAATTGCATTTGTTTTTGTTTTATTTGAAAGCTAGGGAAATAATATTTTGAGCAAATCTCTACCATGCATTTTAAGTTCCTGTTTTTTTTCTCTAGAAATAACAATATATAAAGAATCTGCAACCTAGAAAAGCTAAGACAGATTAAATGAATAGCTCCAAAGCAATGTTTTCGAACTGGTGTCACTGTACAGAATATCTCTAGGTGATTTGCCTTTTCAGTTTCCACTTGCATTTCCACCTACCAGTAATGAGAACTGAGACCCCTGCATTGTACCTAAGGCCTTACTCACTCCTAGACAAGCAAAACAAAGGATAATTGGCAATAACATAGTACTTCAGTTCTCAACACCTTGAAATTTCAGATGCATTTTTTTCCTTGACTAGAGTGGGGAAAGAGAATAGGAAGAACAGATAGAGAAAATAATATGTGGCACTGAAGGGGAAGCAGCAGGAAAAAAATTTAAGAGTTAAAGGCAGGCTAATGGATAATGCTGGAGTTAAAAGGTGACATTTGGGAAATACCACTTTGGGTCAGAGTTCCCAAGTGCCCAAGGCACTCTCACTTTGTACTACATCCAGACTTAGCAATTTTTTCCATTCAGAAAGTCCTATTTATACAGGTGATAACTTATGAGGAAAATTGCCATAACTGTTTGAAAAAGATCAGGCAACAGAATCTGCAGAAGCCTGGGAAGTTACACTCAATTCCTTCCTCTGCCTCTCCTCTCACATACAATAGGTCGCCCAACTATTGAGTGATGGTGATATCACTGTCTAAATATCTTTTGAATCTCTCTTCTTTCTATCCCAGTTAATGTTTGCATTAAGGTAGGTAAATATACATACCCTCAATATCCTTCACCTTGATTACTGCAAAAGCCTCTTAGCTGGTCTTCCTGCTCTAATCCTTCACCTCCCTCCAGTCACCTACATACTGTGCTTAATACGTTGCTAAAAGTAACTCCGAGCATGTAGATCCCAGTGTAAACATGTCACTGGCTGCCCTCCAAAAAAATGGTACAATACTCAAGCCTTTTGGTGAAGCATCCTGCCACCACACTGAACTTTGTACTCTGAGAACAATAATCCCAGTGCTTTAGACACACCTCTTGCTTTGTGTTTTCTGCTTTCTCGGCCTGAACTACCTCCCCTAGTACCAGACCTCCTGGACCAACCCAAACAGGCTTAATTGCTCTGTACCTGCTACATCTACTTTGTTTATTATATAGTACTTTTTTAAAAAATAGACATGTTTCTCTCCTATTAAGCAGTAAGTTTTTTGAGGTCAGGAATAGTGATTAATTCATCTCTGTAAGACCAGCATCTAGCACAATGTCAGGCATATAAAAAGAGCTCAATACACTTTGTTGAATTCCACTAGGAAGAGTGGAAGAGTCAATACATAAAGGTTCTTAGATCCCTCCTGACTTATCCTTCCAGTGGCCTACAGAAGGCAAAGGAGACTGTCATAAATCTCCATCACCTGATACATTTATATTACACCAGGAATAACTAAAAACCAATATTTGAAAAATATAGGAGGGAGCATTCAGGAACAAGTTCAGTGCAGTTTCAAGGAAAAGGTCTATGAGTAGAAGTCAGAGTACAGTTTGGCCTGAATTCAAGTATAAGGCTTAGAGAAAACAAAGAAGGCCTTGGTGTCTGCTCTGACCAGGAAGCCAGGAGACAGTATCATCAAAATCTGCCCTGATTGTTAGTTGTACACTACACGCTCCAGCGGGCTATCCTGCTTCCCTTCTAAAAGCGTCTCTGCTCAGCTGTAGGCTAGCCTAACCACTGAATCTGGTCTCAACAGGAAGCATATAAAAAACCAAGACAGCAGTGCCTTGTGTTTGATGTGCTGGTGCTTAACTGGTTTCTAGTTTCTCACTTTGCCGTAATGTAGGTGCTCTGCCTCCCACATACCTGTCCTTTCTGCCCAAATTCTCTTGACTCTCTACCATGACAAACTCCAGGCCAGACCTGCTTCCACATTTGCTCCTACTATTATTTCTTAGCCTTCCAGTCACCAGCTGGGGTGTTTGTCTGCACATATGGCTGCCTAATACTCCTCTCATCCCTGTATACACTTACCATCCTCCCCACAAGAGGTGGAATCTGCTGAGTTTTCCTCCCTTTGAATCTGGGCTGGTGTTGTGAATTACTTTGACTAACAGAATGTGGCAGAAGTGACTGTGCAAGTTTCTGGCCTAGCCCTTAAAAGGTCTAGCAACTTCTGCTTTTACTACCTTAGAACCCAACTGCCAAGCTGTAAAGAAGTCCCTATCCTGCTAGAAAGAGGGCAGATGGAGGACCAAGGAGCCCTAGCCAAGAGACAACACCAAAGCACTAAGAATAAAAGCAAGGTATTGCACCCACCAGCCCTTTTGCCAACTTAATGAAGCTGCATAAGTAGTAGGTAGACCAAATGGGACAGAAGAATTATACAGACAACCTACAAAATTGTGAGAAGTGATAGTTATTATATTAAGCTATTACGATTTGAAGATTTTTAAGCAGCAGTAGATAGCTGATACATCAGTTTCCTTCCTGTTGCCATGATCCACTATTGCCCTGGTCCCACTATGATAGACTTAGAAAGAGGAACTAGAGATATCTATACAAGTTTAATTGTTAGATTAGCCAGTACAGATTAATGATTCATTGTGCTTTTTAGCTCCTGTACCCTTGTATAGTTTGTTCACTGAGATTTCTTTGAATTAGTAATGGGTAACTGAGGCTGTGTTGTGTTGGTCCTAAATTCCCAAAATTAAGGATTTTAGAAAATGCTTTCCCTTTTGGACCCCAAACCAGTCTCTCACCCTTACAATTACCCTTTATGTTGCCATCCACAGTGTCATTATAACATGTCACTTCTCTTCAATAGCTTTTGCTACCATCAGGATAATATTCAGATTTCTTAGCATGGCATTTCCCTTGGGCAGTGGCAGGAAAAAAAAGTGCCCACTGTCAGAGAAACGTTCCATGAATTTTCATTTGGGAGTGCCTGAGCCTGTTCGATCACATAACACAAATCAAATCCTGCCACAATCGAGTCATGGAAAATGCTCAAATTCTTATTCTCCGAAGTATTTACTGGGGGAAATGATATGATGTATGAGATTTGTTCTAAAAATATTTCAGCAAAAACGGTGGGGGGCGGGTATGGGGGAACAGATGTAACAAGATTGACAGAATACAGGTAACTGTTGAATCTGAACAATGGGTGTGGGGTGAGGGAGTCTTTGTGTTATTCATTCTCTTTTCAAGTGTATTTGAAAATTTACATAATTAAGAGTTTAAAAACTTAAAAAAAATTAGCTCAATAATTGCTTAAAATTAATAGGTTATCAGCTAGGGGTTGGAAAGCTTCTTACAGACAGATTTGTTATAACAGGATAGGATAGTACAACAAATGCAATGATTTACAGTTTTGTCAGAAATTTTCTTTAACAAGAAAATTCTGGAGCCCAATTATGAATAATATGCATCAAAAAATACTGGCACAGGAGTTTTTAATAGAGACCCAAAAGGTCCTAAAGATCCTTGAATGAGCTTTAAGAGGTTAATAAACTATAAATTTTTTGGTTATACATGCTGATGTCCATTTTTCTGGGGAGACAATATAAGTACATCAAATTTACACAAGGGTTGATAACTATCACCAGCCCAAAAAACACTTAATACATATTAAGCATATTTCCATGGTTAGAAATAATTTTCAAAGAGAAGACATAATTATGAGTTAAAGATGAGGAAAAGTGCTTTGAAATAGTTTGACTCAATACCTCGTGTGTGACTAAGACTAAATGTAGTGCAGGTAACTGTGGAGTTTAGGCCTTCTCAAGAAATGCATCCAGAGCAGCCAGGCTCTAGTTTCGTTTCACATTTCTAAATCCAGAGCATATTAGGTGTTTCTTTGTTTCTCTTACTTATCAGGAATCCAGAGTCTAACGGTTCTGTCTCGTGAAGCAGATGCCAATAGGTTTCCAAGTGGAGAAAACTGCACGCTGGTGATAACATCCTTGTGACCCACATATCTGAAAGCTCTAGCTTGTGGCTTGAAATTCCATAGCATGAGAAATGTATCCCAAGAAGCAGTAGCTATCAAGAAAAAGAAGAAAACCACTGTTTATTAAAACTTAACATGTAGGCATATCTCGTTACAATGTGTAGCATATCCATATCAGGATAACAGAGGGGCTAGAGTTTGAAAGGCTGACCAGGTAGTAACAGCAAAAATATTTTAAAAGAAACCCAAAGCTATGTCATGAATATGCAAGCTTGGCTGTAACCACACACAGCAAGATTGCTGGCCTCTACATTCCCTTAGAGCTCAGTGACTATTTATTAGAAGGCAGCACAGTATAACAGAGTACACAGGACTAGGATTTAGTTCTGTCTCTAACTCTCAGGGTGGCTTGGGAAAGTTACTTAATCTCTGTGTCATGAAGACTAAATAGTTTTCCTGAAAGGATGGATGAGATGATATTTTTAAAATTGTTTTTGTGGAAATAATTTCACTTTTATAAAAAAGTTACATGACTAGTATAAAAATATTAACATACCCGTTACCAGATCTACCTGTTTTTAATATTTTGCTCCATTTGGTTTATAATTCACTCTTGCACTCGCTTGCGCGCTCTCTCTCTCTCTCTCTCTCTCTCTCTCTCTCTCTCTCTCTCTCTCCTTCTCCATAAACTTGCACACACACACAATTTTTTTCCTGAACCATTTCGGAGTAAGTAAATACATCATCATGGCACCTTGATTCCTAATACTTCAGTGTGAATAAAGATATTTTCTTAAGTACCCATAGCACAGTTATCAACTTCGAGAAATTTATTACTGATAATGCTTTAATCTAACAACTGTATTCCAATTTTGTCAATTGACCCAGTACTGTCTTTTATAGCTAGAGAAGATGATGTTAAAAGTCTCTTTCTGCTGTTAATTCACAACATTCTATGATTAATAAAAGAATTATGTGTGTCAGATATTAGCTTAAGGCTTTAAGAAAACAATGCAATCAATGGTGGAAATAAATGCCTTGGACAAAGAACGAACAAGTAAACAAATGAAAAGTAGTATAACTCTTTCCCCCGGACCGAATTTTGTATATGCATGTAGCCCCCAAAATACTCCTAATAATAAGAATCGGGTCAATGAGAAGCAGTAAGTCTAGATTATAGAATGCTTAGAAGAAATGAAACTTTATAAATTAGTATTACTGTTAGACAAGATATATAAAGTCACTGAAAACCTTCTAAGTTCTCAGCCACAGGTAAAATTTATTTGGGCTTACTTAGCCTATGCATTATTTTCATGTAAAATAGTTAAAGTGAGTTTATAAGTTTCAAACTGTAATATTGTATGCTATACCCTTTTTTAAAAAAAAGTATAAAAAGTTGATATTCCATCACAGCTCATCAAATTATTAAATATTTATGTCAGGGTCTGAATTATATGGGGCTAATGTAGACAAAATATTGAAAACAATGAATTATATGCATTATACTTAGGGCTTATTTGAGTTCTAATGTATTATGTTGCAAAGAAGATATAGAAAAGAAAATAGTACACAATTCCTTACCTCAAGGAATCACAATATTGTAGGGGAAAAAATTCATTAATAATATCATAAATGTTCAGGAAGTACTAGCCACAACAATTAGACAAGAAAAAAAAGGCATTCAAATTGGAAAGGAAGAAGTAAAACTGTCATTATTTGCAGATGACATGAAGAACCCTAAAGAGTCCACCAAAAATCTATTAGAAATGATAATGAATTCAGTAAAGCAGAATACAATATTAATATTCAGAAACTGATCACATTTTTATACACCAATAATGAACTATCAGAAAGAGAAACTAAGAAAACAATTCCATTTACAATTGCACCAAAAACAAAAAACAAAAACAAAACAAAACAAAACAAAAAACACCCTAGGAATAAAATTAACGAAGGTGGTAAAAGACCTGTACTAGGAAAATTATGAGACTGAAGAAAGAAATTGAAGAAGATACAAATAAATGGAAGTGTACACTGTGCTCATGAATAGGAAGAATTAATATCATTAAAATGACCATACTACCCAAAGCAATCTATAGATTCAATAAAATCCCTATCAAAGTACAAGTGGCATTTTTCATAAAACTAGAACAAATAATCCTAAAATTTATATGGAACCACAAAAGACTTTGAACAGCTACAGTAATCTTGAGAAAGAAAAACAAAGTTGGAGGTATCACGCTACCTGATATCAAACTATAGTAAAAAGCTATAGCAATCAAAATAGCATGATACTGGCATAAAAACATACATAGATCAACGGAACAGAACAGAAAGCTCAGAAATAAACCCACACTTGCACGATCAATTAATCTGTGACAAAGGAAGCAAAAATACACAATGGGGTAAAGATAGACTATTCAAGAAATGGTACTGGGAAAACTGAACAGATACATGCAAAATAATGAAATTAGACCACCTCCTTATTCCATATACAAGAATAAACTCAAAATGGATTAAAGACTTAAATGTAAGACCCAAAACTATAAAATTCCTAGAAGAAATCATAGGCAGTAAATTCTCTGACACTGCTCTTAGTAATATTTTTTTTCTGATATATCTCCTAGGGCAGGGGAAACAAAAGAGAAAAATAAATGAGACTACATCAAACTAAAAAGTTTTGCAAAGGAAATCACCAACAAAATGAATAGACAACCTACTGAATGGGAGAAGCTATTTGCCAATGATACATTTGATAATGAGTTAATATTCAAAATTTATAAAAACAACACCAAAAAAAATTACAATTAAAAAATGGGCAGAAGATCTGAATAGACATTTCTCCAAATATAGATGGCCAATAGACATATGAAAAAGTGTTCAATGTCACTAATCATCAGAGAAATGCAAATTAAATCCACAACGGGATATTACCTCACATCTGTCAGAATAGCCATCATCAATAAATCAACAAACAGCAAGTTTGTTGGTAAGGATATGGAGAAAAGAAAAACCCTTTTACACTGTTGATAGGATTGCAAATTGGTGTAGCCACTATGGAAAACAATATGAAGCTTCCTCAAAAAATTAAAAATAGAACTACCTTATGACCTAGCAATTTCACTTCTGGGTATTTATCTGAATAAATCTAAAACACTAATTTGAAAGATATATGCACCTTTTGTTCATTGCAGCATTATTTGCAATAGCCAAGATATGCAAACAACCTAAGTGTCTAGCAATAGATGAGTGCATAAAGGAGATGCGGTATATATATAAATGGAATATTACTCAGCCATAAAAAGGAGTGAAATCTTACCATTTGCAACAATGTGGATGGGGCTAGAGAATATTACAGTAAGTGTAATATGTCGAAAAAAAGCAAATACTATATATCTCACTTATATGTGGAATCTAAAGAACAAAATAAATGAACAAATGAAATATAAACAGACTCATAGATACAGAGAATAAACTGATGGTTGCCAAATGGGGGGTTGGGAACTGGGTGAAAAAAGTGAAGGGATTAAGAAGTACCAATTGGCAGTTATAAAATAGTCACAAGGATGTAAAATACAGCATAGGGAATATGGCCAATAATATTGTGATAACTATGTATGGTGCCAGGTAAGTAGTAGACTTATCAGGGGGATCACTTTGTAAATTATATAAATGTTTAACCACTATGGAGTATACTTGAAACTAAAATAAAATAATATTGAATGTCAATTATAATTTTAAAAATAACATTATACATGTTCAGAAGACTTTTATATTAATCATTCTTAATGTTATATGGGGTGAATAGTTGTCCTTTTTGAGGAAAGGACATTTGAGCAGACTTTTACTTGAGTGAAATGAGAAATGATCCAAGCTAAGATGTGAAGAAAGAGCACGCTAGGCAGAAGAATCCCATGTATAAGGGCCTAAGACAATAATGCACTTGGAAGACTGAGGAACAGTAAGGAGGCCACGGTGGAGGGAAGAAAAAGAGAATAGTGAGATGGAAGCCGAGAAGCAAGCAAGCAAGCAAGCAAGCAAGCAAACCGGAAAGCAAACGAGCAAGCAGGAAGCCAAGTAGCAAGCAAATAGTGAGATGGGAGCCGAGATGCCAGGCAAGGAGCCATGGTGACAGGTATATATTTATTCTAAGCGCTATGGGAAAACATTGAAAGATTTTGAGCACGGGGGGTGGGTCTCATGAACTGATTTAAGACAATTGCCTGGCAATGAGAAAAAGACAGTCTTTTCAAAAATTGATGTTGGATCAACTGGATATTCATAAAGAAAAAATGTATCTTGACTCCTACGTTTTATACTAAAAAATAATTCCATATGGATTGTAGGTCTAAATGTGATAGGAAAAACAATAAGCTTTTAGAAGAGAACATAGGATAATATCTTCATGGCCAGTAGGGTAGACAAAAATTACTTAAACAAGACACGAAAATTACTAAATTACTAAAATTACTAAAGGAAAATAATAATTTGTACTACACTAAATTAAAAAATTTTATTCATTGAAAGATACCACTAAGTGAAAAGGCAAGTCACAAAGCAGATGACGATATTTACAATACATACATTTAACATATAACAAAGAATATAAAAGAATCTTACAAATCAATTAGAAAAGGCAGGAAAGTAGGCAAAGGGCTTAAACAGGCACTTCAATAAGGAGGATATCCGAATGGCCAATAAACCGGAAAACCACAATGACACTCATCAGAATGGCTTTAATGAAAAGATAAATAATACCAAATCTTGGTGAGGATGTGAACAACCGGAACTCTCAAATAATGCTTGTGGCTATAATAATTTTGGAAAATGATTTTTGAAATATCTACTAAAGCTGAATATACACTTACCATTTGATTCAGCAATTCCAATCCTAGGTGTACACCTAACAGAAATTCATATGTATGTTTAGTAAAAGATGTACAATAATATTTGTGTTGGTACTACTCAAAATAGACGAAAACTAGAAACCCAACTATCCATCAAAGCACAACGGATACATAAACTATGGTATATTCATACTGTATGGCTACTGAGCAATTAAAGTTCATTTATATGAAGTTCAAGAAGCAGTTAAACTAATCAATGAAATAAGAAGTCAGCATAGAGATTATCTGAGTGGCAACAGTAGGAGGATAGTAGCTAGAAGGGAGCACAAAGGGGGCTTCTGGGGTTACTGGTAATATTATGTTTCTTGCTCTAGGTGTTGGTTAAATAGGCATGTCATATTGTGAAGATTTATCAAGTTGTCCAATTTTGGTACATATCTTATACTTCGATAAAACATTTAGAAAAAAATATCACTCTGGTTGTTGTGTACAGAATATATAGGGGGACAGAACTGAAGAAGGAAATCAATTAGGAGGCTACTGCAATAATCTAGTCAGGGGAAGGTGGTGATCTGGACTAGCTGGAGGCTGTAGAAAGAAGAAAAGCAGTCAAAATCAAGATACCTGGTAAAGGTGAAGCTTATAAGGCTTGCTAATGGGTTAGATGTGAGGGAGAGAAAAGAGAAGAAGCAGATGTGCCAGGCTTTTGGCCTGGGCACCCAGGTGAATTTCAGTGTCATTTAATGAGACTAGAAAGACTAGGAGAGGAGGTTGAGAGTGAGGCAGGATGGGGTGAGAATCAAGAGTTCCTTTTAGGATATAAAGTTCGAGGTGCCCATTTGACATACGAGTTGAAATTCCAAGCAGGGAGATGGATATACTCATCTGGAGCTCAGGAAGCGGTTTTGACTATACAGTGTGGTGGTTAAAAAGGCAAAATAGACTTCCTGACTAAAATCCAGGCTTACCGGCTGTGTGTCCTTGAGCAACTTATTCAACCTCTTTATGCCTGGGACACTTCATCTGCAAAATGAGGTATTCAAAGTATTAAGTGAAGAATACTAGTAATCCATGCCTGGCAATCATGCCTGAAACATAGAAAATACTCAAATATAGCTATTATTACTAGAGATTTTGTTTTTGTTACTGTTTGAAGCAGTGGGAATCTAGATAATACACTAAAGGCTGGCAACTGGATGGGATCACTTAGGAAGTGAGTACAGATAAAGAAGAGGGTGAAAGTACTCACCCTTGAGAGAATGAGGAGCAAAAGAAGGAGCCATAAATAAAGTAGGAGCGAGCAAGAAGATTGTAGTGTCCAGGAGTTAAGAAAGTATTCCAAGAGGGTAACGAGCTGTGTCAAATGCTTTGAGGAGATTTAGTAAGATCAGGCCTGAACAGGACCAGCTACATAATTTGTGGGGTCCCATGTAAAATGTAAATGTGGGGCACTGGTAGAAAAATTAAGAATTTGAAGACAGAAATCTCAGGGCATTAAACTAAGTGTGGGGATCTGTGCGACTACATAGGTTACATGCCCAAGAAGGCAGCCCTGGGCCGGAGGATCAAATGTAGACTTGGCAGTTGAAATGGTAGAATCAAAGTTGCAATGGTGTGAGTAGAGGAGAAAATGGGAGGGAAAGCGTAGAGAGTTAGTAAATACAATTGATTCACTAACTCACTGAAGGTTTACAGGGTCCCTAGTATTCAATATGATAAGGAGCAGAAAAAATGTTATTATAGTATCATGGTAAAGCAACAAATAATTAAGGGGGGTGGCTGGAGAGAGAAGAATATGAAGCTTAACTGAGAAGGTGACCCAGGGCTTAGGCCTTCACATACTTTGTCGGAAGAGGAAAAGGACACCTGGACCAGAGTGGACGCTCAAAACTTTAGAATTGGTAGCTACATACCCACATTAAAGCAACATTTGCTATTATCAGCATGAAGCCTACAAAAAAGAAGTGACTGAGAGAGCAAGACAAACAAAGGTTTAAAGGACTAGGACAGCCCGACCTTAGGGTAAGGTGGCATTTCAGAGGCCTACTAATTATTTCCTGAAATTTGCAAGAAAATATAGTGTGCCCTGGGTCACACACACACACAGAAAAAAATACAATCTATGAAAACCCCATGAATGTATTCTTATTAAAAACTGTGAAAACCAACACTGAGTTTTCCTTCTTACTCCCTTAACCTCATCCCACCAAACCTTAATACCATGATAATAAAAGGTATCTGATTATCAATGTCAGTGCCATATGGTGTCAACTTGGAATTTGCTTTCATTCATTTCTATTGAACCACACCCTGTATAAACATTAGCACACAGTTCAAAATGTCAAAGCTGTACCATTCATCAGCTGGCTGGTCTATTTTGAAACAAAATGTCAAAGGGAGGAAGTTAAGAGTAAAGGTTAACTGGTAACTCTACCCATTAAAAAAAAATTATATTCTACAACAATAATTCATTGTTTCAAGAAATCCTCCTTAGGATAAAAAAAAAAAAAAAAAACAAACCAAAAAAAAACAAAGTCCATGCTCGCCTAAGCCAGTGCTTTGTCTTTGGCAGTAACACAAGGAACACACTAATGGAGAACATGTTTGTTCTCCATAATGTCCAAAAGGCCAACAGTTATTTTGTCACCTTAAGCAGCAATAACTTTCTTTAGTCAACCCACGCTCTATCACTCGGTACTTCAACCAAAATCAACAACCATTACTTATAAGTCTGCTCTGTCAGGAATATTATTTTCTGGAAAGAAATAGTACTGCCTCCAGTTTTTACATTTGTTGTTAAATTATCTTTACAATTGGTAATACATGTACATATGATACAGAAGTTCAACATTACTAAAGATTATTTACCAAAATCTCCTTCCACCTATTGGCCATCTGATTCCTTTTCTACAGGTAACCAGTGTTAATTATTTTCTTGAGTAGCCTCCTATTGGCTTAAACAAATATATGCATCTATTAACATGTTTTTTTTATAAAAATGGTAGCATGCTACTCCCATCATTATGCATGTTGACTCTCCATCCTCCTCTCACCTAGTCCACTTAGTATAATATATTGAAGATCATGCTTTATTAGTACATAGAGCTGCCCTTATTCTCTCTGCCCCATTTTTGATAAATTTTTATTTTGACAATTTCAAACTTATAGTACAATTACAATGTAGTATAAGAAATTTATGTTATTACCCGTTACCCCAACAAATTTAATAATAAAAAAAGAAATGTCCTTATATTCTCTACTTTTGATTTTGCTCTTGTTGACATTTTGTCCATTTGTTTTATCATTCTCTCTCTACATATATACTTTTATATTGCATAAAACCTTAACCATTTGAAATGTTAGAATCATAACATTTCTACCACCAAATACTTCAATATGTATTTCCTAAGAACAAGGACATTCACTGACATAAACCATAGTACAATTAACAAAGTCAGGAAATTAAATACTATTTAATATATTCTTATCCACAGTCCATATATGGATTTTGCCAATTATAGCTATTGTTCCCAGTCCATGATGTAATCCAGGATATGCACTGCATTAATTGCCATGTATATTTAGTCTCCGGTGAACTAGAAAGACTTCCTAGGTCATTCTTTGTCTTTATTGGCTTTGATATTCTTGAAGATTGCAAGCCTGTTATTTTCGTGTTAGATTCAGAACATATCTTTTTTGATAATAAAAGTTATGTTGTGCTCTTATCAGTGCATCATATTAAGATGCTTGTGATGTCTGTTTATCCCAATGCTGGTGAGATTCACTTTGATCACTTGGTTTATGTGGATTTTACCTTGTGAAGTTATTATCTTTCCTCTTTGTAATCAATAAGAAGTTTGTGGGGAGACATTTCAAGACTACATAAGAAGCCTCTTCCTCAAAAAACTATCACACACTAATTTTAGCATCCTTTAGTGATATTCCAACCCATAATTTATAAATTAATTAGCAATTACATGAATTGAATTATTTAATAAACTAATATTTAATTTGTTAATCTATTATTGTAAGATAGAATTTTCCCTCTTTCTCCATTTACTTATTAATTTACTTATTTATCAGTGTGGACTCAGATTATTTTACTCAATGGGTTATAATCCATAGTTATCATTATTTAGACTTATTTTTTTCCAGATTTGGCTCGTATGAGCCCCTTAAAGCTGGCCTCTGGGACTTTCTGATATGTGGCCATCATTCTTTGAGTACTTCCTTACTTCTAGAATTAGAAAATGTTCCAAGATGTACTTCCCCTGCCCCAGACCTGGAATTGGCTTTTTTCCCTCAGGAAGCTCTGATTCCTACTAGCGGAGAGTGGCATTTAGAAACCAAGATCTGGGGACTATGTTTGCTCATTGCTATCAGTATGTTTGTCAGCAAATAGAGCTAAGAAATAAGATATAATGAGAAATTTCAGTGAGCAGAACTAAGAAATTAGATGTAGGAAGGCTATATCTATCTATATGTAAAGATATTAAAAACCATGAGTTCATACTGATAACTCCAATTTCAGTCTAACACAGAATATATTCTAGTGCCCTCCCTTTCATATTTATAACTCTTTCCCCACAGTAAAAACCCTGGCTCCAATTATGCACAGTATGTTTTTGTTCAAGCCTAAAATACACAAATAACAGGGTGATAATCACTAACCCACATCTCTGCAAAAACAATCCTATTAACCAGAGTTCAGAATTCAGTTTCATCCTTTTTAGTCATGTCAGAAGTGGTTTTATTCTTTGTTAAAGTGAATCTACTTCAGTTTTGAACTTAGACTTAGGGCCTACACTCTATTTCAGGTGTGGTCCTGATTCCTAAGACCTGGCCTCCCTGATGTCTCAATTACATGAATGAGGTATTCAGTGAGATTTCCCCACTTTGTCCAAGCTAGAAATGTAGGGACATCCAGCCCTCCATGGTCATTGAGATCACCATTCCGCTTCCAGTCCAGCAGGAAGCAGTCTCTGCTAGATCTCACAAATTCTCAACTAGGGTGATGCATGACCCTCAGCCAAAACTATAACCATCCACCACGGACTTCTGTGGCTGTTTACGCTTAGTAACAACTTCTCAGGAATTCTGCCATGCAAATTTCAGACCTGGCACAGCCAGAACTATGACCTCTGCTGCCTCAGTGTAGGTAGGCTGTCACTCTGCTTCGGCTCTGCCTCTCTGATGTGCAGCAGGAGTGCCCCCGGCAAGACAGCTAAGGTGATGTGTTTCCCTTCTTGAAATAATAAGTTTTGCACTTTCTGTTGCTGACTGCCTGAAATCAGTTGCCACACATATTTTGTCTCGTTTTACAGTTGTTTTCCGCTGGAGGGCAAGTTTAGTTATCAATTACTCTGTCATGACTGTAGGCAGTTCTGCCTTACTCTTTTTAATAGCTTCATGGTATGCTACGGTATAGCTATACCTTAGTTTATTTAACCAGTCTCCCCTATTTAGGTTGTTTACAGTCTTTTACTTTTACAAATGATGCTGTAATATACATATGTCCTCTGACATGTGCAATACATCATTGTGATAAATTCCCAAAAGAATTATTGATGGGTCAAAGAGTATATATTTTAGAATTTACTAAAAATGTCTGTGTTCACAATATTGTATCTTTCACAACTTTATAAATTTAGATTATATCCCCTCTCAAGCTTTTTCACATTCAGGAGAGTCCTAATAATTCAATCACCTTCCTATAGAAATTCTTGAATTTTTCAATTACTTCAGAAGACCCTCTCTATATTTTCTACTCTCATTATGTCCTACTTCAAAATCCACCTATCAAATTAAACTCAGCTTTCTAGTTTGAGAGCATCATGATTTTGTACTTTCTGTTGCATTTCCAGGTTCATGCTGGTCTTTGGGGCACAAAAGAAGCACTGTACCGCCTTCTTCAGAAAAAATAAACAATGAAATCTTCTAAGAAAATCTATGAGAAGGAGTCCTTTATAATTGTTTTTTTTTTTAAGCCTACAGCCCTAGTCTTCCTAGGTGGTCTCCCATCCAAGTACTAACCAGGCCCAACCCTGCTTAGCTTCTGAAATCAGATGAGATCAGGCGTGTTGAGGGTGGCATGGCCGTAGACTATAAATATTTTTAAGAAAAGAAAAATAAAATGCAATCCCCAGGCATACACATCTATAAA
>NW_011888851.1:2899682-2971451 GCF_000151845.1 Pteropus vampyrus
AGAAGACCCTCTCTATATTTTCTACTCTCATTATGTCCTACTTCAAAATCCACCTATCAAATTAAACTCAGCTTTCTAGTTTGAGAGCATCATGATTTTGTACTTTCTGTTGCATTTCCAGGTTCATGCTGGTCTTTGGGGCACAAAAGAAGCACTGTACCGCCTTCTTCAGAAAAAATAAACAATGAAATCTTCTAAGAAAATCTATGAGAAGGAGTCCTTTATAATTGTTTTTTTTTTTAAGCCTACAGCCCTAGTCTTCCTAGGTGGTCTCCCATCCAAGTACTAACCAGGCCCAACCCTGCTTAGCTTCTGAAATCAGATGAGATCAGGCGTGTTGAGGGTGGCATGGCCGTAGACTATAAATATTTTTAAGAAAAGAAAAATAAAATGCAATCCCCAGGCATACACATCTATAAACCTAGACAGGAGAGGGTTGTACAATAAAAAGACAATATTCTGATTTTAACTAGGTAAACTTTAATACCCAATCTCATACTTTCAGAATTAGTTTGTACAGTCCTAGCACTGTATAATAGTATAATTAAATGATTGCACTAATTTCAATTTCTCTGCCCTGACCGAGGAAATAATTAAGCATGTTTTCCTATCACCTGACACTAAGTAATTATCTTGGTAGTGTAAGCATGGCCTAAAAAAAAAAAAAAAAGTGTGAGTGCTTAAAAATAATCTTTAGTAATGACAATTTGGAGAAATTTAATTGAACTTATTCAAATTCCACATCTCTATGGGGAGTGTTAACAACAAACCTTTACTGTTATTATGGCCTAAGCACTTTTAAGAACTTCATAAGCATTCTTTTATTTAATCTTCACAACAGGTCAGGTAAATATCATTATCCCTCTTTTACAGATGAGGAAATGAGGTTTAGTGAAGTTATGTAACTTGCCCAAGGTCACACAGATGGAAAGTAGTAGAGCTCCATTTTTAAACCCAGTTCCATCACACTCCAAAGCCTGGGCATTTAACCAATAACCTAGTGCCTTTCAAAGCGCTGGGGATTTATAAATTATCTCCATTTTTAGGGACCTTAAAATGTACATTTTTAGTAAGTTACATTCTTTGGGGGTGAGACCCAGGAATCTGAATTTTTCACCACTTTCTCACTTAATTCTGATATATATCAAAATTTGAGAAATACTGCACCCTACTACTCCCTCTTAGTACACAAGGTTACTTTAGCACTTGGGAGTAATTTTAAAAACTATAACAATAGGAGAAACTTCAACAAAGCTACTACACAAGTTGCCATCAAGAACCATAATGCGAAAAAAAAAATTTCGGGCAAACTTTTATTATGGTTTTACTGTGAGAAAAATAACTTAAAATTCCAAATGTAATTCTAAGACAGGACATCACTTGTAAAATTCTTAATCTTTTAGCATTGGGACATCTTTTACAGATGGAACATCTCTGGCAGAGTTTTTAATCTTTTTTAGTAAACCTAGAAATTTTCTTCCTCCTTTCTTTGGGAAAAAAGGCCTTCTCCCTCAAATTGTGATAATTGCCCCAAACTGGTGACTCAGATCCTCTGGCTATAGATAAGGATCATCAGCCCATTGTTAGCAGAAAGAGTGTTAAGTCAGACGGGGCCCTTAGAGTCTGAGAAGGGAGGGGCCTTTAGGCCAAAGGTCTTTTTCACTCTTTAAGAAATATATTAACCAAATCTGTTTCCCTTTACTCACTTAATAGGCAAATCAATAATAGAAATTAATAGATATATGATTTAAATAATAAGTTCGTATCTTCTTTTCCTTGTCTAGGAACTGAGGTGGCGCTTGGGCAGGAAAATGAAGACCCCACCCTGAGGCAGAAAGGGAAAGAGCTCCATGAAACCCCTGGAGGTAGGGACTATGGCCATTCTCAGCAGGAAGCAGATAAAAAGAGACCTCCCATCTCTCACCATCCATACTAATAATAAAGAGGTTCATGACTCTTAGAAAAGAGTTAGGCAGGAAAGTTAGGGGGTTTCGGGTCTGCCTGCAAAGACACTGAGGTCATCCTATCCTAGAAGGGGTCCACCCTAATCCAACCACAATAATGCAAGCCAAAGGGCATTTTTAAAACTCTTACAAAGAAACAAGTAGGCAGAGGATTAGGTACCAGTTTAAGCCCAGTCACTCGCACTTGCGCAATGAAGACCCCAAAGACCTTCAACTCACCTGAGCCTCATTATACCATCATTATAATATGATGCATATGCCCGGAAGTTCATTAATATCATTATAACAGACTGAATTCTGGGAACAAACATGCACAGACTGCAAAATGATGAATCACTGAGTCCTGTCAATCTTAGTAGTCAATCAAGGAAGCCCATTCCTCTAAGAAAAGTAACCACCCATAGCAAATAGGGATAAAAACCCCAAAGGCTTTGTTACCAGGCCTTTTAAGTCACGCTTCTCTTGCTCAGGCCTGCTTCCACTTCTGGAAGTGTACTTTCCCTTCTAATAAAATTTTTCTTTTCTACTGTATTTCGGTGTCTTGCTCAATTCTTTGTTTGAGACATCAAGAACCTGGACAACGGCCGGGAGAGGATCCCCACTCTCTGGTAACAATTCCGCTTCTATTCAGTTAGAAAAAAGGAGAAATAAACTTGTCCTTTGTAATCATTTATTCTACAAACATCGCATGCATATTAAAAAGATTGAGTCAATGACAAGGTAACCTTGCAGGAAAAAAAGGGGAAAAATTGTCAACTTCGATGTTAAAATTTTAAAATTTTAAATTGAAACTGCTAAATTGCAGCTCAGATTCTGCAAACTGTGAAAATATTTTTAGACTCTTCTAATGTTTATATAAACTTGAGTGTGGCCCTTTGGGAAAGAGATTGACTAGTCTCATGGAAAAA
Organism: Pteropus vampyrus; assembly: GCF_000151845.1. NCBI lineage: Eukaryota > Metazoa > Chordata > Mammalia > Chiroptera > Pteropodidae > Pteropus > Pteropus vampyrus. The sequence goes on from NW_011888851.1 coordinate 2,902,555, forward strand.
GAGTGTGGCTCCAGAATCAGGCTCCAAATGAGGCTCAACCAGGCCCTACTGCTAACTAGCTATATAAGCTTCAGAAAAGTCACTGAATTTTCAGTTTCTGCATCCATAAAAAGGGATGATAACACTTCATTGGTTATTGTGTTCTCCCATTCTCTCTCCTCTGATTACCTCTCAACCTATCCTGTAAAACCCAAGAGCCCACCACCTTCCAAGAGGCTATCAAGAATAAATCCATCATGTAATGTACAGCATAGAGAATACAGTCAATAATATTGACTGTATTAGATTCACCAGAGTGATCACTTCGTAAGGTATATTATGTGCCTAATACCATGTTGTACACCTGAAACTAATAATATTGTATGTCAACTATAATTGAAAAAAAAAAAAGTTAAAAAAAAGAATCGGTGATGCTTCATGATCTGTTTTCTCCATAAGTTTAAGCCTTAAACCCCTCTGATCATCAATCATTGTGCATTCTCACTCCCATCATGCTCTGGATATCCCCTTAGCTGAACCTGACACCCATGACTTCTCTCCTTCTCAAAAGTTACCACTGAGCCAGAGGGGCACCCACTAGATAATTGCCCTTATATCCCATCTTCCTCTCTGAAAGTCCTTCCTTGTCCTTAACTACTTAAACCTTGCTTGACCCTGCTTGGGGACGCCAAGTTTGCTGAAACTCTTTCAAGTGATAATAATTTTCTCTTTTATATTTCATCTACTTTAGGAGTCTTTCTCTCTATTTCAACTCCTGGTATTTATTCATTCAACAAGTATCTCACTCCTGTGACATGTAAGGCATTGTGGGTAGGGCGGAGGACATCCTAAGTAACAAAATAAACAAAATCTCTAAATGGGGAGCTTAAATTCAAGCAGAGAAGAGGGAAACAAGCAAGACATGAAAGATAAAGCAGGAAGTCATAATGAGAATTTTGTTCAGGGGCAGAATACTTAATGCAAATGGAGTGATCAGTAGCATTTTAAGTGGAGGCATGAAGAACAAGAAAGAGCCAGCCAAGCAAAAAATTAGGTGGTAAAGAACATTTCAGACCAAGGTGACAACCAGGCCTCCCAAAAGACCTTCTCTTCCTCAGCAATCTATTCTGTGGTCACACAGCAAAACCTGAATACTAATTGAAACTGGCCATCCTCTGACAACTTTCTTTTCTTACAGCTCACTTGTTCAGTAGCTTCCATCTCATCCAGAACTCTCATCTATTGACCATTGTTCTCCATTGAGGCTCTCTTTTCATCATCTTCACTTAACTATCCAATTTATAATTACTCTCTTACATATACTTTCAATCCTCTGACTCTCCCTCCTTCCTTCAAGTTAACCTAGCAAAATCTCAATCACTCTGCCTTCTCTGAGACTATCTCTGTGCCAGTGAGAACTGCTAAACAGGACGATCACAGACAGACTGGGATCATGATAAATTCATGATGGCTAATTTACATGGATCTTCTACACTGCCCGGCAGTGCTCGGTTCTATGATAGTTCCCTCCCCCACTCTCTCTAATGACTATTTAATATCTTCTCTGCTCCTGTCAACATTTCTACTCACTCTAGATTTGGCTGTCATGATACTCTACTACAATAGCTTCCCCTATCTTTCTGATTATTTCTTCTTAGATTCTTTTGTTATTTCCTCTTCTGATCTAAAGGTTGGAGATCTTTAGGCCTTAGACATAGGCAGGCCATTTGCCCTCATTGTTCTGTTCTTCCCAGGTGTTCTTATCCATGTGCATGGCTTTAAACATCATCTGTATACTATTAACTTCCACATTTCTTTTTCCCAGACCACCTCCTTAGTTTGAAGATCACCATCCTACTTTGAAATACCATCATTTCCTGCAGATATTACTATAATAACTCTTAATAGATTTCTCTAATAGTTCACAGAGTCTCCGCATAGAGTGATCTTTTTGAGATATAAATCAGATCATGTCATTCCCTTACAACTTTTCACAATTCTCAGAACAAAAACCTAAAACGTGGCCTCTGTTTTAGTTTCTCATGGCTGCCATAACAAATTACCAAAAACTTGGGAGCTTAAAACAACAGAAATTTATTCTCTCACAGTTCTGGAGACTGAAAGTCCAAAATCAAAGTGTTAGCAGTACCACATTCCCTGCAAAGACTCTATAGGAGATTTCATTCCTTGCCTCTTCCAGCTTCTGGTGCCTTCAAGAGCTCCTTGGTTTATGGATCAATCACTGCTGTCTCTGCCTCTGGCTTCATATGGCTTTCTCATATCTCCTTTGTGTGTCTCTTATAAGAACACTTGTCATTGGATTTTGGGCTCACCCAGATAATTCTAGATGATTTCTTCTCAAGATTTTCAAATTAATTACATTTGCAAAAATCTTTATTTACAAGTAATGTCACATTTATAGGTTCCAGGAATTAAGACATGGGCATATCTTTTGGAGGGCTATCATTTAACCTACTATAGCCTCCAAGGCCTTACCCAAGCTGCCTCTGCCTCCCCCTGCAACTTTATCTCCCAAAGTTCTCTCTTCCCTGGTTTATAGGTTCTACCCATGCTGGCTGCCTTTTATTTTCTTGATGACAGACTCTTCCTCACCCTTTTTGTATATGATATTCTTTGCATATGCTATTCTCTCTCAATCTTTACCTAGCTAACTCCTCCTTCAGGTATTGAATTAAATCTAACTTCCATGGAGAGGTGTTCCATGACCCCATAAAATTAAATGTTGACAGGGTAATCTTTCCTTAAAGCACCCTTTTATTCACATCATTCAATAATTTTCCTGTTTCAAGTTGTACCTGCATATAATTTGTGTTTACTTGTTATTATTTGTGTCTACTGCTGGTCTATGAATTCATAACATCTCTGGCATACTTCTTTTGTTAACTTCTGTTTGTATACCCAAGCATAGGACAGCATCTGGCACATAGTAGCATTAACTAAATAAAGGAGTACTTAATCAAAAGGGTGCCTTCCATTCCCCTTTTGAACAGGATTAAGTAAGTGCAAATAAGTGGCTTAGAATGGAGACCAGACAGCTGAGGACACTGCTGGCCTGTAATAGACATTTCTCCCAGGCCAGCCTGAAAAAGTGATCAAGCTCCGCAAGAAGGGAAAAATAGTACTAGATTATTAGCAAGTTCTAAGGATTTCACTGCTCGTCAGTTCTGCCATGAACAACTATATACCTCAGGAACTCATTCACCTTTTATAATAATCTCTACCTCCTGTTCAAAAAGAATGATTGAGGCATTTCTGAATTTTGGGGAAGACTCCAATACAAATTGATTTCCACCCACAGACTAACACTAAACTGGGAGACTCAAATAATATCTACCTTTCTTAATTCTACTAAATTATAAAATGACTCAAGTATTAATGATAAATACTGCTGGCTTGTTTTAAAGTCTAGTATGCATAGAGGAACATAGAAAAAAGAAATCTTTTCTAGGACACATGAAATTCTCCCTCTTTTTTTCCCAATTTTTTAAAAATTGAGATATAATTAACATACCATAAATTCTCTTTTTAAAGTGTGCAAGTCAGTGTTTTTCTCAAAGTTGTACAATCATTGTCACTAATTCCAGAACATTCTCGCCACGACAATACTCCCCAAAACCCATCCTCATTAGAAACCATTCTCTATTCCTCCTTCCCCCAGCCTCTGGCAATCATTAATGTACTGTCTCTATGGATTCTGCAGTTTGTTTTTTTTGCATTCATGAAACTGAAACACAAAGATGAAATGATTTGCACAGGGTTGCAGTCAGTAAGAAAGCAATATTAAAACACATGTATTTATAGTAATTTTTAAACAGCATAAAAAAACAGAGATCAGTGAAAATATGTTTAGCTTAACTATACATATCTTAAACGTGGCTGTAAGACATCTGATGTATAAAGCTAAGTCCTTAGGTTAGTAATTAACAGGCATTGTGTCAGGCTGGAGTGTAGGATATTAGGGAGGAATCACTAAAGAGAAAGAGAGATGCTACTGGTGGATAGGAATTGCATTTAGGGACAGGGTGATGCACAGAGAAGGTTGAAGGAAGTGTGAGGCTCTGGGGTTTATAAGACAGACACATTTCTTTTCAGCCCATGGTTGTGAAATTAGTACTAATGTGCCCAGGTACCCACTTGCTTCCTTTTATAGTGCCCCCAGTAGGTCCCAGAGATCCTTGATCATTCTAAGTTTATGAGTAGTTAGTGCATAAATAGTGCTAACACCACTCCAGCATACATGCTGGTTAATGGCACCTTGCAAAATAACACAGAAAGCTTAACTCTTTAATATTCTACTGTCTGCATTTTCAAATATGTTAAAGAATTATAAGCTAACTTACATCTGTTCCCATCAATAAATGTGATCCCATAGACTAAAATCATCAGAATCCACTTGCAAAAATAATCAGGCACACATTTTATTTTATATGTCTTAATCAGTATCGCAAATACAATTAACAAAAGGGAAAAAAAGATGGAAACTGCTCACATACAGAAGAAAATTCATCATTTAAAAGACATTAATCGGAACCTTAATATTCTTTGTGTCCATTAAAAAATATTATTAAAACAGAAAATAAAAAAAAAAGAAATGAGTCAATACTAAGTATTTTATTAATTAAAATTGAGACCCTAAACCCACTAGGGCTACACAACTTAAAAACAACCTTTTGTCTTTACCTAGCCTAAAATTTCTTCCAAAAAGATTAATGAGTTCACACTCTACAATTTAGACAAAAGGTAAATAAAGAATTAAGTACTACTTTACTTTTCAATGCTCCCTTTCCCCTTTGACATGAGCAACACAATACTAGAATAAAAATAATTCCAAAAAGTACTTCCAGAATATATCAGTTTTAGTTCTCCCATTTGATAGGGTGCTAAAAAGAACAACAAAGATAAATTAAAAAAAAAAGAGAGAAAGGGTGATTTAATTTTTTAAAAAGGCAGATGGAGCAAAGGGAGAAGGTAGGTTTAGGAAAATATCTGTTGTCAATCAACTCTTTTGTAAAATTAGAAACATTATTATAAATCCTCCTTAAATTACACCCAGGGCCATATACATTGCACATGGAATCTGGGTAATTTTTTGATAAACTTTACAATTGAGAGATAACTTACAGAAAGTTATTAACACATTTTCATTTTAAGAAGTAAAAAAGAAACAACATATTCAAGATACATAGCAATTTTACTTTTTGAAATGGTTATCCTAAAAATTTTTCTTAAATTCAAATATTGCAAAGTTCCTACTCTCTAACTCATTAAGTAAACACTGAAAATTACTTATGAATACTATAAACTAATTCCTTATGAAGCATGCATTTTTCATAAATCTAGACCAAAATGAACTAATCGAGATTTAATTCTAAATTTAGCCTGTGATTTCTGGATATAATATTGGAATAAAACCAGTTGACTTCTCAAATAATTTAGTTTGGGAAATACTTATATTCTTAGCCCAAAAGATTATCTTTAGAATTCGAAATCTTAAAGATAAAAACAAAAATTGGTTTAACGGTTGTCAAAACGAAATGAATACAAATACTGACCACAACTTTCCATTCAATTCAAAAGAAACCGCTTAGCATGAGCTCAGCTCACGTAAGTTTTAAAACCAGTTCCCTTTACCAGCTTTATAACTGGATCGAGCATTGCTCAACATTACCTGTGTTGAGAGTGATGAGATAACAAGTGTTACAGAGATTGCACAATGACTGAATCTCAGAAGGGTATAATGTACAATCATAACATTTCAGAGCTGGAAGGGATCTTTAAGATCTAATCCAGCACCTACATTTTACAGATGAGGAAACTGAGGCCCAAACTGAGTCATCTGGTCAAATGATTTGACCAAAGTCACATTCCTCGTCTGAGTCATTCATTCTCCCACTTAGTGAAAGCTGCCTAAATTCCAGGCTCCTAATAGGTGCTGAAAACAAGCTGGAAGGCAGCATTTACCATTGTCAAGACAGTCTTTTCCCCTTGTTTTCTTAAGACAAATGCTTAAATGCCCTAATCAGCAAGAACTCATAGAAGAGTTCCACAGCCTTTGTAAAATTAGGCCCACTTTCAGTTTCACACATTTCAGTAAACACAGTTGAGTTTAACTTCAAAGAGGCCTCAATTGAATTTACTTTAAGTGATTAAGCATTAACAAAAGGAAGGAAGTATACAGTATTCTGAATGAGTCCCTCTCTAGTACATTCACAACTTAAGGAAGTGCAATCAAAAATGCCCTAACACACAAACAAGTTCACAAATAGGACGGCTTACAAAATCAGAGCAACTTGAGGTATCAATATAGATAAGTTAAGTCCAAGTTTACAAAGTGTGGAATGTAAAGATGTCCCCATTTCATTCAGATACTGGTATATTTTTCTGAGATGTCTAAATGTTAAAAAGACCTTCAAACTCACATTCGAACTAATGTCCTCTTCTAAGGGCACATACATCTAAACCAAGTCTTTCTCCTTAAAATCAACTCTTCGATTTCCATTTGATTAAAGAAAAATTAAAATAAAAAATAAAAAAATCCTAAAATTTAATGTGCTAGCTAAATTCAAATTCTATATACAATCAAAATAACAATAGCTCAAACTGCACATTTATGAGTTTGGTTAAAAAATGGGATGTGCAGTGAACTTACCCATCGACATAAATCATCTATCATTTTTCTTGGACTCTTACATTCTTTAATATCAAGTCTGGCACTTAAATGTTTTGTGTATCTCTATTCGCAGTCAACTTCTTTATTGAGAAGCAAGAAACCAAAATGACAGAGCTGTGAAATAAAACCACCTTTAAGGCACTTTGAAACATTAAACAGCAGCTCTCCATACACCCAGTTTCAGTGTTCTAGACCAAAATGAACCACAGATTCTACAGTGCTCTCACAGATGACCACTGGGTGATCGCTGATGAAATACAATCTTCACTGAGGATCTGACTTTCCTAAATATATCATCAGCTCAGGATGAAAATGCTGTTGTGCTCTTCTAGTTCTCAAACTTCCAGATTTGATTTTTATCTAGAGCATCACAAGTTCTCATCTGAACATTAGGTCGACCCTCTGGTGTCCGATAAGCACTAACACAAAGTCCTGAGTGTGGATGAAAAATGGTCCCATCTTCTTTAAAATGCCAAATAATGTTTGCTGGAACAGGGAACCCATCTTTTGGACAATTCTGCATTCCTACATGATTCTTTTGCTCAGGAACCTCCGCACATAACTCTGTCACAGAATTAAACCGTATTTCTTTGTTTGAAGTATATTCAAAGAACTGATTGCCTCCTTGACCATGGCATCCAAACAGTGAAAGGTTAGCACCTGTGGGGTTGTTGTCAGGAGAATTATAATCTAAACATTCAGAAGAGATCCCCATACTGCGAATAGCTCCGTGCCAGCCTGGCCTATCCTCTGGAACATGTAAATTCGAAAACACATTTTTCAAATACCAGTCAAAGCTTTTGCAGTTCAGCCGTTCTCGTAGTAATTTTCTTTCAGAAATATCACCATAAGCTTCTTTCCTTGCTGGAGGGTTCCGATTGTAGAAATGCTCTTTGTACTCATCCATCCACACTTCCGCTGCCCGAGCAGTATTCTGTAGGAAATTGGGCCGAGCATATGGTGCCCGCTTGGGGAATACATGGCCCACGTGGGAACACGGGTGGATCTCCAATTTACCTCCACACTGCCACACTCGAAAAGACAGCTCGAGGTTTTCACCTCCCCACACTTCCATTCCAGTGTCATATGTTCCAAGGTACTCAAAATATTTCTTGCTGACAGCAAATAGTCCTCCAGCCATGGTGGGCGATCTGATTGGGTCAATTCTCGATTTCCACCTGTCCCTTTCATGTTTGGGGACAGAATGCCACTGGAATGTCAAACGCCAGTCAAACCCGCCAATCATGGGTTCTCCAGTCTGCATATAGAATTCAAAAGTATTCCAATCAATGGTGTCTATAACAGGACAAACAATTGCTGTTTCGTCATCACCAATCCTTTCCAAAAGGGGTTCCAGCCAACCAGAATTACACTCGCAGTGACAGTCCAGGAAAGTGAGAACATCCCCAGTGGCAAAAGTGGCCCCAATCAGGCGGGCCCTCACCAGCCCCTCCCTCTTATTTGTTCTAATCAAGCGTACTCTTTGGAGATTGCTGATGTAGGTTTCAAGTTGTGTCTTCAAATAAACTCTGTCACTCAAGTCATCAACTAATATGATCTCCTTCAAAAGGACTGCAGGAGAAGTTTCTAAAACACTGTGGATGGTGCGCAGCAAAGTCGACCAGGCTTCGTTATAGAAAGCAATGATCACAGAGGTGGTGGGAAGTCTCCTATAGTTAAACATCTTGGATTTACACTCGTACATTCTTTTATCCTCTATATGACGGTGCAGGGAAATCCTGTCACTGAGGTAAATATTGATGGCATATCTCTCAATGAGTTCTTCTTGCTGCTTCAGTTCAGCCTCGTTGAGCTGGAGTTTGCTGGCTTTCCCCCACTCCCCAAGTGCATGGTAATCTGCAGGGGGCTTCTCATAAAGCGGTCGAGACAAATCCTCTGTCTTTTTCTCAGGGTCTGAGAGCTGCCTTGGCCCCCGCTCCCAGGCAAGGCCAACTCCTGGGGAGGCATGGAAAGTGGAGACCGAGAGTTCCACCACGATATAGGCCACAGTTAAAAGTGCCAGCAGCAGGCAGCTTTTGCCTGCCCAGGTCCACCTCACGGCCATCGGGATCCTCAGAGCTAGGGCGCAGACGCGGCCACCAGAGTCACCACGCAGGGGAAAGGCTGGCGGATCCGCAACTTCAGTTCCCGGCACAGGTAGGAGTGAACTTCCGAGCAGGTCCGTCCTTTCGTGCAGGCGCTCGTCTCCTTTCCAGCCACAAGGGCTTCCCAAGAGTCACCTGAGACCTCTCAGTCCTCCGCCTGCAGCACAGCCCCAACTTCTCTCTCCCAACTTCCTCCTGCAGGTCTCACAACTTTTCACAAACTCTCTAGCCAACACCCCACCCTCCCTGGGCGGAGGACAAACCCCTCCCTTTCGCACTCACTCCTCCTAGTGGTTAGTTCGTGAAACTTGCCGGCCGGCCCAGGCCCACAAGAAGGCTGTGCGGGAAACGATGGGGGCCCGGGACCGGTATGACCAAGGTAGCCCTGGCTCGGGCTCACTCTGGCTCCCACTGCACCCGGCCGCGCCGGGTTCCCCGAGTCTCCGGCCGCCCTCAACCCCCACATAGGTCCTCGGAGATTCTCCTGGAGGCTTGACAAGAGGCAAGGTTCTAGACCAGTTGAGCGTTTGCCCGATCACACACACACACAAAGAAACTTACCAAGTTGTTTGCCATTGGGACTAAAGTCCACGGAGGTGATCGCCGCTTTGTGGCCTTTAAAATAACGCTCCAGAACGGGGTCCTCCTGGGAAGGAAAGTTGTCAAGTTTTGAAAGCAGGTGCAGACCTCGAATTCGGGGGATCGGGGACGAACGCTGTCCCCTGCAGCGGGGTCCGGCCTGGGAACCGCCACAGAGGCGGCGGGTCTGCGGAGCAGGATGCCCCGCACGAGCACACGCGGGGCGCCACCCCCGCAGAGCCTGCAAAATCCTCTGTCAGCACTTCCCAGGATCGAGCGCGCCTGAGAAACCTCCCGGGCCGCTCGTGTAACATGCAGGTTCCCAGGCCCCGCCGCTGGCACAGCAGTCACAGGTGCAAGGCGGGGCCCCCGGCTTTGGTACTTTTTAAAAACCTCCTAGGTGATTCTGACGCAGGCGCTCCACGGAAACCCTCAGAGAATTCTAGGGGCCATGGGATTGCAGGGGCTTAGTCCCGAGCTCCGAGACGCGGGGAGGAGCGCCCGGGAGCCCAGCCAGGGCTGGGCGCTCCCAACGCCCAAGTAGCAGAGAGTGAGACGTGGGCGCCCGGGGCGAGGAGCTGGAGGTTCAGGACTCGGTTGCGGACACCTGCCTCCACCTCCCGCCAGGTGCGAGAGCGGCCGGGACCTGGCCCCGCACCCCGCGGTACTGGCTGCGGGGAGGCGCCCCCCAGCACGTCCTTACCGGGGCGGAGGCCATGGGGGGAGCGGTGGGCTCCCGGCTGCTGCCGGTGGGGGAAATGGGGAAGGGAGGGGACGGGGAAGGGGGGACCGTGCGGCGCCCGGAACCGTCTGCCCTGAGCGGCGGCGCCTCCCGGTCTCTACAACAACGGCGGCCCAGTCAAACCCCGCGCTCCAGGCGTGGCCAGCCGAGCCCCGAGGCTCCGCGGGCGCCGGAGACGGCTCGGCCTCAGCATGCTGGCAGGCGGGACGCCCCAGGGTCCTATGCGACCACAAACCAAAGCCAGTGTGTATTAACACTCGCACTCCCGCGGCTTGACCCCAAGAAGGAGGGTAGTAACTAGGAAAGGAATGAGAGGATTCGGAGGGAGAGGATAATGAGTCTATGATCGATGCAATCAGAGTTCTATTACACGTTAAAGAGATAGCGTCTGCGAATTTCAAGCAGGTCCGCGACAGCTTGTAAGGACGGGGAATGGAGCTTTGATGTGAATTAGGGCAGCTTGCTAGTTGCCAAACTATAAAAAGGAACTAAACGTCTAGAGGACAGATTTGAATTTATTTAATTACACTTTTCACACAATGCCCTGTGTGATATAAACATGATGAATAAATGGATGTTCTGCCTCTGTTTAAAGCTTTTCTCCTATGTGTTTCTATTCTAATCTGCTCATTAGTGTATGTTTTAGAGCAGCCAACTTATACAGCAGCATATTTAGTCTTTAGGAAGACTTAAAAATAAATATTTTTTTGTTGTGTTTAAATTATTAGGCCACATATTAACTATAGCAATTTCTGCAGCAGGTTTCCTTACACATAATATCATTTGTGCTTCTGTAACACTATGAAGCTGATAAAGTTACAAAGTGTTACCAACGATTACAGATTATAAACTTGATTCTTAGATATTTTACATATACTTACATATACTGTCAAAGATCACACAGAGGCAGCTCTTCCAATTCCAAGTCCGTATCTGTTTTTACCCTGCCTTAAAGCATGAAGGACTCAGCTGAAAATTACATATAGAATAAGAATTCTTGGTAGCATAAGATGGCATAATAGATCACGGGCGGTAAAAGCTATGCAAATGAAAGGTATACTGCACAACTTAATTACAGGTTCTCTAACTGTTGTCTAAGTGATACAATTTAGTTTTAATGAATACTGTACATAGCAATTAAGCAGATAGGAAATAGCTTTAGATTGCAGTATAAGTTTAATTTGAATATATGTTTGTTAAATATCTGCCGTATGTTTGGCTCTGAGGGATGCAAAGGTGACTGAGATATTTTCCCTGCCCTCAAGAACTCAACAATCTACATTTCTGAGCCTCATATTTTAACATGTATGATGATAACTTAGGGGATCTCATTCCCAGAGATGCTGATTCAACACATATGGGGCGAGATCCAGGGTCCTACCTGATGTAATAAGATGTAATAAGCTCCTTAAGGGATTGCTATGGGAGTCTCAGCTGTGTACATTCTAGTCTAGAAAGTGTTGTCAGCAAACTTTGTCAGGACCCTAAGCTTTGCTTATTACCCAATCTAGGTATGGCATTTTGTTTTCATTTATTTGTTTGTTTAGTTTTGTTTTTAAGGCTGACATATTTAAAAATAATGCTGGATTCTGGTGGGAATGTAAAATGGTATAGCACTATGGAAAACATTTCGGCTGTTCCTAAAAAGTTAGCTCCTAGGTATTGAAAACAAAGTATTGAAAACAAAGCTCCAAAGTATTGAAAACAAAGACTGGAGGACATACTTGTGCACAAGTGCTCATAGCAGCATTATTCGCAATAGCCAAAAATTGGAAACAACTCCCATGTTTAACAGAAGAATCCATAAGTAAATGTGATATGTACATAAAATAGGCTGTCATTCAGTCATGAAAAGGAATTAAAATTCTGATATATGCTGTGACATGGATGAACCTTGAAAACGTTATGCTAAGGAAATAAGTAAGACACAAAGAAACATATACTGTATGATTCCACTTATATGACGTATCTCAAATAGGTAGATTCATAGAGATGAAAAATGGAATGGAAGTTATCAGGGGCTGGGGATGAGGGAGAATGGAGAGTTATTGTTTAATGGGTGTAGAATTTCTGGTTGAGATAACGAAGTTCTGGAAAAGTATGGTGATGATTGCAAAACATTGTTAATGTACTTAATGCCAGTGAACTGTACAATTAAAAATAGTTAAAATGATAAATTTTATATGTATATTTGTCTACAATAAAAAAAATAATTCTAGAAACTCTGAGAATAACCAAGACTTCAGGCTTTCTCACAGCCAAGATATGTCTAATAATTGGGTACAGTAGATTACAGAAAAAGCAAAAGTTGCAGATGTAGAAACTAGCTTATAAGAACACAGAAATTTTTAAACACAGTTTTTCCTCTAGTCTTTTAGCAAAAAAAAATTAACTTTTTTTCAGTTATCAAAAATACATGTTCTTAATTGATCAGAAGAAAAACAAATTATTTATTGTTCCACCACCTAAAAGTTGAATTTAAAATTTTTTATCATCTACCTATAGTATGCTCACCACATGCCACGTACTCTTCTAAGTACCTTACAAATTCTGACATTTTATCCTCATAAGAATCTTATTAGAGAGATGCTATTATTGCCATTTCCATTTTACAGATGAGGAAATTGACATTCAGAGTTACTTGCCTGGTACACAGCTAGGAAGTAGCTAAGCTTTAAATTTTGGTGGGTGCCTCCAGACTCCACTCTCTCTCTTTTTTAAAAAAAAAAATTAATTTTATTAGTTTCAAGTATACATTACATTAGTTAGACATTTATATAGTTAATAAAACGATACCCTTAATTGCTCTTTCTCTCCTCTGGCTCCCCATCTAGCCATTACATTAAATAATGTTAACTACATTCCCTATGCCATGCTCCTCATCCCTGTGACCTGCTCCTCATCCCTGTGACCATCTGTCAACTACTAATTTGTACTTCTTTAACCATTTACCGCATTCTCCCAGCCCCTCAACCTCTCTCCCCTCTGGCCTCTACATTTGTGCAGACTTCTCTCTCTTAATCACTGAGTCATGATGCCTTTTGCGCTGATTTCAAGCATATTGTAAATGTGTAAAATTCAGTATCTTAGCTTAACAGTGTTTCACAAAAAGGAAAAAAAGTAACATCTTTGTTTCCATTCCACTGTTCTCATCTATTACTCCAAACTGTCCCTCGCATAGTTCTTTTTAATATTTGATTTTATTCCTCTTTGCTGTTCCTCACCTTTGCAAACATCAAAAGCTGAGATGGACATTTGCAAAGTAGCCAAGGCTGGAGATATTTTTTCCTAACTTCAAGTCTACTCGAGTTCATGTAATTGCTACAATAATTATTCGTGACCTCCCTAAATTGCAAACTTGTTAACCTGAATGGAAGCCACAATATTTCACAATATTTGAAAATCTACAAGGTATCATTGAAGGCCAAGTACTAGGTAGGGCAAAGTGATCCTTTAATTAGCCCTCCTTTTTCAGGCCCCCCTCAAATCAGAAACTAAACTTATCCTTTTGAACACTGTAAAGGGTTGTTTTTATTTTAGCTCCAGTCATTCTTCAGTTAATTCATTTCAAAAGTTGAAAATTCCAGCAGAGCACAAAAGTGCCATCTACTGTCCACAGTCCTACGTGGCACGTAGAGTGAAAATACTTTGGAGCCTGTTTCCAGGCAGTGTAACCTTCTTTTGGATATAGTTGCTCTGAAGTATAGGAGAGTACACAGAAAGGAAAGTACAAATTGGTTTGAATCATTAAAGTGTTAACATTTTTTTTGAAGACTGTCAAAGCCTACAACTCAATGCCCCAGAATAACGGTTCAGAGCTGGCCCTCAAATAAGTGTATGTGTGTAATATTTATTCAAGATGAACTCAATAACAGGCTACTACTTTTTATTCATGTCGTGTGACTTAGTGACCTTCTCTATGGAACTTAATTTTGGTCCTCAGGCTATACAGATATGTTCATTTCACAAATATTATTGAATACACTACTAGGAGCCAGGCGATATATTAGGTATTAGATGTGCCAAGATAATTAAGTAAAAATGAGCACAAGGGTAGAAAATTCAGCTTCTGGGCTCTAGCAGACAATCTGAAGAAGAAGAAAAATACTAATGTGAAAGGATATATGCACCCCATGTTCATTGCAGCATTATTTACAATAGCCAAGATATAGAAGTAACCTAGGTGTCCATTGATAGATGAATGGCTAAAGATGTCACAGTATATATATATATACAATGGAATATTACTTAGCAATAAAAAAAAGAATGAAATCTTGCCATTTGCGATATGAGTGAACCTAGAGAGCATCATGCTAAGTGAAATAAATCAGACCAAGACAAGTACCATATGATTTAATTTCTATGTGGAATCTAAAAAACAAAACAAATGAACAAATGAAACAGAAACAGACTCATAGATACAGAAAACAAATTGGTGGTTGCCACAGGGAAGAGGGGTGAAGAGATGGGCAAAAACTTCCAGTTATAGAATAAGTAAGCCATGAGGATGTATACAGCACAGGAAATATAGTCGATATTGAAATAACTTTGTGTGGTGACAGATGGTTACTAAACTTATTGAGGTGATCACATCATAAAGTATAGAAATGTCGAATCATGATGTTGTATATCTGAAACTAATATAATATTATATATCAACTATAATTTAAAAAAATGAATAAGGCAGGCAACCGTGTAAGGTTGTCAGATACAACACAAAATGCCCTAACTAAATTGCATTAACTAACTACATGGGACATGGAATCCTGAACTGAACTAACCCTCCTCTTCCCCAATTCAGCCCTTCACCCCAGCAAAGCAGAGTTAACCCTACAGCAAAGAGAGCAAACCAGAATATTCCCTCTTTGCAGACAGAAGGGTGTGAAGAGTGGGGAGAGTGAAAGAGACTGAGCTGAGTGTGCCCTGCCTTTTCTTCCCAACTCTCCAGGTAACTCTCTGCTACCTCATACCTCCCTCACCTCCCCACCCCTGCCCCAGAACAAAGAAGGAAAGGGGAAAGGCCAGGAATATTCCTCCGGGGTAGTCCCACCCTATGGAAACTGGAGCTGGAGAATAAATTCTTTCAGCCCCCAACCAGTTGAATTTGGTCCATGAGTCTGCAGCTATGTTCATCTGATTCAGTCCCTAAATTTCAAAGTTTAGAATTCAGTAGCGGAATCGATGTAAGCAAATGCATCCATGTGCTATCAGTACTTTAATGAGCATCTATACAGGATCCATCTCTAGAGTGTGTATATGTGTTAGAATGTTACAGAGGGGACACTCCCTGCCCTTTCTGTTAATTTCTAATGAAGCCTCAAGACAATAAGCAGTAAGTACTTCACATGCTAATGGGAAAGACTGGAATAACTGTGCAGGACTTGCAAGGAGGAGGTAAAGCACCAGTTTTGTGACTCTCAGCTAATATCCATCTCAAGGTTTAGTTTGGAAATAAGAATTTTTTTGGAGAAAGTGTCAGTGTATTCGCATCTCAGCTGTTTCCCGTGCCCATAGGGGAAGGTAAGAGATATGTCTGATGAGAGGAGATTAAACTGTCTTTAAGATATGTACCTCTTGATGTTTGCTGAGCACAGTGACTGATGTGACCCATGCCTGTGAAATCAAGCGGCTGTGATTGGCTGGCTGCTCTGAGGGCAGAGAGAGCAGAAACCAGACTGCCCTGGGAGTAGACTATTTTCCTACTGAGAATGGGAGCAAGGATTCATGAATGTCCCTCCAGGACCTGATGTGGAGTGTGTGTGGGAGAGAGAGAGAGAGAGAGAGAGAGAGAGAGAGAGAGAGAGAGAGAGCGCAGGCCTGAGAGAACCTGAAGCGATGCCATAAACCCAATATGGGAGGAAATGAAAGTGACATACAGAGAAAAATGTGCTGTCCCCCTCACCATCTTCAATGCTAATGACTTCCATTGGTCAAAATAAACTGGAAGTCAGTGAGAAAGGGAACTCACAGATGCAGTCTTTACAGGTCAGCATCCTGAGGCCCAGGGCAGAGTGGAAAGGAGTGGAGAGTAGATCTAGAGGGACAAACAGAAAACACCCAGCACAGAAGGAGGGACAAATATCTGGAGGAACAAATGGAAAATATCAGAAAACATCCTGTGGGGCCTGAGATGTCATTGAAGGTTTCAAATTAGGAGCACTGTTGGCCTCTAGAGGGAGCTCCAGGATTTCTCTCCTTTCACTCATTATGAGAAGAAACATCAGCAGAAGCTAAGGACTATAGACCCTGAGGAAAAAAAGAGCCCTGTGCTAGGGGATGGAACTAAGAGGTGTAAGAATATTGCTCCTGGAACAGGAAATGTCCCCTTTGTACTTAGATTTAGTACATTCGGATCGATTTGTAACAATCACAATTAAAATAATTGAAGCTAACATTAAGGGTTCACTGTCTGCCAAGTTCTTGACTCTCATTTAGTACATCATCTCTTTGAGGTAAATGCCACTGTAATTCCAGGTTTACAGATTAGAACTGATAGAGCCTCATTTAAACCCCCACCACACTGGACCATTCTCTGTTCTTTTTTTCTCCCCGGTTTAGTCATCTGGGTCAAAGTTTGCCCTTGGTCAGAAGGTCCAACAGAACCAGGGCAGAGTCTAGGAAAAAGGAGACCTAAAATTTCTATGTTAGGAATTGTCTTCATTTAACAATTTTAAGCACATGCTTCATGATTGAAGTCCGGCTGCCTGCCGAACTCTGAGCCAACTGCCGGAGACACCGAGGTGAACAAGATGAGAGTCACTGAAGTGCAGTGCCTAAGCTTTCAGAGTCTGAGTGGCTTTGAGTTCCCAGTCTGCTACATGTTACCTATGTGACCCAGGGTCAGTCCTTTAAGTCACGTAACTCTGTTTCCTCGTCCCTAAAATATAGGTGATAAATAAATATAAAGCACTTAGAACAATGCCAGGTATGTTGTTAATGTTACAGAGGTATGAGCTGCTATGCTCATAACACACTGTCCGCCTTTGAAGCTTGTACAGTAGATGAAGAGACACAGAGAAAGAAAGATTAGGTTCTTGGCCAAGCACAAAGAAGCCAAAAAGGCCATGCTGCCTCCCACTTTGGCAGGGCCCAAGATTATAAGGGCAAAAGGAGTTCTGGAGAATCTCTTGGCCCACCTCAACTTGTTGAGTTTGGGGTCAAAGTTCTAATTCAGAGGTGACAGAAAGGTTCTTGCCTGGCATTCCGACTCTGATCAATTATACTGGCTTCCTGAGCCACTGTGTTAAGAGAGATTCTCAGACTGCATGTAGAATTACTGAGAAATAAAGCCATGAGAGATAAATGATGTCTGCCATTGACCTAGGATTGAGATGAAGCGAGACATGGTTCTAGAACAGTGTTCTTTTGCCTGGAATGCCCATTTCGGCAGGGGCATCTGGGCAGGACTCAGAGGTCCTGTTTACAGTCACAGATTAAGGTGAACAACCACCCCAGTTTGTCCAGGGCTGTCCCAGTTTTAGCACTGAAGTCCTGCATCCCAGGAAACCCCTCAATCTTGAGCACAACCCAATTAGCTTCACAGGCTTTTTCTACCTGACAACATCGCTTTACAACAACAACAACAACAACAACAATAAATAAACTATGAACTCTGACCACTAGAGCTTATTGTTTTAATCTTGACCATTTTCAGCCTGTGAAAATCCATTGTATTCAGGCCTGTGGTAATATGCCAGTCTTCTATCCTTAAATTTCACCCCACCTCACAATAGCTGTCTATATAGCTCTCTCTTTTCTTAGCAATTTCCCCTCTATATCCACCAAAGTCTTAGCAGCAAACAGATGGCACCCTCAAGAGATTTTAAGTGAAAGCATTCCATGCGAGGATTATTTACTGAGGCATGGGCAGGGTTAACGGAACCAACAAGATCTGGGGAGACACCCAGGGAAGCCGTCACCCAGAGTCCTGCAGGAATAAGGAGAGGGAATGCATTCCTGCCTGGTAAAAGCTGGAGCTGGTTAAGAGCAGCCTGCGGCTGGGAGCCAGAACCTCTACTGGCAAGAGGGAGGGGGAAGGAGTATAAACCCCTGACCTCACTCTCCTCCTGCACTCTGGCCTTTTGCCAGTGCCTCCTTGCCATAGGGCAAGGAGGAGCAAGTGAAAGGACAGGTTTAGTGGCGTCAGCCTCCCAGGCCACAGCATGGCAGGAAAAGGCAGAGAGGAGATCTAAGAATAACCAGCCCAGGCCCCCTATTGTCACTCACCTTCCATTCTAGTTTTTACTTAGCCGAAGAAACTTAGATCCTCAACATAGGGAAAACACAAAGTGTCATCACTGAGAGGTGACAGAGTTGTCATACTCTATCCTTCCTGGAACCCAAACTGTTATGGCAGCCACTACCAGGCTGCGAGGCAGCAAGGAAAGAAAAAGAAACAATGATAATAAAATATAGCTGCTACAACTCCACATCTGAGCAGATCTAACATGATAGCCCTGACTTCCTTCTTCCACCGCTTGTTCCGTGATGCCATTACTCTCACCCAGCACCTTAGCAGTGAAGAGGTTTTTACCAAACCTCCATTCGCACAGGACCCAGGTGCTTAGTGGTTCTGTCTTCCTCAAGTTGCTGCTGGTTCTCACTGACTATTACTATTGGATATGGGAGTCCAATAAATCCCATGGGCTCCAGACATAGTGTTGTCCCCATTTCGTAGCAATGATCCAATTTCTCCTTGGTAGCAGAATCAGTCACACTGGCCCATACCGGTGCCCAATTCTCTGCCCTTGATTAGTGGCATGAACAGCCCGAAATGGCCAGAGGACATTCTCAGTGTTTCCCAGCGAAAATATTCTTCCCTGGCAAGAGGAAGCTGTCTATATAGCTCTCTCTTTTCTTAGCAATTTTCTAGACATAATGTTTCAAGGACAGGAAGAAAATATTCTTGAAGTGGGTTATCAAGTGCAGCACTGAGGTAAGCCACATCCATCTCCACTCCTGTGTTCCCAGAGTCTTGTATTCAATATCCCGTTTTGACTGCTGAAGTGAGCACGAATGAGCAACAACCCAACCTCATAAGATGTTGTCTACTCTCTGGCCCCAAAAGTGAGTCATAGGTTATTCCATCATTCCGTCAACCCAAATGCTTCTAGGTGATGTAAGAACAATGAATTCCATGATGTGAGCCCCAAACCACAGTCGTTTCACTGTAAATGAGTTCCTCAGTAAACAGCAATGATGTGTGTGAGACCATGGAGGTGGTTATGGCAGTCCATCAACCACAAATGGTAGTGCTAACAGAAGCTTCATGAGCAGAAAAGAAAAATCACTCTCCAGAATATGCAACTATTCTCATGAAGACAAATTACTGCCCCTTTCATTAAAATGGAGTGTTCCAAAATAATAATCTGGATGACTGGTACCCCCAGCAAACAGTGTCAAATAAGGGCTTAGTGCTGGATTCTGTTATAAAAAGTTGGGCACTCAGCAGAAGCAAGAAAATCAACTGTGGTGAGAGGAAGTCCATGTTTTTGTTTCCATATGTTACCTCTATTTCTGTTCCCATGGCCACTTGGTACATGGGCTACCTCCTTATTTAGCTTTCCACATGGTGGATGTCCTCTGGGAGGGTATTAACTTGGGGCTCAAATAGCTCTAAAGACTATAGCCATTCTTATAGGTCTAGCATATAATTTCTCTTCAGGTGACCTTGTTACCAATCTTCCAATCATGTTCAAAAATTACCAGATCCCTGATAAGTTGACCAACCCATTGGCTACTGCCCATGAATCAGTGTATACCAGGAAAATTCAGGTTATCTCTTTTTTTATGTCAAGTGCCCAGACAGATTCAGTGTCTGAAGTTCTGTCTACTGGGAGATTTCCTTCTGACTTGCAGAGCCAGCCCATACAAATACTTCCTTAAACCAGGCCATTATCCCCCTGTCTTCTCACTAATTGGTCACGGGGAATTCCCCATGAGGCCAGAGGTATGGTTTGAAGGAACGGTGGGAAGTAATAGGATGCCTGAGTCATCTGCTTTTGCAGGGAAGAGAAGCGCTGAGAATAGAACTGGGAATGTGAGGGGATAAAGAATCACAGCTCACCCACGTATGCTCAAGTTCTTTACCCTTAAGTTTAAGTGGAATGATTCTTCAGCAAGTTTTCTCCTACTTTATGTGAGAAAATTCTTACAGATATAACAGCATCAATATTACAAGTCGATAAGGCAATAAAGGAAGATCTTACACTCAACATATATTTCTGACAAATAACGTAATTCACAGTCCTTAAATGTACATGAGATAAAGAAAGATCATCCAATATCTATGTTTAATTGATTTTTGCCAGAAAGTCTATGTTGAAATGTGCGCTTCCGATAAATTCCTTTATGTATACTTTTTAAAACAAGTTCCATTTTATGCGTTCTTGGTCAGTGAGGAGAAAAATCAGATCGATTCTACAAGATCAGTTTTATGCAAACATTGTTGAAACTATTGAAATCCCAAGATGGAGTCTTTAAAATAAATGCTCTTAAACTAACCTATGCTATTAGAAGTCAGGAAGGGAAGTGCGAGAGGGCATCTAGTGCTGCTATTGGTGGGTTTCCTCCCTGGGTATTGGTTGCATGGGAGACTTTATCTCCTGAAATTACCACAAGTGGTGTACTCATGATAGATGTGCCGCTCTATATTTTGTATATTATACTTTAACAAGAAAAAAAAAATCCAATGTATTTTATGTAATGATGAAATTCTTGTAAAAGTTTCCATGAACTAGACACCAGTTTAGCAAATTTTTGTGAAGTGCTGCATAATTAGTGCATTCTTCCAGCTAAACAGTCAGCCCATCAAAATAGTTTTCTGAAGGAAGGCCTAAAATGCAAGGAACTGCATTAGATATAGGTTATATCTTGTGGGGAGGGGAACATAGCTACACAAAAACAATTCAATCACAAAACAAATATTTATTGAGCACCTACTAGTGAACTAGTCTAGGCACCTGAGATTATATGAGTGAGCAAAACAGCACAACCTCTGTCCTTGTGGAGCTGATGCCCAGTGAGAGGAGACAGCCAGCCAATTAACAACTAACAATAGGTAAAATGCCTACTCAAAAAATAAAATAAAATAAAATAGAGCAGGGCAAGAGGAATAGAGACTGCAGTTGGGGGAAGTTCACAATTTAAAATAGGATGTTCAGGTATCATTAAATAGGCATTGTAAAGAAGGTAATACTTAAGAAAGATATGAAGAAGAATATATAAGCCATGTGTATAGCCGGGGGAAGAGAATCCAGGCAGGAGAGGACCTGACAAGTCCAAGGTCAAGATGCCAGTGTGATTAGGTCATGGTGAGCAAAAGGGAAAGGAGTAGATGTGAGGTCAGAGAGTTAATGAGGGGAAATATAATTGGAGGTTGTTGCAAGAATTTGGTTTTTACTTTCAATGGAATGGGGCACCATTGCAGGAATTTGAGTAAGGGAGTGGCATCAGCTGACTTACATTTTGAAAGTATCTGGCTGTGGTTTTAAGAACAGATCGCTGAGGAAGAAGAGTAGTAGCAGGGAGATTAATCAAGAGGTTATTGCAATAATCCAGGTGAAGAATGATGGTGCCTGGGACCAGGATGATAGCAGTAGATGTGTAAATAAATGTCAGAGGTTGGATATATCTTGAAAGTAGAGCCAACAGAATTTGTTGAAGGATTGGATATGACATTCGAGAAAAGAGAGTAGTAAAGCATGATTTTGAGGTTTGGGGCCTAAACAAAGATGAAGCTGTCATCGACTCAGATGAGGAAGACTGCACAGAGTAGGACTGGGGAGGAAGATCAGAAGTTCAGTGTTGGGCACACTCGGTTCGAGATGTCCCTTAGACATCCTAATAGGTCAGGAGGAAGTTAAGAATGTATGAGTTTAGAGTCCAGGATAAATGTGTGGCTGCAAGTGTAAATTTCAGATTAATAGGCATAAAGATTACATTTATAAGACTGGGTGAGATAACCAAGAAGAAAGCATAAAAGAGAGAAGAGAACCAAGGACAGAGGCCTGGAGCACTCCAAGAGAAGGACCCAGCAATAGAGAAAGAAGAAACAGCCAATTCTGTCCTAGGATATTCCAAACTTGCAAAAGGACTAGTTGACTGAACACCACTTACCACTGTAATAATTACCACCCAGGAAAATAAGTCCAAGGACATTTTTTCAGTTTCTATGCCAAGCCACGATCATGAGGACTTGGCACACAGTAAGATCTTCCTAATTATTGCGAATTGTTGAATGAATTTATTTCAGGGTTATTTCAGGGTTCTACAGACAGGCCAAAAATCTCCTGAGGCTTAAGCCCTCATTAGAGAGACCTGGTATTATAAAAAATTTAGACTCCATCCCTTTTATAGCCTCTAGGCAAACTGAGGACTAGATGGATCATCTGTTCTTTCACCCTGATCAAATCTATCTGGATCAATTTTTTTGGTCTTGAAACATTCTTCCTGCTGTATCAAAGCATTCTTCTTCCCCACAGCCTCTGTCTTGCTGGTCCCTTAGTTTGTACCATCTCTCCTTTGAATAGTTTACCGCCTCTTTTCACTGAAGCCTCTGCTTAAAGTCATCTCTTCAGAAGAGCCTACTATTACAATTTGACCTCAATCTGCACTAGTCTTCCACTAATCGTTATCTTTATAACACTTACTCGTACTTGCCATTATGTTATATTTATTTGTTTCATTGGTGCTGTGGACTGAATCGTATCCCCCTAAAATTTGTATGTTGAAGCCCTCCCCTCCCCTCACAGCATGCTATAAAGTGAGGAAGTAATTAAGGTTAAATGAGGTCATAAGGGTGAAGCCCTGATCCAACGGGAGTAGTGTTCACATAAGAAGAGATGCCAGAGAGCCAGTTCTCACTCTCTGCCATGTGAGCACAGAGTGTGCAAGCCAGAAAGAGAGCCCCCACTAGAAAAGAATCAGGTGATGCCTTGATCTTGAACTTCTCAAACCCCCAGAACTGGAAGAAACAAATTTCTCTTGTTTCAACCACCCAGTCTATGGTATTTTGTTATGGAAGCCCAAGTTGACTTAATAGAGTCAATTACCTTCTGCCTTTCCTACTAAAACAGGGAATTTCTTTTGAGTGAGGGAATTTCTTTTGTTCTTTCTCTATCTCCAGTATATAGATCTAGAACAAAGCTTCACCCATAGCTGGCATTAAATGTTAATGAATTAAATGTTAATGAATGAATCACTTCTCTCAGATCTGGTCAAGATATCACTTAATTAAGTAATTATATGGATTACCCACCATGTGAAAGTATCTATGCTCAGCACGAGTCTAAAAACACGTGATACCCAGCCCACAAAAAGCCTGCAATCCGGTTGCTGTGAGTTAGGTTGCTCTCTAAGGCTGATAGCAATTCACTTCCCAAAGCTCTAAATTCTGTTTCCTGCCAGGCTCCTGTGAGCAGGGACAGAGCTCTGGGTAAAAACAATCATCATTTTAGCTGAGGTTCCAGGGTGTTTTCCATGAGAGTCATCTCCAGGCAAACAGAGCAGATTTTCAGAGTAAATTTAGCTCCTCATTTGGGATGAATAGTCTGTATTTTGTGTTATAAATCATATCTAGCAATCCTTTTCTCAACTTTGGTCCTTGAAGAATGGAGGCAATGGTGTTTCTGACCAAATCAGTTATAGGACGGGAGGATATTACAAAGACACTTGTAGGAAAGGGTTCGGAGACAAATTCTTGTCTCTCTTGCCAGGAGACTCCCAATTCAAGATCTTATATCCTTTGTTAAACTCTGACTTTGAAAAGTTTCCGAAGTATACAAACATACACACACACACACACACACACACACACACACACACACACACACTCACATCAGAATGAATATGTTCAGACTGAAACCCGTTAACACAGCGTCACGTTATGTAGAAGTTGATCTTTATTGTGACCTAACTCCATGGACTATGAACATGAAAGCCCAAACTAGCTATTTGTGTGGGGAAAGGTAATGATATTAAAGATACACAAGGCTATAAATGAACAAAACATAAGAAGATAAGCAACAAGAAAAGCTTTCAGAGTCTCACAGCTCAGTCCCCTGTTAGGAGATAAAAGGGTTTTATTTCTGTCTCAAGCGTAGGCTTAGGCAAACCCAAGTCTTGCTCTTTGTGGTGGGCTTATGAGCAGGGTGAATGGAAAAAGGGAAATTCCTAGCAAGCCCTGGCTTGGAGATGGAACCAGAAAACCTCAATAAGTATAGTGTATTTCCTTCTTTCCTGAATCCATACTAACTTGCCCAGTAAAACTTTCTTTAGTCCTTTACTGATTCCAAAACTTATTTTAATTCTTGCCTTTCACTTCTTATTTCCTTTCCCACAGATGGTACTGGGTAAAATATAAGTCTGTAAAAGTAAAGCTTAAAAGACTTTCTTTTCTTTTTTTGGCTTTAAAATGTTTCACATGACAACATGATAGTCCCACCTTATCTACCCACACTTACATTTTTCCTCTTCCTAGCATTAATAGGTCTAAACATTCAGTTAGGCAGAATTTAGAATAAGAAACATCATCTATCATTTTGTTGCTTCTTGAAGGAATTTTAAAAAATATTATAGAGTTTCAATTCTAGGTACAATTGAGTAAGCACATTCATTTTATCTTGTTCTTCCCCCTGAATGCAGCAGTAAAACCTGTATAGAATACGTGGGCTATCTGAGGACGCTGAAAGTAAATAACAGCAGGTAGGTTGGAGAGGATAACCAAATGGTGAGTTTATTGCTTTTCCCTCTCTGGTATCCCTTGAAGTGAACTCTAGTGTTCCTGAAACCCAGAGTGGGCACTGAGGCACAGAAAGAAAAACTCCAGGAGAAGTCCTCTGATTCTGGCTCATCTAGTGGGAAAGAGAACTTCTAAACATTTGGAGAAACTAGAGGAAACTATTATTTTAATTATTTTTCTCTCTTCTCCATTCTCTCATTCACTTTTAGCCCCCAAGAAGTACCAGTAATGGCAGTAACAGGAGCATGCGGGAGCCAAAATCCTGAGAAAGGGGAACATTCCTCTCCAGATGGAGGAGCTGTGGCCCAAAGGGGATGAAGCAAACTACTGTGGCGCTGTCTGTCTCTGTGTTGTCTCATTGCTTGGCCTCAGATGTGAGACAGTTGCAGGAGGCAAACAACAGATTAGGGCTACCAAAATCCCATATTTCTGGTCAGATGACTAAAAAGGAGAGTCCCAGAAAACCAGAAGGTTACCAAGAAGATCATAGAGAAAAGAGTTCAGCCTTGTGACCGTTTAAAGCTGTTTATGAACTCCTGGGCTCAGCCCTGATTTGCACATGCATGGATCTGACCCTGACCTACATGGACACTGAGAACTGAACAACAGGATTGACCACTGCCCAGATGCTTGACTGGATGCTGGGTGGCACATACGTAGGACAGAGCTGAATGCGACTGCAAAGGCACACTAGAATTGCAACCCACTGATGGCTGGTTGGGACTTACAACTTGAATCCACTGTGTCAATTGTCTGCTAAATCCAAATATTAATATTCTTTGTAGGATGTACCCAGAATCTCATAACATAGTATTCAAAATGTCAAGAATACAATCCAAAAGTATAAAGCATATAAAGAACCAGGAAGATCATGACTCATTTGGGAAAAGACAATCAAGAGGTGCCGAGACCAAGATGAAATTGATGTTGGAATAATGAGACAAAGACTTAGTAGAGCTATTGTAAAAATACTCTACCGAATAAGGAAGTAAACTCTTATATAAATGGAATGATAAGACTGCCTCAGCTAAGAAATGGAACATATAAAGGAGATTTGAAAATGTTAGAACTGAAAATATAATAACTTAAAAATAAAAACTCACTGGATAGGCTCAATAGCAAAAGAAATTAATAAAAAAATCAACTTGACAAAAATAAATAGAAATTATCCAATTTGAATAACAAAGAAAAAAGATTGAAAAAAATCAATGGAGATTCGGAGACCTATAGAAGAATACCAAAAAGTCTAACATTTGTAACATCAGAGCTTCAGAAGAAAAGGAAAAAGAGTGCGGTACAGAAAAAAATATGAGAAGAAATAGTGGCTAGAAACACCCCAAATCTGGCAAGAGAAATAAACTTACAGCAACTCCTCCACAAAGATAATCCCCGAGAAATCTACTCCTAGAAATATTATAATCAAAACTGTTAGAAATTAAAGACAAAGAAAAAATATTAAAAGAAATGAGAAAAATAATACCTTACTTATAGAGAAGCAATAATATGAATGACTACAGATTTCTCACCAGAAATCATGGAAAAGTAAATGAAACATTTTTAAAGTGCTGAAGGAAAAGAACTATAAACAGTGCAAATATACTTCAGGAATTAAGGGGGAAGAAAGACATTCTCAGATGAGGAAAAACAAGAGAATTTACTGACAGCAGGCCCACTCTAAAAGAACCACTAAAGGGAGTTCTTCAGACAGATGTGAATGATGCTTGAAGGAAATTTACAACATCAGTAATGAAGAAAAGCAACAGACACAGTAAATATCTTAGAAAATATACTATTTTTTTTTATTGGATATTTTAAAATATGCTTGATGGTTGAAAGCAACGATACCATTGATGGAGTTTTCAATCTCTATGAGACAACTATGACATAAAGCAAGGAGGGAAAATTTTCTGCATTCCACTTTAACTAGTAAAATATTGATTCTAAGTAAATTTCGAAAAGTTAAGTACGTGTATTGAAGTTTATGAGATTTAACAAAGCAGTGCTTAGAGGGAGAGTCATAACACTAAATACTTATATTAGAAAAAATAATTTCAAAATGATCATCTAAATTCCCAATTCATGAAATTAAAGAAGAGACAAATAAACCCAAAGCAATCAGAAGAAAGAAAATAATAAAGATAAGAGTATATATCAATAAAATTAAAAACAGGAAAACAATAGAAAAGTCGATGAAACCTAAAACTGGTTCTGGTTCATTTAAAAGATACACACACACATACACACCTCCAGCAAGACTGAAAAAAAAAAATACACAAGTTATTATTATCAAATGTGAAAAGAATGATCACTACAGACTCTGCAGACATTAAAAGGACAATAAGGGAACACTATGAGCAACTCTACATATATAAATAATTATAAAAGTAGACCAAGTCATAGAAAAAAACAAAAACTACCAACACATACCCAAGAAAAACAAGATAACCTAAATAGTTCTATAATATTAAAGAACTTAATTTCCAGCTAAAAGCCTTCCAAAAAGAAAATATCCAGGTGCAATGGTGAATTCTACCAAATATTTATATAATAAATAACACCAGTTATATAAAATTTCTTTCAGAAAACAGAAGAGAAAGTAATACTTTCTGATTTAATGAGATCTGCATTCTCTGATATAAAATACAAAGACAGTACAAGAAAGGAAAACTAGAGACCAATATTCCTCATGTAAATAAATGCAAAAATCCTCAACAAAATCAAATCCAATAATATATAAAAACAATAATATATCATGCCAAGTGGAATTTATCCTGCAAATGCAAGACTGGTTCAGTGTTGAATATTGATCGATGCTATTTTACTCAATAGTTTAAAGAGTAAAAAAAAAAAAAAGAAAAATGACATCAAAAGCATGATCCATAAAAGAAGAAATTAATATACTGGACTTCATCAAAATTAAAAATTCTTGCTCTGCAAAAGACATTAAAAGCATGAAAAGATTGAGAGGGTATATTTGCAAATCATATTTCCAACAGAGAACTTTTATCCAGAATATATAAAGAACTTCGAATATCAACAATAAGAAAATCTAATTTTTGAATGGACAAAAGACTTGAATAGATAGATACTTTATCAAAGAGAATGTATAAATGACAAATAAGCCCATGAAAAGAAGTTTAACATCATTAGCTGCTAAGGAAATACATCTAATTATACATCTAATAGAACAGAAAAATAAAAATTACTGAAATACCAAGTGGTCACAGGAGGCAGAACAACTGGAACTCTCATGGTTTGCTAGTGGGAATGCAAAATGGTACAATCACTCTGGAAAAACGTTTGGAAGTTTTTAATAAAACTAAACATATTTACACCTGCCATATCCAGCAATCCTATTCATTGGTATTTTAGAGAAATAAATATGTTTACAAAAAGTAAAACCTTTGTACATTATTGTTTGTTTATACAATGGCTCTAGTCATAAGCACGCTAAATTGGAGACAACCTAAATGTCCTTCAACTGGTGAAAATATAAACAAACTACGGTACATCTAAATAATGGAATACTAGTCAACAATATAATGAAACAACTCTTGGATCATGTAACAACTTGACTCTCAAAAGCGTTAAGCTTAGTGAAAGAAGCCAGTCTCAAAGGTTACACACTGCATGATTCCACTTATATGAAATTCTCTAAAAGACAAAATCATAGTGATAGACAACAGAGAAATGATAACTGATCTTTTAGGGATGAGGGGTTAGTGGAGAGTGTGATGGCAAAGGGGTAACGGAGTTTTGCGGGTGATAGAACTGTTTGTATCTCGATCTTGGTGATGGTTTTATGAATTTATACATGTGTTAAAGTTTATAGAACTGTACAATTTTACTGTATATTAATGAAAAACATAAGACTAGAAAAAGTGCAGAAGATTGCCAACATAAAAAACAAGCAGAACATCATTATTTTACTCAATTTTTTCTTTTCCATTTATCCGGGATAGAAAACAGTTCAGACAGCGTATTTTCAGATTTAATACTCTACATGTTTGTTCATTCCCTACTTCCATCAAAATATCCATGCAACCTGAGTCACCCAGTGCAGATCTGGAACAGATAGCTGGGGGAAAGGACAGGCTACCAGAAAGTTAATGACTTGGGCAGATGCCATTGTTTAAAGGAACAAGGAGGACATTCAAACCTTAATGAAAGTATTCAGTCCATGAGGCAAGGAGACATGCTTTAGCTTTAATCAGCTTTTCCTGCAATATGTTCTAAGAGTTTGCTAGGTCAGCAAATGACAAACTTCAAGTTCTTAAGCTCACAAGAAAGAGAAAACTTTACCTTTCCTTGTTCCTCCAAACAAAACTCTAGACACAACAGAACTGTGCAACCAAGCCCAAAATAAGGGTACAAGTTTGTTGATATATATATTTTTTTGGTCGACTGATGCTTTTTGAGATCTTGTAGGCCTTATGCACAGTTGTTCCTAATACGGAGTACATTATAGATGTTTACTTAGTGCTTATTGGATTGAATTGGATATTAGAAAGCGACTTTAACTTGCTAGGATTATTTTAGCATCTCCGGTTCCTGACTGTTAGTAGTAATAGTAAAAATAAGAGGAAGATCCCTGATAGAAAAAAGACGGTCTTGGAAAAATACTTTTCATGCTTAGAACATCATGCTCCAGATCAGAAAAGGGAAGTGTCATCTAGAACCCCACAGGATGTGAGTCAGGAGAATTGGCCGGGATTTCAGCCTGCATTCGGCTCTCCAGCGCTCCCAGAGAAAAGGGCCACAGGGATGGCACAGGCACGTGGAGATGGCCACCTCCCTGTTCCATGTGGAGCAGAAGGTGGTATCTTTTGAAAACATCAAGAGTGACCTGAGAACTTGCTTTAGATTGGCTTGGTTAATTTTCAAGTTACCTCAGGAAAAGCAGGAGCTATTGTATAAGTACCCATACCTTACTTCTAGAAACAGTCAGCTCAAGAACAGAGGCAACACCAGCCTAGACCAGCACTGCCTCAGCATATCTGCTGCACTCTGTTATTGGCTCTATTTTCCTCTCTCTGCCCATAGCATCCTCTGCTCGTGCAATTGCTCCTGGGAGCAACAGGTAGATCTTTTAGAATTTTCTAGTTCTGATGGGTTACAGAATTTTACTGGGCCATGGTTTTATGTCACAGCCTAGCCAATATATAGGCCACCTTTGCGTCATAAATGCCTATACCTGAGACCACAAGATACAAACGTGGCACAGAAAGTTGGGTGCTGGGGCTGGGGCTATTCCTTTCACAAGGATATGTCATTTGAGGACAGAGGTTCCTCTGGAGTTTGGGGCTGGGACTGGTAGTGTTTTGGTGACACTTGTTTATATTACACAGCAGGTGGAGGGGTGGACAAGGACAGTGATTCTCTTTAGGCTGTAGAGACAAACTCACAAAGAGAGACTGCAGCACATACCTTTGTTGTTGGCTGAGCACCCTTACGTCCCAAACACAGAAAGAATGTTGCTCTCCAGCATGGGAGGTGCCTTATGCTGCATGTGTCTTTTGGGGATACAGTATGTACGTTGACTAAGAATATGAATGTAGGGTGTCTTGCGTTCCAATCATAGTATGGCCACTTGCTTTGTGATTTTGAATAAATAGCTTTGTCCTCTGAACTTGTTTTCTTGCTTGTAAAATGGCGATAATTCTCTCCTAAATTGTTGAAAACAAAATCACAATCATGTTATTTTACTACCTACAATCCTGCGTGACTTCCCATTGCTCAGAATCACACACCAAATCCTTAGAATGGCTGAAGACACCCAGAACAAAGACTATATCCTCTTCATGCTGAGGTCTTCTCCTTTATCTTGCTCTGCTGCAGCCACACCGGCCTCCTGGCTATTTCTGCTGCATTCCAGGCATCCTCTTACCTTAGGCACCTTGCACTGACTGTACCTTCTGCCTAGAAAAATATTTACCCAGACAGCTTCAGGATTCACTCTATGATCAGCTTCAGTCTACGCTGTAGATTGTCACAGTAAAGTTTCTCCTGATTACTCCATTTAAAACTGTAACCACTCTCCTTTTCCCCTGCATTCTAGAGTCCCCTCGCTCTGCTCTACTTTTCCATTCTAACACAGTACATAATTAATTATTGATCTTGCTTATTTTCTCTCTCCCACGGTAGAATATAAACCCCAGAGAACAGGGATTTTGTCTGTTTTCTTCATTACTCTGTTTTAGCACATAAAACAGAGTAGGCACAGAGCAAGAACACAAGGAATAGTTTTTAATGCATGAGCAAGTGTACGTCAGCTGCCTTCTTGCTTCATTTCCTTCTATTGCAATTTCTACTTCTGATGATTACCTGTATCGACCTCTCACCATTCATTCATTCATTTATTCATTTGTCTGTTGAACAATTATTTATGTGTCTCTGGAGATAGAGCAGTGAACAAAACTTAACTTTTATTTGCCAAGAAGGCAGGCAATAAATACATAAACAAATAAAAAAGTACTATAATGTTAGATGCTATAGGATACCAGAACATGCTACCCCAAAAGAAGACTGTAGGAGGCCAGAATATGCCCCCAAATATGCATCTTTGGCATAAGGATTATTTCGAGCCGATTATTTTGAGAAATAGCAGACATAAGAGAAGCACTAAAAATAAAGTAAAAGTTATCCTTTACTAGGGAAATTTACAGTTATAAAGGAAATCTCCGTGTGTAATGGTGTCTCCCTCTTTG
This sequence comes from Pteropus vampyrus, assembly GCF_000151845.1. NCBI lineage: Eukaryota > Metazoa > Chordata > Mammalia > Chiroptera > Pteropodidae > Pteropus > Pteropus vampyrus. The sequence continues at coordinate 2,934,098 of NW_011888851.1, forward strand.
TATCGGGAAGAGAAGGATAACTAAATCACAAGAGACTCTTATCACGAAGAAGGCACTTACTTAAATCTGCACAAAAAAACCTTATTCTTGTTTACCATACTTTTCCTAGTCACTTTCTCATAACTTGCCTCCCCCATACCCTATTCTTTTAGCTGAAGATGTTTAAGCCCCTGTTCTAAATCACCTCTTTGAGTTACTTGTCCCTGAGTTTCTCCCATGTATGTATGAGATAAACATATTAATTAACTTCTGTTTGTTTTTCTCTTGTTGTCTTTTGTTATAGCAGCATGATTGGCATGTTGCTGCACTCATCCAGTCAAACATCAGGTGTTACAACCTGCCATTAATGCCACACCTGACCTAATCAGCTGAACTGTGTTGAAGGAATCCATGTCCACAGGTTTCCCTTTATTTTCAAGGATAAAAGCCCAAATCCTCAACATATCAAATAAGGTCTTATGATCTGGCTGGCCCCTACCTATGCCTTAGCGTCATGTCCTCCTATCCTTCTCTGTAGTCTCTCTGCTTCAGCTGAATAGCCTCTTTTCCATTCTAGAAAAATACGGTTCTCTTCCAACTCAAAGCCTGTGCCTCCTCCACTCTTTATCTAGTTATTTTCTCCTCAGTAGTAAGTTCTCAATTCCAACATCATTTCCTCCAGGGCCTTCCTTGAGTTCTCCTTTCTCACTCTCATTCGAGATTGGTCCCCTTGTTATTCACTCTTGTCCCTGTGTTTTGATTTCATAACTCCTATTATTTTGTAATGGTTATTAAGTATGGGACTCTCCAAAAGACCACTGGCATAAGCTGTTGATCATGTAAAACTTAAAAATTTATATAATAATTTAGGGAGGGTTAACTTAGAGTGAGGTCAGAGACTTGAAGCAAATTTTTTAAAAATTTTAAAAAATTTTTTTCAATTACAATTGTCATTCAATATTATATTAGTTTCAGGTGTATGGCATAATGGTTAGACATTTACAAAACTTATGAAGCGATCTCCCTGACAAGTCTAGTACCCACCTGGCACCATACACAGTTAATGCAATAGGATTGACTAATTTCCTATGCTGTATTTTACATTCTTACGACTATTTTGAAACTGCCAATTTATACTTCTTTATCCCTTCACTTTTTTCACCCAGCCCCGCCAACCCCTCTCCTATCTGGAAATTACCAGTTTGTTCTCTGTATCTATGAGTCTGTTTCTCTTGTCTGTTGTTTATTTCATTCTTTAGATTCCACATATAAGTGAAATCATATGGTATTTGCCTTTCTCTGTCTGACTTATTTCACTTAGCATAATGGTAAGATTTCATTCTTTTTTATGAATGAGTAATATTCAATTGTATATGTGTACCATATCTTTATTTAATCATCTATTGATGGACACTTAGGTTTGTTCCATATCTTGGCTATTGTATATGAAATGTCCTTCTTTGTTTCTTATTATAGCCTTTGTTTTAAAGTCTATTTTGTATGATATAAGTAGTGCTACCCCAGCTTTTCTTCATTTCCATTTACATGAAATATCATTTCCATTTCTTTACTTTTAGTCTGTGTGTGTCTTTCGATCTGGTGAGTCTCTTGTAGGCAGCATATGTAAGGGTCTTGTTTTCTTATTTATTTATTCATCCTTTGTCTTTGGAGCATTTAATCTCTTTATATTTAAATTAATTATTGATAGGTGTGTAGTTATTGCCATTGCATTATTCATTTCTCCTCCTCCTCCTCCTCCTCCTCCTCCTCCTCCTCCTTCTTCTTCTTCTTCTTCTTCTTCTTCTTCTTCTTCTTCTTCTTCTTCAAGATTTCCTTTTAACATTTCTTGTAATACTGGTTTGGTGGATGAACTCCTTTAGCTTTTCTTGTCTGGGAAGCTCTTTATCTCTTCTTCAATTCTAAATAATAGCTTTGCTGGGTACAGTAATCTTAGTTGAAGATCTTTGATTTTCATCACTTGAATATTTCGTACAAATCCCTCTGGCCTGCAAAGTTCCTGTTGAGAAATCAGCCAACAGTCTATGGGAGCTCCCTTGTAGGTAACTAACTGCTTTTCTCTTGCTACTGTCAAGATTCTCTCTTTATCTTTAATCTTTGGTATTTTAATTATGATGTGTCTTGGTGTGGGTCTCTTTGAGTTCATCTTGTTTGGGACTCTCTGCACTTCCTGGACTTGTACGTCTATTTCCTTTGCCCGGTTAGGAAAGTTTTGCATCATTATTTTTTCAAATAGATTTTTGATTCCTTGCTCTCTCTCTTCTACTTCTGGTACCCCTATAATGTGAATGTTGTTTTGCTTAAAGCTCTCTCAGAAGTTCCTTAAACTATCCTCTATTTATAAATTCTTTTTTTCTTTTTGCTGTTCTGATTGGTGTTTATGCTGCTTAATCTTCCAAATCACTGATTCAGTCCTCTGCTTCATGTAATCTACTGTCGACTTCCTCTAATGTATTCTTCATTTCAGTTATTGTATTCTTTATTTCTTAGTGGTTTCATTTTATGGTTTTTATCTCTTTGTGTAAGTTCATTGAACATTCTTATAACCAGTGATTTGAACTCTATCACGTAGATTGCTTGCCTCCATTTTGCGTAGTTCTTTTTCTGGAGTTTTGCCCTGTTCTTTCATTTGGGACACGTTTCTTTGCTTCCTAATTTTGGCTGCCTTTCTGTATTTATTTCTATGCATTATGTAGATCTGTTACATCTCCCAGTCTTAGCAGGGTAGTCTTATGTAGTAGGCGTCCTGTGGGGCCCAGTGGTGCAGACTCCTTAGTCAACTGAGCTGGATGCTTAAGGGTGTCTCTTGTGTGAGTCATGTGTGCCATCCTGCTGTAGTTGAGCCTCACTTGCTGCTGGCATGTCAGTGGGTGGAATTGACCCTCAAGCTGACTGGCTGTGAGGAGTGACTATAACTATAGTGGACAAACTGTTGTGCAAGGGCTGACCGCATGGAGCAAAATTCATTTTAGTGGGGCTCTGGTAGCTGCCAAATCTACCCTTTGGGTGTGTTTTTGTGATGTTCTGGTGTGGTCTAAAGCAGGCCATTGGGTGTGTTGGTTCTGGAGCCTCTTGGGGAGGGGCTCCGGTATAGTGCAAGACCAGCCACTGCCTTTGTGCAGCACGGGGCCACATGATAGGAGGCACAAAGTGACCTGCAGTTGGTAGCTGCCTATGCTGGACTTGGAGGCACCTGGGAGAGGCTATGCTATGAACTGAGGCCAACTGCCGCTAGTGCTAGGGGCTGCTTAGCAAGAGGTACAGGGCATGCTGAGACCAGCTTCTACTTGTTTGAAGTTTGTGGGCCTTTGAGAGATTTTAGGAGAGTTCACAGTGTGGTCTGAGGCTTGTGGCTTGTGAGAAACTGCTGCTAAAAGAGGTTAGGGCTGGTAGGTGGGTTGGGTAGAGCAGGTTCTTAGGGAATCACTAGGGTAGGGCGGGTTTGATGGAGACTCAGATTTGGTGGCTGCCTGCACCTGCAAGCTGGGTTGGAAGAGGGCTCAGTAAAGGAACAATGGTGCCTGCCAGCCCTTCTGTCTTCGGCAGATCTGCATCTCCAGCCCTCTCCCTGAAGCCAGACAATTCAGTTCCTCTCCATATGTCCCTGGCACTTTTTGAGCTGCTGCCCCAGTACTAGAGCTCACAGAGAGTGAGTCTGTCAGCAGTTAAGCTCATGTAAGGGCCCTTAAAGAGGCATGCCTGGGACACCAGCAGCCCTCTGTCTCACCTAGATGGAATCTCTGCTGATTTTCACAGCCAAATGTGGTAGGGACTCCTATTCCCATCGCTGGTGGTTCAGTCTAGAGAGGCCAGTGTGAGGCTGGGAGTCCTCATTCCTCAGGAGGGACCTCTGCAGCAGAGATATCCTTCCCAAATTTCGAGTGCCAGACATAGGTGTGAGACCAGCACCTTCCACGTCTCCACTCCTCCTGCAGTCTCAATGTGGTTTCTTCTTTATATCCTTAGTTATAGGGATATTGTTTCGTTAGTCTTCAGGTGGTTCTCAAGGGTGGTTGTCCTATAATTTAGTAGTAATTTTGATGTGGTCATAGGAGGAGGCAAGCATAACATTTACCTACTCCACCATTTTGACTGGAAGTCTTGAAGCAAATTTAGATAAGTAAACAATTGTTTGATGAGTGAGCAGTTTACCAATTAAGCAATATATTGTCCTGAGAAATCGACTATTTGAGCAGCTCAAATTCAGACAAATTGACATCTTGGAATTTCCTAAAACAAAGAAGAAACATATTTACTGGCACAGAGCCTTAACAACCTGGGCAAGAATTACTAGACAAAATAATGAAGTCATGCTGTATTGGTGGCTGTAGCTCTGAGTTCTCAATTAAGCAATATAGATGCAAAGAGTCTTGATACTCATGATATACCTGTGTTTATGTCACCCCCTTCCCGAGTAGCACTCATGGCAACTGAAACTTTACATTTGATTAATGTCCTTTTCTGCCAGTAGACTGTTTGCTCTGTGAAAGTAGGTTTCTTACAGGTTTTGCTCATCATTTTATTCCCTGTATTGGTCACAGCACCTGGAACATAAAAGGCATTTGACTAATAATATTTGTTAATATTGAATGAGACCTTGGACAATAGCCTCGATGAGAGGATGGGGAAGAAATCAGAGATTACTTTGTCTTTGGTCTTATGCTAGAGTGATTTCGGTAATGCCAAGGTGGAGACTGAGAGAACATGTTTGGAAGGGACAGATGTGAAGTTTCACTTTGAGAAACTGAGTTTCATTTCCGACAGGAAATACATATCTGGAAGTCAGGAAAAATAAAAGCTAGGGCAATACATGCACATTTTATGAATTTTGTTTATTCAGAATGATTTAAAAATCAGTCACATAGAGCCATCGGATGACTATTATAATTATAAATATGATTTTATCAGAGAAAAATCCTCTTGAAAAATCCATTTAGATTTAAAGTTTTCCTCAGTCTGGCAAGGGCAAGACTAATTAAAATGTACTAGATTGTGAATATGATAGTAAATACATACATAGCACTTTCTGTGTGCCAGGCACTCTTCTAAGTGCTTTGCCTCCATTAACTCTATAAACTTTATAATAACTCTGTGAGATAAGAGCTATAATCATCTCCATTTACAGACAAGAGACATAAAGAATTGAACAAAAGCTGCTTGCAACTACTCGAAAAAGCTACATTAATGTAACTTTCTATTCTGGGAAGTTCTTACCCAAGAAGATAAAGGTGCAAAATATATGTTTCAAAAACATCCTGAAAATTCCTTTATCTGAAGAATAGATGCTGCAATGGAAAACCAGATAGCTTATAAAAAGGTTGTTTACTCATCAAGAATCGCTTTAAAACCCAGGTCTTGCTAAGCTCGCCCATCTTACACTATAATATCACAACTTGGCCCAGTCATAAAAAGGTCTCCACACTGAATATATTACCTTAAGTCAGACTACCCAAACTTTGTAAGTATCCATCCTTTAAGTCCCCCTCTAAGATTCTGTCAAGACGGTGCTCTCCCTTATTCTACTAAACAACAAACTTAGCTTTGCTTGACCAATAGGTTATTTTAGTGACCTTTTCAGGGAGTTAGCAGTTAACGTCTTGTGTCCAGTGCTTTGCCAATGTGTTCCCTAATTTTATGCAGAGGAGGAAGACCAAGATTTACTATTTAAATGTACACCTACCTCATTTAGGTAAAGAAAGTTAAGTTTTAAGAAAATTAAGGGTATAATTCTTTGTATCTGTTACAGAGCTCAGCAAAACATTAAACTGAATTAAATATGAACCTAGACTAAAAAGACAGATGCAACATACTTAAATGAGTATAGCCCAAAAGACCATCAAAACTGGATAGGTGAGTATGAAAGAGTGAGAAAGGTCCCAGGTACCGTCAGGCACAGAAATTAGAAGCAGTGGTTTTAAATTCAGAAATAGGTGTAAGTTCTGGCTTCACCATTTACCAGTGATTTGACTTGGGGAAATTAACCTCCCTGAACCTCAGCAGTTCACCTATAAAATAGGAATAATGTTAATATCTACATCATAGAGTTAATATGAAGACTGAATGGGACAGGGTGTGCCAAGAGTTTATCACCGTGTAATTGGTGGTATTTATTGCTGTTATTATAATTCACTACAGGATTTTAGGGCTTGAGAAGAGGGAAGATAAGATCAGTGGTATACTTGAGGGAGATCGAAGAATTCAAAGAGAAGAAACAAAATATCTAACAATCTACAAATTGAGATTGGTTTTTTCGGCAGTCATCTGGTATTTTTCCAAGAAGACTGGTTACCAAGGCCAGAGGAGTAATTCCCAGGCTAAATTCTGTCTCCATTCAACATTAAAGCGCTGTTTACCTCTCAGGAGGGTTGCCTGGGCAGTGTTTAGGACTGTAGCAGAAACTTAACCTTAAAAATTTAAGAATTTTGAACCCTGAGTGAGATGAAATCTGTCAATAAGGAATATCTAGGAGTTTTGGGTGGGGTTATGTAGGAGAGTACTCTTGTTCTCTAGTGATGTAAAAGAATACACTCTAACCGAGCCCAAGGTTGTTCTTTTTCAAACTTACTTATTTACCAACAAGCAAGTCTTGCCCAGAAGTATGGAAAGAAGGTGTTAAATGCACTCAGTGCTTATTGCAGGCCATAGCAGTTTTATGTCTGGCCTCCAAAGATAAATAATCTTGGAGAGAGAATCCATTTTTCTCATTATTTATAGAACTGTAGAACTAATGTCTACTTTGTATTTACCATGTACCTCTCAAGGCTGCTGCTTTGTATGCATTACCTCGTTTAATCCTTCTCATTATCTCTATCATTGAACTCCTACTTGCTTTACTTGTGTTTTCTTATTAAGTACTCACGACTTTGTAAAAAAAATCCTGGAGTCAAGAAAATTCAATGCTTTGTAAGCAGATAGGAGAGATATGGTGTGCCGTTCGATCACATTTCAGAACAGAGAACAGTATAGAGAGTCAACAATAACATGTTCAAAGTAGAAGTGACAGGATGGATAGATGGCAGGTTGAAAATGAAGGACTAACAACCTCTATTTTAATAGTGGCCTTAAATAGTAACTACACATTCAGAGAAGGAAGGGTCTCTAAGAATAAAGACAGAAGTCTTGAGGGTGATCTTGAGATTATGAGACTGGAAAAGGTCAACTATTTTCTGATTCTAACGTCCCTCTTGGCAATTCCACTGGGCAGTTTTCCAGACCCCAAGAATTTCCTAATTCTTAGAATAAGGTTAAAAGTTATAAAACACAATATTGTATGTATATATTCACACCCATCTCTGACTTTATTTTGTGTGACTTGATTTTTAAGTTAACACTATCTCAAGAACCAATCTGCATGGGATTTAATAATTTAAATTCTCTCTCTTATCTCTTATAAGAGTGATTCATTTCTGTGCTAGTTAATACCAACCCTTTCTCAGAAACAACCAAAATATTAAAAAAGTTTTTCAAAAGTAACCCAAGGGCAACAACTGAACTATGCCAGTATTATGAGGTAAACAGAAATCATCTCACAAATGTTCTAACTTGTTGAACTGTGCATTTCCATTTTAAGTTTAAAGAATTCATTAAGCAATTTTAAAAGAAGGAAAAATGAGATTTGCCGAACTCTCTTACCACCTCCTTCAACACAACTTCACAAACATTCCTGGGTGTCTTCTATAGGCAATGATCTGTGCAAGTCTCCATAGGAATACAGAGATGAATGAACATGAATTTGGACAAAACTACAACATGAAGTAGGAAATAAGTCAGTGCCAAGGTGCACAAAGTTGAAAGAAATCAGAGAAGGAAGAGATTGTTAGCTGGAAGGCCTGAGGAAGTAGGCGGGATTTGAATTTGGTCTTGGATGGGTGAGTGGAGTGAGGGGTGAAGGAAGGCAAGGAGTGGGAGTTCAGGGTAGGTAGAAGGGTTGATAGCCTATTTTGATTGAAGTGGGAATTATGGTTGTTGGGCCCCATATAAAAGGCACAATGCTACAAACTCGCTGCTTTGCTTTCTAAAGAGCGCCAATAAAAACTGGGTAGAGGAGTGATTTCCTTTGCTGTTACTGAATAATGTGAAAAGTGTCAGTACCAAATATACCCCCCTACCCTCCAGACATACTCTTCACTTTCTCCCCCTGCCCTCCTCCCTGGCAGGCAGGCCAGAAGAGGCCACAGTATCAAACGGCTTCCTTGCCTTCTGGTTTGGTCAATGAGGTGACTTGAGAGAGATCCAAGTGAGGGAGATGAATGATGTGAAGAAACTTATTTCCCAGGCTCCCTTCCTGAAGGGGTCACACAAGAATTTCACAACTTCCCTGGGCCTTTGGGTTCTGATAACCACTTCATCTCCTCTTTTGGTTGGGTCTACGGTTGGCAAGAGTCTGGCTTGGGTACTTCTTTATTTCTATTCTCCACACTCTGCCACACCTTTGTAAGAAGTCTTTTTATTAAACTTTCCTTAAGTTATCTTAAGATGAGTGTACTCTCTGTTCCCTGCTGAGACATCTGTCAGACCTGAGGTAGAGAAGCACTGGGCATCTGCTTGCCCTGATCCCAGGAGGAGCAGCACCAGGGTTCTATGCTTATGCTCTAAGGTCCCACACTTCAGGCAAAGTTTACTGAAAAAATGTTTAGACTCCTGACCTAAATTAGGTCCATCAGATATTCTTTTTTGGGAGTCTACATTAAGAAACTCTCCATGTGGACTCAAGAGTTGTGATGTGCCATTTTGCCTACTAAGTGGACTGAGAAGCAGAAGTTGGGCTGTAGAGAAATTCACTTCCTGAAGTCGTTTTTGAATAGTGAGTTCTGAATAGTTTTTCAGTCCTTGGTTCCAGTCCCTTATGAGGGCCAGGTAAATTCTTGTCCTCAGGTCCCATGAGATAACTCTATTTTCTTCAATAAATATCACACTTACACACACACACACACACACACACACACACACACACACACACACACTTTTGTCAAGTTCAGCATATTTGAGTTAATTTTTGTTACTTACAGCAGAGACGTAATTAACAGAAGACCCAGTGCATATAATCCCAGTTACCACTTATGGAATAGTTTGTGTGTGCCAGACTTCACATGATTTATCTTTAGTCCTCTCAACTACTCTGAGAATTAGTTTTCTTATGATTCAGATCTTTCTTAGCTTAAAAGTTTCTTCTCTCTTACTGTCCCTTATTTTTTTCTACATGTCCCCAAAAGGGTGCTTCATACTTTCTTATAATCCAATCAATTGGCCTCAGTCACCACAGTCTGTTCTGTTCTTTTTCTTTATTCACAGATGTTCACTGCACACTGTGAAAATGACAATATCTACATCCAAGATCCCATATGCGGAGTCTACCAAATATTCTGGTCCTTGGGGGTACTCAAACATCTGAGACTGGTGAAGAGATAGGGAGAATGTCTCCTCTCCCTCTGTGTCAGCTGAGCCCTTTAAGCAGTTCTTCATGTGGCCAGAGGCTCATCAAGTTTCCTCATGAGATCTATGAACTAATGGTAGAGCTCTCCACCTGTGTATCATGGCACATTTGTGTATCACAAAGGTCATAGCAGTTATTGATCCCCCTGGTTTTTCAGGCAACCTGGTGGAGTCTGGGTGACTAGAGCCCCAGTATTGTCATCTAACCTTGAGCAGTCTTATTTCATCAACCCCGGTGTGGCCTACAGATGCTTTCGTTTTCTGTAAAGATCATGTCATGAACCTAGGCATCAACACAACACCCCTCCCCATGCGAACCAGAAGGGATACAAATCCAATCTGGACCAGATCAACAACAGGCATGTGTCATTACTTGCATGTTTACCTTTCTTGTTCTTTGGTCCCTTTTCTTTGTTAAAAAACAAAACTTGCATTCAAATGAAGAGGCGCAGTTGTGGGGCACGTGTATGCGTGTGAGTGTGTATGAATGTATTATTAGGGAATTAGAAATATATGGTTTATACTCTCATAAGTCAGCCTAAAATGCTCTATTATATATACCAATATACCATCCCACTCTGATCAATTAGAAAACAGTTTTCAAGAGTTAGGTCACCTACCTGAGGTCTTATACTAAGTGACAGAGCTGAGATTCCAATCCAGGCCTGTCTGGCTCTGGGGACACATGTCTGATTCCTCACTATTGCCACGTCTTTTCTTCCCAATGTTCCACCAGTTAGGATTAAAGCCTTCCAATCTCCATTTAGAGAACAAGTTCTGGGGCAGCCATGCAAGTGAACCCGTCAGAACTTTCTTCAAGAGGAAACTGCCACAAGGAGTGCAGTCAAGCAACAGCCTCCAGCTGCAGCAACTTTGGGGTTTGAAACAATGTTTGAGATCCAGGTAGTTTCCAGCCAATGGCTGAGCATGGCATGAGTACCAGAGCTTGGCCACCTCTGCTCAACTTGGCACTCCTCAGAAAATCTCTGAGCTGGAGCTCCCCATTGGGCTTCTTAGGATAGTCTCGGAGCTGTACTGCAGTCTGACACTCTTCCTACCCAATCCTCCGTTCTTCCTCCTCTCATAGGTGTCAGACCCACACACTCATAGATGTGGTTCAAAAGCTCACCCTGCCTGCCCCTGCTCCCTCATTCCTTTATATTTCATAGGTATGACCTCTAATAGATCTCTTATACTTTTAACTCTCTCCTGTTGTCTGTTTCCTGGCACAAACTCCCTGAGAGCATTGGCATACCACATAAGTCTGTTTAACCTTCGCAGCACATAGTATAGTATTTTGTACATAATGAGTTTCTTGCCTTTTTTTTTTTTATGAACAAACTCTTTTATATAGTGGCAAATGAGCAGTTTCATTATCTTCTCATACCAGTGGTAGGGAAGTTTTAGGCCCAATACAGGTTAAGGATGGTTCTGGAGCATCAGACTCACACACAGATTTTGTTTAAATGAGGATTCCTGGGTCCTCTGCTCAAAGATTCTGACTCAGAGGCATGTAGGACCAAGACAGTTCATTTTTAGTGAACACCCTCAGTGGATTCTGGGCCAGTGGGCCTCAGACCATACTTAAGAAGCACAGCTTTTGAGAATGACAATTCAGCTCCAAAATTCTCTCCTTACCCCATCACTACCACATTTGGTAGTGTGGGTGTCCCTGTGAATTTGGGAGAATCTTGGCATATTTCAGGACCAGAGATTTTCTATCTCCTGGCTATGTTCCTGTTAGCATTTAAAAATGAATAGTGCCCCAAGGATAGAATGTAAAAATTTCCTTGAACCTGGAAGAGACATAAAATTGCTGGCATTACCAGCTGACATCTGGATATGGGCCAGGATTATAAAAGATAAGCAGTTAACCTCATTCTACAGTGTGGATCACAGGCATAAGTTATTACAGATGTAATAGTTCAGTTTAGTCCAATCCTGTCCCTTTGTTATCCCAAGAGAAAGTCTTCTGTTCATCTCTTATCTCTCTTTCAAGAGTAACCTCAAGCATTACTTTCTGACTTCTCTAAGTGCACACTTTCTTCCAACATCCCATTGCCCCTGGTACTTCCATCCCTAAGAGTACATTCTATTTAAATCCCTTACTTTTTGCATTAATTATACCCGTTCTTCTGAAAATTCTTTGGGAGTGAAGTCCTTATTTTTTTTCATCTCTTCATTCCAGTGCCTACCCCAGTATCTAGAATATAGTTAGAACTCAACTGATAGGATGGATGGATGGATGGATGGATGGATGGATGGATGGATGGACAGACAGAAACAAGGAAGGATGAGAAGATGGAAGTAGGAATAACCTAAAGGCGACCCGATATCTTTATTTCAGTACTTCATTTCACTTGACTTCTCACACCCACATCCAATATCACATTAACTTAAAAATAAATGATTATGTCATAGAAATATATAATTATCTTCTTCGTGGTCTCAACTAATTAAAATTTATTTCAAGTGAATTAAAAATATTTACAAGAATATTTTTGAAAAGTAAAATGAAAAATAATTTTTCTAGTCAAGATGAAAATTAGATTGTACCAGTAAGTGTGATGTAACGAGCTTTGGAATCAATTAGTCTGAGGTTAAAATTCCACTTTGTTCTCATGGTTATGTAGCTTCAGTATCCTCATGTATAACATGGGATCTATAAGGTTTATATTATAACAGTTATATAAACCCTAGCTGAGTGCCTGACACATAGTAAGGGCTCAACGAATATTAATTACCTTCTTCCTCTTTGGCCAAAACTTAATAGAATCCTTGTACTTGAAGACCAAACCCATGCCGTCACATTTTTAAAAATTTCTAAATGCATACACATAGAGTTGATGCTCAGTAAGTCCATGTTTGATGAACGAGAAATTATTTCATTGCTTCTGGCTTATCTCAAATTCTAATTTTAGTTCACTTCAGTGTTAGGAAGCGAATTTAAAAGCAGAGCAACATGACTCAAAAGATTAAGATTTTTCTATCCAGAAATCTTGATTTAAATCTTCAGTGGTTGACTTTTGAGAAGAGTGCAAATGTTGGCATTATCTTTATTAGCGATTTGTAAAGAACTGGGATCTCACACAGCTGTGTGTAGCTCAAAGATGTACCAAGCAAAGAATAAATTTCCTGCCCACGCAAACTCAGGCAAAAACTCACAAGCTGTCTTATATTATTCTGACAGGCTGAGCAAGATTTCTCATTTTTCTCATAAAGCGACTTGACAAAATTATAAGAATTTTCCATTATGTAGAATTTTTACTTTGTGGAATTGTTAAAGTTGATGATATATTTGTTTTAGGAGAGACTAAAGACTCAGAGTAACAGAAATTTACAGATCTCAGTCTACCAATTCAGCAAATGAAAATTCCTCTTTTAAGCCTCAAAGTGACTAGAGACATGATCTAGACTAGGTCTGCCCATGCCCCATTGCCAAGATGCATTTTACAAAGTAAAAATACTTCATACTCACAACAGTTGTGTACTCAAAACTGTGGTCCAGGTCAAAATGGGTCAGTCCTCCCCTAAACCCAGCTGGAGCCCACCTCTTACTTAATGGACAACAATGAGCAAAGAGGATTCAATAGAGGTCATTCTGTTCCCAGCTCCATTGACTGGAATCCATCAGTACAGAACACAGAGAGCTACAAAAATCTAATATTCTCAGTAAAGCTAAGTACCAGGCAAAGACCAAAGATACTCATCTATTGAACATTAATTCTGTGAGAGGCACTTATTATTATGTATTTGTATATCTATTTTACTTATAATCTCTTTCCAAAAGGAATGTAAAGCTGCTTATAAAAAAACACACATAGGTTAAGTGGGGCTACTATACAATAGGAGATAAAGAGGCAGTCAGAGAAAGGGGATATATGTGGTGCACAAGCCGCAGTCCATTTGGTAGCAGCGAGTTGCAAATCCAGTTTGAAAATTCCTAGCCAACGAATTACTTTACGTGCTTCTCAGTGTCCAAAAGGCAAAAGCAAAACTGCTGCTCAGAGACACATGGCAATTCCTGGTATCAAGACTCAAGGGAGATATTTTCCTCCATTTGTAAAGAGTGAGGACTTTTAGTGTATTATACAACAACCAGGATTTGCTTGAATCCAACACTGTCAATACTGTCTCAGAGCTCACTCCTCAGGACCCTAGGTACACAAAGAAAAATAGCAGAGTGAAAATCGAATGACCATTTGATTAAAGATGCTCAACCACTCGATATTTGCCCAAGCCAAGGCTGTCTGGTAAAAATCACCTTTGGCCTGCAGTTAAGGCTTGAAGCAGAAATCAGATCTCTCATCTCCTACTGGAAATGCACATGTAAGTGTGTCTGTAAAAGGGAATCGGGTCCCCCACATTTTCTGAGTCTGCTCACCTCCCTGCTACATGGAGTGGGAAAAAGAATAGGGCATAACTAACCTGCAAGGAGGATGATGTTAGCTGCATAACAAAACACTCTAAACATAGTGCATAAAGTAATAACAGTCTCTTATAACTATTGCCTCTCATAGTTTTGAGGGTTGACTAGGCTTGGTTAGATGGTTCTCACTCAGAGGCTCTCACACAGTTTCATTCAGGTGGTGGCTGGGGCCGGAATCATCTCAGAGGCCTCCTCACACACGTGTCTGGTAGTTGATATTGGCCATCATTTAAGACTGCAGCTGAGACTGTCAGCTGAGGCATCTATACCAGGTTTCTCCATGTACACTAGATTTCTTACAGCATGACATCTGGGATCCAAGAGTAAGTGTCCCAATAGGTAGAGATAGAGGTGGAGGTGAAGCTAGAGGTGGATGGGGACAGGGATGTAAGACATAGACATAGGTGCCAGGTGGAAGCTGCATCACCTTTTTATCTTTAAATACATTTTATTTTGGAATAATTTTAGATTTGCAGAAAAGTTGCAAAGAAAGTACACAGTTTCTGTACATCCCTCACCCAGTTTCACTTTCTCCTCATGTTACTGCCTTTCCTTCCCATGGTATATTTGTTAAAATTAAGAAACTAACATTGGTTCATAACTATTAATCGAACTAGACTTTATTAAGATTTTGCTAGTTTTTCCATTAATTTTTTTTCTGCTTTGGGATCCAATCCAAGATTCCACACTGAAATTATTGTCATGTCTCCTCAGCCTTCTCTGGTTTATGACAACTTCTCAATCTTGTTTATCACGACCTAGACAGTTTTTGGGGGATAACAACCTAGTCAGTTTTTTTGTAAATTGTCTATCAAAATGGATTTGTCTGATTTTTTCCCCATGATTAGACTGAGTGAATGAGTTCTTGGGAAGAATACCACAGAGGTGAAGTGCCCTCCTCATCACATCACACCTGGAGGCCCATGATGTCCATGTGCTGTCTCTGGTGATGGGAAATTTGACAACCTGGTTAAGGTCGTGCTCGCAACATTTCTGCACAGTCAAATTACTATTTTTCCTCTTTCATATTCTATTCTTTAGAAGCAAGTCACTAATCTAACCCACACTCAAAAGTAAGGGGGTAGTATCTACACGTGTTATTTTGAATTTCCTGTATGAAAGATTTCTCTCTCCTCCCTCATTTATGTATTTATGTCAGTGTGGACTCATGTATACTTATGTTACACTTTGGGTTATAATCCAACACTATGTTACTATATTGCTTGAATTTTTCCAGCTTTGGGAATTGAGGGGTCCCTTAATTTGGCTCTTAGGTTCCTTTGACAAGCCTCATCCTATAGGGTTTTGGAGGAGCACTTCCTTACATTCTAGTATTATGTTTCCAGCACCTCTCTTGTGTTTTCCCTACCATAGAATCAATCATTTCTACAAAGAGCTCTGGTTTCTTTTATTGAAGAATGGTATTGTATTACCTTTTATGACCTAGTCTCAAGTCACATAATATCTCTTTATGGTTTAGAGAGTCACAAAGATCCATTCAGTTCAAAGGGGAAGGACAGAGACTATATGTTTTAATGGAGGAGCAAAAAGGTGGCATTGTAAGAAGAATCTCAGCATGAGATGTCTTTATGGCCATATTTGGGAAAGAAAAGCTATCAAAGGTAGTCAGGATATCTTAACGAGAGGGCAAAATTTGAGCAAAGCCTGAGAGGGAGTGAGGAATACAGCCATGTAGCTATCTGGGGAGGAATGTTCCAGATAAATGTAACAATTAATGCAAAGTCTTTACAAAGAAACTATACCTGGTGTTTTAAAGAAACAGCCAAGGGGCCATCTTAGTTAATGGAAAAGGAATGATGAGGATAGGCCTAGAAGATGAGGATGGACAGGATAGGCTATAAAGGGACTAGAGGACATTGAAGGAATTTGAGTCAGCAGCCATTTCAGGGTATAAAGTGGACAACATGATCTGATTTATATTTTAAAGTCATCATGATAGGTATTTTGTTGAGAAATAACTTCAGGGGAAGAGGGTAGAAGGAGGTGAACCAGTCAGTATGTTATTCTAGTAATCTACACAGAAGTGATTGTGGCTTGGACCACAGTGATAGCAGTGAAGGTGGTACAGAATGGTTGGATTCTGAACATCTTCTGAAGCTAAAGCCAACATATTTTCCTGCTGGACTGGCAATGGGATATAAGAGAGGAGAAAATCAAGGATGATTTCAAGTTTAGGCCTGAGAAAATACGAGGATGAAGTTGCCATCAATTGAGATGACTGTGGATGGGGAGAAGATTGGGAGCTTATTTTTGGAAATGTTGATATCCAGATATTAGACACCAAAATAGAAGTGTCAAGTAAGCCTTGGACATACAAATCCGGAGCTCAGGAAAGGAATCTAGGCTAGAAATATACATTTGGATGTGACCGCATAGAGATCTGTATATCAGGTCATAATGAGATCACCAAGGAAGTGAGTAAAGATAGAGAAGACAATCAAGAACTAATCCTTTCTTAAGATGAAGAAACAATTCAAAGAGACTAAGAGGGAGCAACCAACAAAATGTAATAAGAACCAAGAGTGTGTGGTATCTCAGAAGCAAGTGAAGAAAGTATTTAATGGAGGAAAGACTCATCATTTGTCAAATGATGTCACTCAGTTCAATAAGATGAGGATCCAGGGTCTAACCATTGGATTAAATAATGTGGAGATCATTAATTTGTCTTGACAAGGAAATTTTAGATAGGATCATAGGGCTGAAAGGCTTAGTGTAGTGCTTTTAAAGGGACTGTGAGGAGAGGAATTGGAGACAGTATAGACATCTCTTTGAGGAATTTTGCTGTAAGAAGGAGTAAAAGAATGGTGTGGTAACTAGAGGGGAAAATGAGTTCAAGAGAAAGTTTACATGTCCAAAGGAATAAGATAGTAAAAAATAAAAGGCTGACAGTTTCGGCAATTTTCTTGCATAGGTAAAGGCACCTGGGTTCCGTTGTACAGGGTGTTAGTAGGAGCGCATATAATTCCTGGGAGGAAGGCAGAGTGTGTAGGTGCAGATGCTGGCAAATCCATGTGGTACTGGGGAAAGGGGGACCGGTTAAATTTTTCTTCTGATTGATTCCATTTTTCCAGCGAAGTAGGAAGCAAGGTCATCAGCTAAGAATGAGAGGTTTGAGGGAGGAGGCAAAGGCGTAGAACAGGCACCGTACAGCATGAGGGAGCAAATGGATTAGGGACATACGATATGAATTCTTGAAAGCATCACAGGGCCACCGAAGGGTTGTTGTCTTAAATTCAAAGTGAAGTCTGTCAGCATGGCTCTGTTCTCTCCAGCCACTTCCAGGGCAGATGCTGAACAGGCAGGGGTGGATTCAACCAGGGTATTATGAAATGAGACATGATAATGGAGATGAGGGTGTCAGCAAGGGAGTGATTATGGTGACCGACCGAGGAATTCAAGCTGATGAAGGGAGGGTAGTGAGGACACATCAAGGGGGTGAAAAACATAAAGTTTGTAAGATCATTGAATTGAATATTTTAGTGGGCAAAGAGCAGAAAGGTGTTATATTTGAGGGCTAATTTTTACACTGGGTTACTTGCCACTAGCAATATTCGATTTTATGAATACACCAATCAAATAATCAATTCTTACTCCCCTGAGCTGGAAATTTTCTAGGCAAAAACAGAGATAAGCTTGGAGTGGGAAGGAAGACAGAAATACCACCCTTGCCAATCATATTCACAAAAATTAGACAAGGCAATAAATGAAGTTCTTTGTGCAGTAAATGAAGTAATGGGTTTCATAGGGTCTTTTTTCTTATAAGAGCCTTCGCTGAAGGCTTCTGGCTTCACATTCACACCTCCATTGTAACCATGCCTCCTCCTCCGTGTAGTCATATCACATCTGGACTAACACTTACAAATACTCTCTTACTTAAATACATCTACTTTATGTATCACAGCTGTAAATGGAAAGCCAGCATCATTTGTCCTGAATAGAAGGTAAAAGTAAGAATAAATACAATGAAGTGAAATAAAGCTATGAAGATTTAGCAACTTTGCTGAAGGTTCTGAGGCCGTGGCCCACTTTTAGCAATGAAGGCATCTGTTGACTTTTACTATTGTCTTGTGGTTGCCCCACAGAGGGTGGGATCAACACTCCCTGCCCAAAAGTTTGTTTGGATATTGAGCTAGATGATGCCACATGAACACCAAGAGAATTTGAAGGGATTTATGAGTCATATATTGAGGCTTTCTGGGGAGAACAGAAAGAACTGAGCTGAAAATGGCTGGAGAGAAAAATGAGGTGAGTGGCTTGTGTGTGTGTGGGCGGGGGGGCGGGGTTAGGAGGTAGGGATGGAATGAGGTGAACTTCCTCACTGGCACCAAGAGAGGAAAGGTACTGGCTTGTCAAGATGTGGAGCAAAAGGAGAAAGGGGGAGGGGTGGAACCTCAAAGCTGTCAGCTGTCAAACATCAAAAATGGAGCCAGAGTCTTTATTAAAAAGATATGTCACAAGTATAGCATTGTGCTTAAAATCTTAAGCTTTGGAGTCAGGTTGGAGTTTAAATCCTAGCTCTTTAGCTATGCGATTCTTGTTAGCTCTTTGGCCTTAGGCAAATTATTTAGTTTCTCTGCTTTGGCTCAGTTTCCTCACCTGGAAAAGGGCCACAAAAGTAGGTAACTCCAGGATTGTTTTGACACTTAAGAATGTTGATAAACTGCTTAGCACAGTTTTGCGATTTAGCTAGCCACATACTAATTTCTGAAAAATCTCGATTGACTTTTCTATTTCAGATAAGTGTGATCTTCATAACTGAACTATGTCATGTTGCCAGTGGCTTTGAATATGCTATTTTTCAAATAATTTATATTCTTTCATTTTGAAAGCATTACATATTCACTGCACAAAAATTACCTTTTAACTTTATGCTCTGTTCTGTTTCAGTTACTCTAATAGTTCATAGTTAGAAAGCAAAACTTAATACTAGAAAAACTAGGGAAGGAATCTTGAGTGAATCAGTTTGTGAAGTCATTTTCTTTTAATTTAGGTATTATTATTAATTTATCTTTGAAGTTTGATTTTTCATAGATTCTCTTAAATCGCAGAACATATTCTGAGAAAGTAAAAGCGTGACTTTTGACATTGTTTACTGGCATCTTCTATGTACTCAACTCTCATTCATTCATTTGTCCAATATCTACTGAGCACCAACCTTGTCTGAGACTATGGGTCAGGACCCAGGCATTATGCCATGTGAGCAAGCAGATACTGACTCTGCCCTCACGGGACTCAGCAGTCTGGCGGGTTAGATGGCAATTAAATAACCCCATTCGAACATTCATGGTTTCTATCTGCAAAAGACAGAAACCATCCCTCATTACCACAGAAGGAAGAAGCCGTTTTAGAATGATGCCATGTAACCCATGATACTATGGGAAACCTGGTGAGCAACCACATTTAGAAAATGAAGCGCTGCTAATGGAGGCTGGGCCCCTGAACCCGGTCGAAGCCTTGTCAGGGCTTTCCTGCTGCCCCTGCTGAATCCTGCTATGAAAATCACTGCCACACCATGAGACGTTAGTGCAGCCACTGTGCTGCTACCACAGCAGACATGGTGAGCTTTAAGGTATCCTTGCTTCTTCACGGCACTTGTTCTGTAATTCATCCAGGAATGGAAGCATCCAAGTGGCTGAGCCCACAGCCTTATGCTCACAGCCTTGCTGTTGGATTGAGGAGGTCAAAAGGAGGACCTTTTTGTTTTCTGAGTTGGAAGATAAGAAACACTGGACAACCAACCAACCAGCCAAATGGAATTAATATCCACAGCACATGCAAAGAAAAAAACGATGATGATTGTTAAGTGCTTTGCAGAAGCACAGGCAACAATAGTACTCAGTATTGTTGGTGCTTCGTAGTCTTCCCGGGGGCTTGAATGCCACTGGCACTGCCTCTTGGGGAGGCATCTTCATCCTGGGCAGTGTTTCCTACACCTCCATCATTCCCATGCCTCCTCCCCCATGTAGCTATATCACATCTGGACTAACACTTAAAACTACTGTCTCTTACTTAAATACATCTACTTTATGTATCACACCTGTAAATGGAAAACCAGTATCATTTGCCATGAATAGAAGGTAAAAGTAA
Source organism: Pteropus vampyrus (assembly GCF_000151845.1). Taxonomy (NCBI): domain Eukaryota; kingdom Metazoa; phylum Chordata; class Mammalia; order Chiroptera; family Pteropodidae; genus Pteropus; species Pteropus vampyrus. The sequence goes on from NW_011888851.1 coordinate 2,954,064, forward strand.
GAATAAATACAATGAAGTGAAACAAAGCTATGAAGATCTAGCTAGATACTTCACTGAAGGTTCTGGGGCTGTGGCCCACTTTTGGCAAGTGTTATGTATTGAAAACATAATAGCACCAATCAGAGACTTGATACCTGAACTTAGAAAAATGAAAAGATTTAAAATTAACTTTTATGCCATTAGTAGTACATGTTCCATTTGAGTGATAAATATTAGAAAGAGTATGAGATTAAAAGTGGGCAGGATATGAGTTTGATTTTCAGCTCCCACACTTATTAGCTCTGATTTTAGGCACATTATAAAACCTCACCGAGTGTCAGTATCCCCATCTGTAAAATGAGTTCAATAATACTAGTTTTCCTACTGTGTTAAATAGATCAGTGCTTCCCAAACTACATCGTGCATATGAATCACCTGGTGATCTTGTCGAAATATAGATTCTGAATCAGTAGGTCTGGGATGAGGCCTGAGATACTGCATTTCTAATAAAATCCCAGGTGATGCTGATGGTGTCATTTTGTGAACTATACTTTAAAATGTAGCAAGGTTGTAGTTCTATGATGTCACCAGCCACATGTGGCTACTGAGCCCTTGAAGAGTGGGCTAGTGCACCTAAGAATGGGATACTTTTATTTTAATTAATTTTTAAAAACTAATACATGGTTCAGTTATTGGAAAATAATTTTTACTATACTTAGAACAACTTGTAAATCTATCTTTTCGGCTGTTAATTTTATGAAATCTAAGTAACCGAAAATCTATTTCCAATGAAAAGTTAATGTCTGAATTGAGATATGCTCCAAGTATAAAATAAACAGATTTTGAAGACTTAGTTTAAACAAAGAATGTAAAGTATCTTGTTAGTAAATATTCTATTGATTGCATGTTGAAATGATAATTTTTGGATATGTTGGGTTAAAATATACTATTAAAATTCATCTCTTCTGTTTCTTTTTCCTTTTTATATGTAGCTACTAGAAAATTTTAAACTACCTATGTGGTACATGTTACATTCCCATTGGACAGCAAAGGCACAGACCAGTGAGCAAGTGCTTCAGCTCGCAGACCATTTCTTCAGCTCACAGACCTGTGGTGGGCTATTTCTACTATATTCCAAGGCAGGCCCTGCTTTTGGGAGAGGTGAAAAAGGAACATGTCAATTAGCAAAAAGAGGTACACACACATACACACAAAAAGAGGTACACAGAAATAAAATTTTGTTTTCTCATTTCATAAGTTACATTATGGTAACCTCACTCTCCTACTCGTGTGAAAATTTTTTTTTTAAACCAACTCAGGCAAATATTTACATGTAGAATCAGACCTGGCAGCAAATTCAAAGAAAACTATTAAGGCCAGCAAAACTGCTTCCGTATCAGAGGCTTGGAGACTCCAGGTCTCAATTAACCTTTCTAAATAGGAACTGACAGCCTTGGATGGAAAATGTGGGGGGAGACTAAAATGTTTTTGAAGAATGTTTGACTACAAAGTAAACAGCCTGAATAGAAAATATTAAATCAGATGCTGCCTCCACATTCCATAGAACTGAGTAAAATGTACTGTATAGTTAAAAGGCTTGGATCAAAGAAATCATGCAACTATTTTAGTTTAGTGATGATTTAGACTTCATGGAATTAGTTCTGTTGGCATAAGACAGAGAATTTATTTTTTTTAATTACGTTAGATCTTGACATGAAGTTGTACAGTTGTCAGTGAAGGTATAAAGATATTTATTTTTAAGCCTTCTTGTTCTTTCCATCACCAAATCAAACCATGAGGAAATATTTATCAGGTATATTATACACTAAAGAATAGAATTTTTTTTGATAACCCCCCTTTTTTTTGTACAAAATAGTACAGTAAATATTATTCAGATTCAGGATTTACTTTGATTTAGATGGAAGCCAGAGGAAGGTGAGTTTAGCAAATTCATAGCATAATCACAATTGTAAGGGGAAAGTTTAAATACTAGAACAGAACACGTTGAAAGCACATACACATATTTATAAACCAATGTTTCATTGTCAGTTTTCAATAATCCAATAATTATTCTCATCTGAATGCCTTTACATATTTAAAAACAATACAATCTCAAAGAATCAAGATAAGCCTTTCCCCCTAGCCTGTTCTAGAGAGATTTTTAATATGTTAAATATCTATAATTCAGTTAATCTTAAGGAGAACTATTTCTTACTTGGTGAGGTTTAGATCAGGGAGAGGACTGTCTCCCCTGTTCCTTTTCACCAGCTGTTTTCTCTGTATGAACTGTCTCCTCTCTGGGAGAAGAGAGCCCGATCCATCTCCCAATTTCTTGCCCTAGGGATGTCTCTGTTAAGCATTCTTTAACCCTGGATTCCCATCCTCGTTGGAATTAATCCTCTACCATACCCCGTTTGGCATTGTTATTGCACTTACCACGTTATTATAATTGTTCCCATATCAGTCTCAGATCTCCCTCTCTCTGATGATGGAGAAATAGCTTCCCTGTTTATGTCCTTCTCTCAACTTACAGGGTTCTACAGAAGAGTGGCTTGGGCCACTGGTGATATTGCTGTTTCATTCTACAGTCTTCTTTGGGGACAGCCTTTACCACATAGTCGCTGGGGCCTTTAATCACACAACTTTATTCACTTTCACTTCTTTCCTTCTCAGGGGCAGCCTCATTGCGAACCAAGACACTCTGCTGTCTTCCCCGCAGGCCAGTCTGGTCACTAAAATTGATGAACCATGCTTACACCTTCATAAATGTGGATTTTTCTTTCCTTCCGCCCCTCCTTCCCTTGTTTCTCCTTATAATTTGGATTGCATTAGGCTATTTCTAAATCCAACAAACTTTTTTCCTATATCTAAAATTCTAACTGTGAAGAGTTCTGAAGACATGACCAGTGCTAGTAACTCACAGAATAAAAGCGTCTAAATATATACACCTATATTTTAGGTCTGGGCGATGGGGTTAAGGGAAGTTTTCTTTATCACTAGATACTTTCCTTATTTAATAATGAGCATGGATTATTCTTATAATCTGAAATAAAAACCAAAGCTATATTTCGGAATGTTTCATAACAAATATAATCTAAAATCTCCCATATAAAACTGTTTCTAATCCAATGATAAAGGGTAATGTTCCAAAAGGAAAAATGTAAAAAGCCATTTTCTTCATAAAATTGCTAGCTATAATTCTTTTGTTCTATCTTCAGTTTAACTCAGTCACACAATAAATCTCAAAACAGCTTTACATTTTTACACAATAATGCTTCATTTATTTAGTATAGAGCCAATTATGAATTACCCACATTATCTGCTTTCTAACTTGAATTGGAAAGGGGAAAGAATAAGAACACAAAAATGAAATGACTTGATCCAGTCATTTCTTATTTGTATTAAGTAATATTTTGGAGAAAAAGCTTGATGTTGATAGTTAAAATAAATTATATATATGTATTATATATATACATATACATATATATTTCATGCATATTCTAGTTCCACAGGTAATCAAGAGCTACTGCAAAATCTTTTCCTCATATATTAAAATAAATGTACGATATAAAACTACTTCCACATGCATGCTTCATGATTGTAGGGCTTTCAATGGATAAGTTCTATCTTTTTACTCTTGAAAAGAAGAAAATCAGTAATGCAAAATATATCCTTCAAATGATCTCTTTGAATTTGCTACAAGCATTGCAGCAAAACTAAAGCTTATTAAGCTAAAAAGCTTTTCGAAATTATCAGGAAATGCTAAAAACCTACATTTAGGAAGCCATAAATTACCTATGCATTTTGTAGAGGGAAGAGGTATTGGAGGGTTTGTTTACTTTAAAGAGAATTAGTTTACACTAATTTCTGTTATTTAAAAATTATGACAAAATAATCAAACTTTAAAAGCCTAATAAATATAGAGAGACATCACACTACATCTAAATTCAGCCTCAACTTTGTTTCTAACTAGAACCTTGGGCAAGTCACAGTCTTCAGGGGTCCTAACTCACTCATCTATAAAATGAAGAAAACATATGCTTATCTGATCCAAATGCTGGTTCCTTACAGCTCTGGAATTTTAGGAGAGGCTATGAATTCCACACAAATGCCTATGGGGTTAGGCAGGTAACATATATGAGTGAAAGAGACCAGAGTGAGAATTTTTCTTGAAAGTGAATCCTTACATTATTTCACACTCGATAGCAATAAAAAATAGCTCACTTTTCTTAGCTTTACTAAGAGAGAAACAGTCATAAACGGTCACCAGTACTGTTAAATGACAGTGGTATGATTCCATAGGGAGTGGAGGGGACTGTGGGGAACTGGAGAGGGCAAATAAAGCACCAAGCTGTGTTCCCATATGAGAATCAGAGTCTAATGTTGCTAGATACCAATAATTTGGGTGTTTTTAGTGAAATATAACTTTCAATTAAAAACATTAGGAAAAAAAAAAAACACACACAACAAAAAACAACACCTTATGGGCCATTATCATTTGACCAAACAAAACTTTGGTTGGTCAAACAGGGCTCATAAGCTACCAGTTTACAATACCTGATCTCCTTTGTCTCCCTCATTGTACTGGGGTTAGCACACATTAAGTAATTTGCTAACACTACCCCTTTGGTGAAAATTCTTACTATTATAATCCACAGAGTATTTACTGAGTCCATTTTACAGACTGTGCTCTGTGCTAGGACTTTCTGATTTTTCATCTCATTTGATCAATACAATAACCCTGAGAGGTAGGTAGATATATCATTATCCCAATTTTACCGGATGAAGGCAGGCTCATAGAGACCAAATAATGTCCTAAGTCACACAACTAATTTTTTACAGAATTGAGTCTAAAATCTTGACATGAAAATATTTACAGTATTATGCTGAATAAAAAAAGCAGGCTATAAAAAGTATGTATGATTTTTAAACTGCTTTTTTAAAAAACATTTTTAATGGTTGAATATTATTCTATCATGAAGATTTGCTATATGTAAATAAGCCTCTATTGTTAAACACTTGAGTTACTATTAAAATCAAGTAAGGAAGCATTTAAAACCTTGATTTCGTTCATTTAAAATCACTCATTGATGGCATACCTGTCATTTTATTAGATGCTGTCCTCAAAGGGAAGTCTCACTTGTTACATACCTCTGATAAGCAAGGTTTATCATATATATATATATATATATATATATATATATATATATATATATATATATATATATATGGCTACAGGGCTCCTTTGAACTTTAAACAGGTGCTCAGACCAGCTATCCAGATTTTTAATATATTTAAGCAATCACTTATGAATCAGTGGTCAGGTCCCGAACTGCACTCTCTGTTTCTTGAGTGGAAGAAGGTAGGCTTTTCTCAGATAGCTTAGTTTGGAGAATTGCACAACAGATTACAGCTGTTTTCTCAGCTAGAAACTTTAGGAGACTTTGAGATTTACAAACTAAATTCTGAGAGCTACCCCTATTAGCAGGATATACTTTGGAGTCCCTTTGTCATCTGTACAGATGACAAAAAGTGGATCTACATCTTGCCCCAACCCCCACCCCTCGCTTTTTCTCAGTTTTTCACTTGTCAGAGCAGTGGAATCCCAAATACCACAATTTCAAAATAACAGTTGTCAGGCTGCAGACACAGAGGGACATAAACACATTAGAGGAAAGGGACAAAGATGACGACGCAACTTGAAAACATATTTTTTATTCAATTTAGGACACTTTTGAGAGTGAAACGGGGGAACTCTTAACAGTCACATGGGGATGGTGGGCTCCTGTACAAGACTGTTCCTGGCAACCTGGGACATACGGTCTCCCTACTAAGAAACTAGAGATGATGAGCATGGAGAAGATGGGGATGGAGTTTGTAGGGTGAGGGGCATGCAAGCTGCCTTTAGATAATGTAAAAGTCATGAACTGGGTTGTTAAACAGTACTTCTGGATTTAAATTCCAGATGACACTAACTAACTGTGTGGCCAGAGGCAAGTTTCTTAACTTTATTATAAAAGGGGGTAGAGTTGTAATGATTACTGTGGTAACAACATAGAAAAGCAAGTGACCCAGAATAGGGACTCAAGAAGTGTTAGTGTGTGCTTTGTAACTATTGCAGGGAATATTCACGTATGGAGCAGACTACTGACTGGGTAGTTATAGGATCTTTTAGGAATTAACTACATGGATGGTTGAAGCCCACCTTTTTGGTTGACTAATGTAACTTAAAATTCTTAGACATAAAAAAAAGATCAATTAGTAATTTTTTCCAGGACAAGATAAGGTGATTTTATATAAAATCTATTTAAAAAAATTAACTCTTAAATATTGTATTATAAATATTTTAATATATTTTAATGTCCTCATAAAATATGTCATTTTCCTGCTAAGTGGTATATGCTGTTTATTTTCAACTATGCAGAAAGCATGATATGCTAGGGATAAATTTTGAAATGGTATATTGCTAGATTTTGAGATATCTGTAAATAAATATACACTAGAATTTTAAAAAGAAGTAAATTTTCGTCACCTGATATTTAAAATCCTTTCATTTTGCTTTAACAAAACCAACTAGCTTATTTTAAAATTGGTCATTTGTTTTTCAAATAAGGAGATAAAGGTTTTAACTTATAAGTAAGCACATTTCCACAAAAATATATTTCAGATTAGTTTTTAATCACAGCAAATTAAACTAAATTTAATATAATCTTCTGTATACTTCTTCTTAATATTGATTTTTAAAGTACTAGAGACAATCTGATCTTTTAAAAGCATTTTATCCAAGTAAACAGAACTTTGGTTCTGAACATCATCTTGATGGGCAAATTTACAAAATGATTATTTTCTATTCACTAATGTCTTCACCACAGCACTGTTGTTCTCAGTGCTTCCCTCTGTTTAACCCAGTAGTTCCCAAACTTTGGCTGCATACTAGATTCATCTAGATGGTTTTGAAATGTCCCAATACTCAGGCCATACCCTAGACCCCAATGCCTCGGGGTGGGAGCCTGGAACCAGTATGTTTTCTTTTGGCATACAAATCTTATTAATTTCTGGTGTACATTATAGTGACTCAATATTTATATATTAGTATGTTTTAAAGCTTCCCAGGTGACTCCAATGTGTAGCAAAGTTTGGAAAACACTGATTTATCCCATGGTCTGTTATAAGAATACTGATATAAATAGGTATAAAAGAAGGAATTAAAACTAGGTAACAGTCCCAAATCTCCAGTGGTGGGCAGTTAAATGAAAACAGAGTAAAAAAATTGAGTGACTGAGTCACTACTAGCACACTCATCTAATCTCTACCTCACAGATGTGCAAGAGGCAAGCAAGCCGGTTTTTTTTTTAAAGAGAAAATGTCCATTGACTAAAAACACAAAGTTTCTGTGGACTAAAACCAGAGAAAAAAAGGAAATGAAAGCAAATTATTGATTTTAATGACATAAATCTCCAGGGTAATCTTCATAAAGCCTTGAGTGTTTATGAGCCAGTTGGGACTTAACCGCCCTTTTCAACTCTGAAGTTTTCTGTTTAAACCATTTTATTGGGGGAGCTAAACAGCTCTTCACAGGATTATTTCTGTTGCTACTGAGTCAACAGTACCACCTACTGCCCTTAATAACTGTTAAAGTGCTTCAGGTTCCAAGTTCATTGGAAGGAACCATAATACAATCCTGCTCAAGGTATTAAAAGTTGGTTTAAGGTAGAGCTGGGACCAGAACCCAGGTCTACTGACGACACACAGGCAAATGCTCTTCTGCCACAGTACTGCCTCTCCCGAAAACCTGAGATCCACTCTTTGAACCTCAGCATCCTCTCTCAGAGGGGTGATTTTCCTCAGAAAAAAGCACTCTTCCCTACTTTTCCCTTACATGTCTGTTGTGTTGGGGGTGGAAAGAGGTAAGGTGGTGCATGCACTGTGAATGGTAGAAAGTACAAAAGGGCCAGGAACATGGAGAGCTTCAGAGAGCAATTTATGAGAGAGGGAACACAGAGAACGTGTTTGCAGCAGTGGAGAGGAGCAGGCAACAACATGAGGCCAAAAGGTTAAGAAGCAAATGAAAATGAAGAGACTTTTTTTTCTTTTTTCTTTTAAGTTTAATCTGTTTGAGGTGGGTAGGGATGATGTGGGCAAAGTGGTGATTTAGGAACATTTTGGATTATGTGTTGGATAGACTGGTAATGAGAAAGACAGAAGGTAGAGATGTGGAAAGAACAGTTAAGGGCCTGACGTGAAGAGGGAATAGACTGTAGTAATAACAGTGAAAATAAAAAGAATGACAAAAGAGCACCTGAAACCAAGGAAGAAATATCTGTAGCAAAACAGTAAGTGTAGCTGACAGCATTTCAACAAGACGTTATCTCCTTTTGTGTGTATGACAGAATATTTAATTAGGAAATTCCTAACTGGTTGAATGATTGGATTAAATGAGCATTAATATCACCTGGTGGTGATTTTGAAAAGTAAGGCAAAGGGCTGTTGGCAGATGTCTTGTTTTCCTTTGAGCATTGTTGTGAAACAGTAGTTTCCAAAAAGAATAGAAGAAAAGTTAATTGCTATCTTTGGACAGCATTAAGCCGAGAAGGATCGAGGATAAACTAGATGATAAAATTAGGAGTCAAAGTGAGGTGACTAAAACAACAGAGTAACACCGATAGATGTAAAATTCTGTTCCTTGGGATCAAAAAATCAATAACAAAACACAAAGAGAGGAAGATGTCTGTTAAAATGAGTGGAAAAGCAACAGACAGTTTTGGTTGACAGGTAGAACGGAAAAGGTGTGTTCTAGAGTCAGACAAACCACGCCTTGAATCCTGGCTCTGACAAAAATGTAAAGGATTTTCAAATACGAGGAATGACCCAGAAAAGAATGAGACAAACTAAAGGTCAGTTTGAGCATCAGTGAGGAAAACCAGGTAAAGAGTGTGAACTTTGGTCACCAGCAAGTTGGAGCATACTCTGAAGCTGAGGACAGGTATAAAGTTGAAGGTGGTTTGGGTTTAGGTACCAAGATAGGGAAACGCCGAGGAGGCAAAGCCAGCTAGGTAAATGTCAGAGCAGGAGGAGGTAGCCAACTTGAGTGCCTTGGTTAGGATGGAGTCAATGAAAGTTACTAGGCTACAAAAAGACTGGGAGATGATGGAGGAATGAAGCAGTCACATTTGGTATAGAAAATAAGATGAACAGATTTAAAGGGCTTTTACAAAGCAAGAAAAAGATAGTTTGGAGGAGATACCAACTATAATCGTAGAGACTGAACAGCTGAGAAAGACTGGCCATCTTCTATTTGTGACCATGTTGCTGAGTAACACAGGGTAAAAAAAAAGGCTATCATGACCCACGTGGGAAACTGCATATTGGTTAAAACAAATGAGGAAAATATGTAGGTTCTTCTGAGTTGATGGTAAAAGTGATGTCAGCCTTGTGTTATCTGGAAAAGCAGGACGAGCATAAAATTAAAAGATAAAAGTAGTAAGGGGTCCACTAGACTCTTTAGAAGAGGTTTGGGGGAGGTGTACAAAAGCAGCAGAAAAAAGCCAAGCCGGAATGGAATGAGTTGAAAAAATCAATAGCTTCCCAACTTCCATACAGCATCCAATGATCTTTTTAAAGGTCCAACCACATTGCTGCTCTGCTCAAAATCCTCCACTGACTTTCCATCAAGAGCCAAAGTTCTTCCCAAGGCTTGTAACTTTAAGGTTAGGCCAAGCCTCGCAGTCTGTCACCAAGCTTATCTCCTACAATCCCTTCACTGGTTCACTCCACTCCAGTTACATGGCCTCTTTGCTGTTCCTAACTTGCCAACCACTATTTACTGGAAGGCCTTTCCAGACAACCAAGCAGCTGGCTCATTCACTTCCGTTAGGTCTCTGCTTAATGTCATCATACCTGAGATGGCTTCCCTAACTACACTACGTAACATAGCATCATCCCCTACCACCTGACATAAGCCCAACTCTCCCACCTACTAGAGCATAAACTCCTTGAGAGGGAATGACATTGCTTTGTTCTCCTGAATCTAGCACAGTATGAATTCCAGTACTTGCTGAATGAATGAATGGAGAGTGGGAGATGGAAAGGACGTGAAAGCAGTAGGCAGATAATTTTAGGGGCAGGAAAAGTGGGCAGACACTCAGGTAGTGCTCTTAGAAGTTGAGTCCCAGACTCCAGAAACTTGGTGTGGCTTCATTGTTACAATCACCCTCTCTGCGACCACACTTCAGATGTTGAGACCTACTATCCATCCTAAGTCTACAGCAGTGGGAAAGTGAGATTAATGATTTTAGATGCTACAGACTTACCTTTCTCAGAGGGGTTGAAGCTAACTGAAAGAGTAGGCTATGGTTAAAAGATTTAGAATACTAAATTAAAAGCATCACAATTTAAATTTCTAACCTGATACCACAGGTCTCCCTGAGATCCTATTCTTATTTTTTTGCATACGTCTTCAAGCTATTCATTAAGGTAGACTAAATACTTATAATTTCAAAGGAATCCTCACAGAAAAAAATTTTTCAAAGTATTTTATCTTCACTGTTACCGTAAAGATTATAAAAATCAGCAAGCATCTCATTTTTATAGACTGTAAAGGAGGCCGACTATTCACAATTCATAAACATTAATATAAAATGGCATTAAAACAGTAGTGAAATAATGGCTGCAATTTTATTTTAAAAATTGTTAAAATCTAGTGTGCAATAGTTGCTCCTTAGGCTAAATATGAAAGCACTAAACATTTTCATCAAGGAAAATACTGCTGGAGGACATATTCTTTGAAATATATAAAAAATCCTATTCTTTAGTTTTACAAAGTTTAAGAACAAAAAATGCAGTGTCTCATTAACGTGACAAGTTTATTTTCATTCCAAATATTTTAGGATATAAAGCAATGACCTATTAAATTATCTATGAAACTTAGAATAACCATATCTTTCTTAAAAGTACTGAATCACAACATTCTCTAACCCAAGTATGGTATTAAATCACCATTTTACTGAGTTTCTCTTTGATTCTTCAGCTAGACGAGGTCTGATTATAAGGAAAGCTTAGATTATACATCTTAATCGGTGATACTTTTTGCCTCAGTCTCTTGAGCTATCCTCCAGGAAGGTTATGAAGATTCTTAAGATCATTTCTGAAGCATTTGGTATCAGAAAAGAACAACAGCAAAGGAGCCTTCGAAGTTGAACACAGATTTTTAGGCACTGGGCCCTCCTTAGGTCAGTAAGATGGTAGTACTACAGTAAAGACCAGTAGCCACTGGCTTGGACTCTTGATAAGGTCTGACTTAAGAGCGAATCCTAGCTCACCACGTGACCTAGAACAAGTTACTTAAACTCTTTATGCCTCAGTTTCCCCGTATGTAAAGTGGCAGCAGTTGTACACAGTGTTATTTACATAATCCATGTAAAGTGCTTGGTATATTGTAGGTATCCCACAAATATTATGCTGTGACGACATTCCTTTTAGTAGCTAAGTATCAGTACTTATATTTAACAATCTGAAAAGTAATTTGGAAATTGTATGATCTTTGTAACTCTGATTTAAATTAAGAGAACTTTAGAGACTTCTGCATTGAACCCACACCCAGACTTGTGTATTACTGATTTGGTAACTATGTTTTCCTAGGATACAGGACTGGTTAAGGAATTTGTGACAAAGCCTATACTGTGTAAACACATATACACGTTTCTTACTTCTAATTCTCTACTTTGGAATCATTAATGTTACATTGTTCAGTAATGACACTGAATTTAGATAATACAGATTAAACATGCTTACATTTAGTATATTCATCTGTAAGCTGAAGTGTTTTTCTAACAAATAAGGAAATGTTAAAGAAGTAGTTCTTAAGACAAAAAGCATAAAAGTTAACTCTCAGTTGAGAACTTAAAGGACAAAACTAACAAGCTGTAGGAAAAGTAAATTACATTATAAGGATAATTTCCTTCCGACATACACTAAGTACAGAATACAATTAGAACTTCCTTACTGTGTGAAACATTATATTTTTATAATGCTTATTCTAAAAGAAAGATTTCTTTCAAGGATCTTTCAAAGATTATTTTAGATGGTATAATTATGCAATAAAAGTATCTTTTTGGTCTATAAATGAGTGTAACACTGGAATTTGAAAAAATAAAGATTGGTATGGGGTTTGGGCATCAGTCTTAAGGGTGGCACAGGTTAAGTGAAAGAAGGCAGTTGCAATATGCCAGGCTTTCTCTAAAAATATAAGAAAATATGTCAACAAGCAAAGACTTATAGTAACTCCCCTTTCTTATTCAGTTAATTTTTACAAAGGGAACTTAATTCAAAATTCAATTGTAATATATATGTAAAACCTAATTTGACAAAATGGAAAACATCCCTCACATCATAAATATGGTACTTACATAATCATTTAAAGTTCACTCAGTATTTCAAAGTTGCTAATTTAATAGCTTATAAAAATCAACTAAAGGCAATTAGATTAATTTTGTTACCAGAGTTCAGATAATTGCTATTGACAAGTTTGCATTATTTAAGAAAAAATATAAGCTCTTACAGTTAATGTTAAAAACTAAACGTTTCTTAAACAAAAACATTACACTCCCATGGACTGCAGAAATGATCTATTGTGCTGTAAGTATTGAAGATGCAGGGTAGGAGAATAAGGACAATATACCCACTTTCATTCTAGGGGCAAGATCATGCATATTAGAACACTGATTCACTGTAACACAACCATAACATTTCAAGTACATTATAGAAGTGTCATCAAATTTTAAAAATTTCAAATAGAAAAAGTAATTCTAAAATATGATGTTCCGATCAATTTAAATATTCAAAAAGTTCAGTCCCCATTCAGAAACAGATAAACAGTATATTTATTAAATGAGTTAAGACAAATAAACTTTACAAATAGACAAATAATAAAAGGCTCAGTGGCTAAAATAGATGGTAAGCATCATTGAAAGAAATCAACACCATCACGGTATCTCAGTTGGCTTACATGTGTAAAAAGAAATTTTCAAAGAGCAATTTCACAGAAATGAAGCCAGTTTTTTTTTTTTTTCTTATAAACAAATCACCATTTCTTGGTTCGAAACTGACATCTGTTATGAAAATTACCATATCACATATTTGTAAGATGACAAGGAGTAACTCATCTTCAAAGTGCAAGTAAGTCTATTTACAACCACAAAAATGGCAATGATGAGGAGAAAGGATTTTTAAAAAATATACAAAGATTAAAAACATTTGGGATGCAAAATTAAACAATTTTTTGGTTAGAGGATAAAAGAGAAAAAGTGATTGAATTATAGATGTTGATTTCAGCTATACATACTATATAATGGGATCCAAGATCTTTAACAGCTTGCTTGCATTTTTTTCTACTTACATAATGCTCTGGAAATTTCTGGTAGAAATTACAGTGTCTCAAAGAGAGAAATACACACTAAGCATGTCTTGCTACTACTTCATGGATGTCAGAAGACCCGTTTATGGATTAGAGTTGGTGTAAAAAGCCATTGCCTTGAGTTGAAAAATGAATACTGTAAAAGCTCAATACAAATCCTCCAAAGCACATGCACTTCTAAATCTTTTGGTAATTACATTCATATTTAAGCATAACCAAAATAAAAAAGAAAACTGAAAACATTCCCTTTTCTCTAGTCCCTATGCCTTGTAGGCTCTCCAGTTGATAGGGTCAATTTTTAGAGTTGAAAGGGTTCTTCAAGATAGATTAGTCCACCACCCTTGGTTAGGGTAAATGATTTTCCCAAGGTCATGCAGCACGTAATGGCAAAACCAAGACTAGAAACCAGGTCTTGACTCCTAGCCTAGTATGCTTTCCAGCATATCATGCTACCTCTTTTTACAGTATGGTTTGCTATAAATACCTGATGAATAAATGTACAATTATAAATGCTGACAGAGCCGATGTGTTTTTAAGACTTGCAGAAGATTACTGCAAAGGATTGATGGAGAAAAACAGATTTTCCCCTACCCACCAAAAATATCAAGCACCATCAACTAACTGTTTCTTTGCTGGGTCAGCACTCTCAGATGTTGTAGTAGTCCTCGTAAACTTTATGTCAGCCTGAGGATTGTATATCTGGTGAAATCTGGGCCCTAACACAATGCCAGTTCCTAAAAGGTAAAGACAGAGGCAATAAAGGGGAGAAGGTAGACAAAAGAAAGAAACAAAGATTTAAAGAATCCAGCTGACTTAGAAATGGGCATTCTAGCATATGATTAATTATTATACCTAAATATATATTTTTAGGACCCTTTTCACCTTTTCATAGAATCTCATTTTAACTAATCTGTTATTTGGCCACTTAAGAATTAAAATAAGTGTATCAAAGACAATGGTGGTCATTATTTTTTTTAAAACTGTGAGACTATTTTAGACAAACTAAATTCTATGAAGAATACGTCAAATGATGAAATTGCGATAGTTTTCTTAATCTGGTTCTATTAGATTATCACCAAGGAATTAAAGTGGTAATTCATGGGGCTGTTACCATCTTGAAATTTATTCCAATTGTGGTGAAAGAGAACAGACTGATGCACCATATATGCAGAATTGAGTAAAGAAACGGAAATTTCTTTAAAAAAACATTGCTGTGAATTTATTTAATAAAAGGGCAGATTTATTTATGTTTACAAACAAGTTTCAAAAACAAAAGGAAAACATGTATGCTTCTACTTATTAACCTTTTCAAAATGCCAACAGCCCTCATGCTGTATGAAGGTTTCTAAGGATTAGAAAAAGCGATACAGTTCACTCACAGTTCACCAAGACATCACTGAACTAACAGGTTTAGACAAAAACAAAAAAGACTAAGGTTCTCTTGTAGTTTGATAGTTTGATTTAATTTGATTTGCCTGAAATAACAAAAGCATTTCAAGCATCTTTCATTATGCAGTTGATGTCCCGCATTAAACAATCTACTAAATTCTGAACAAAAGGTTATTAGCAAGTTTTCAAAAATTTTAAAAATTAAACAGTTGTTTCAAAACCATTAAGTAGTAAATATATTTAAGAAACTAATTAGGACAGATGCCATAACTTCATTAGAACACCACTGCTCATGTTTTTTTGTTTTGTTTTGTTTTTGTTTTTGTTTTTTTAAACAAAGCATTAGTGTTATCTATTTGGCTATTAGTATTAGCAATTTATCTACAATATTTAACAAGTTAAATTGTAGGCAAAAATTTAGTACAGTTTCAATAGAAACACCCTTTTTTTTTTTTCCTGAAAATACAGCAGTATTTGAAGGACTAATTTTTCTCTGCATCAGTTATAAGGAAGCTTCCCATCTATGAACAGGAACAAAAAAAGTATCTACAAACCTTGTAAACAGATCTGTATCATTTATAAACATAAATAATCCAAATTATTAACAGCCAACAGCAGAAATTAAAGTATCAATTCAATGATCCAGGGCTCTTTGCTTGCCCAGCTTTACTCCTCCCTCTCTCCCATCAAGGATTGAGATAAACTAAAGCTCTGCTAATATACTGTTCGGGACCACTCTCAGGTACTACAGATGATCCACAGGTCAACTTATGCTGAGTTACTGTTTATCTGTCAGTTCATTTCTCCCACCCCCCAAAAAGCACCCTCAGTCTGGCAGAAAGCTTTGCTTTTTTTTTTTTTAAAAAAATAAATCTACATTCGTACAAGTGTGTCTTCTGTTGAAGTCCAAAGACAAGAATACTATCTTGTCTGTCACAATATGTGAAGAGACCCAGTTTCAATTTGTTTCTTTACAATGCAGCTAGTGTGTTAACATTCAGCTTACAATCAGAGTGATGTTTCCAAACTGTGTAGTGGGCTTCCTGGGGATGAAGAGGTAGCAGACTTGTTCATTTCTATTGTAAGGTAAATCCCGCTGTCAACAGCATTGTTATTTTTGTTGGGAGAGGGTGGAGGACTGGAGTTACGTTTTGTAGGAGCATCATCTTCAGCATCAGTGTCATCAATAAGGGGGATGTGAGGCTCTGAATCTTCTATCCTAAACTCAGGATGTGTCATAAAGTTGTGAATCGAACTTCTTGATTCCGGTTTTTCTAACCCTTCATATAAAGAACTACGAAATGCATTCACCACTCGAATCTGTAAATATCAGAAAACAGAAAAATGTCAGTACACTAGTAGCTTAACTTAAAGATGGTTTATTTATGAGTTTGAATCCACAAACAGCTAGGTATGAGTGAATCATATTTGCATGTAATGCAGTGGAACTTGCAATACACTGTAAAAAAATGAATATTTTAGTAAGACACTACAGAACAACAAAACCACATACTCTAAGAATTAAGAGATACAGAATTCAAAGTAAAACTAAGAAAATCGCATTGTCACTGGCTAAAAATTTAATAGCCATTTTATAGGATTTTTTTCCCTAAGAAAATAAAGTCAAACAACAAACAAATAAAAACTTAACCATACACAAGCTTTAGCTGATTTTTTTAAATAAAAAAATGTAATTTTGAAAACAATTCGAATAAGTTAAACAAGCACAGAGGGTTATTATTTATCATGCTAGGAGTTAGGGTGTCACCGACTATGAAAAAGCCAAGCAAATATAAGCTGAATGCCACAATGAAGTCACATCTATCTCACTACTTCCTTAATTAAAAAATAAAAATAAAGACAAAGTCCAAATAAATATCTATAAAATGCCATTAAACAGCTATAAATATTTGAGTATATGCCACTTGTCTATAAAGTGTTAATAGTGTTTTTCTCTAAAATAGATGAAAACTTAAATTACTTTACATACTAGAGTTCACTGAAAAAAAAAAAAAGATTTAAAAGAAAAACAGAAAAAAACTCCTCTAGGATTCCCCCCTAAAAAAACCACAAAACTTTTCTAGTATTTTTGCCTCAAAACATATAGCTCAACAATTCATCATCTTCAGAAGTCTGCTGTATGGATGAAAAGAGGTTACTGAGCAACTGACTCGAAAACTTCACTACACACACTGACATTAGGTCTCATTAACCCAGTGTCATACAGACTTTCAAAAAAGAAGACAAAATCCAAATAGTTGAACATTTCCCACATATCAATTTAAATACAGCATTTGCCTTTGCTTTGATTCTAATGAATCCTATTTAGTATGAAGACATCATTTACTCCTGTTATGAGAATTAGCTGACATTGACATTCCACATAAAAAAAATGCGGTCACCGAAATCGTCTCGTAAAACAATAATAAAGAAACTAATAAATTTCTTCAGAGACATTTGAATCTATTTTTTCATTTAAATGTATTTTTAAAAAATGTAAGTTTATGTCTACTTTCTTAAAATTGTATATATTTAAGATGTACAACTTGATGATTTATGTATACATTGTGAAATAATTGCTATAATCAAGTTAATTAACATATCCATCA
>NW_011888851.1:2972841-2981348 GCF_000151845.1 Pteropus vampyrus
AGCTGCAGAACATCCAGGTGAAAATATCTAGAGCTCAGGGGGTTAGCGATCTGGGAGTTGGGGAAGCTCTAAGGGCAGTGTAAAGAATAAGCAGGTGAGGGCAGTCAGTGTGTGTGTACACACGATTACACACACACACACGCACTTGTGACAGGTAAAATTAGATGAGATTCCTTTTTATCGAAACTTTTAAATTTTGGTTAAAATGCTGTTTTCTTTCTGAAAAAATTTACTCTGATGAAAACATCAGAGCTTGAAAGGTTATTCGACCTACTTTATTCTAACGACTTTACAAATGATGAAACTGAGCAACTGAGAGGACGGGTGGCTGACCGCTCATGTCACTCCTCATCAGTGCCAAAGTGTCTGAGAACAAAGTTTTCTGGACTCCCAATTCCAAGTTCTTTGACAATCAATAAAAGAGATTATGTGGATGTTAGCTTTAGCTAACGTCACTAGAATAAAATACTTCCTAAGATTAAGGTTAATGCTGTCTTCCTCTGACTCTACTACTTATAGCCACATGACTGGACAGGAATAGGATAGCTCGAAAATGCTCCAAAGCAATACAATTTCAAAGAACAGTTCTCATAGAAGATATATGCAATAAAATCTGGAATAATCAGGGGTCATTGAACCAGATTTGTTTTACTTTCTACTTATAAAGAACATTAACAAAGCACTCAATCTGAAGCATGACATTGAGCTAACTTACACTTTCTCTGATCTTTCTTACCTTCTATATGTAAAATTCTCACAGCACAGTAGTAATTCTGAGTAACTAAAAGCACAACTGTGTGTGTAATACTTTAGGTATGTAAGAAACTATTTTAATGCCGCAAAGAATTCTGTTTAAGCAGGAAAATAAATAACCTTAACTACCTTTTTTTGACAATCCAAACCTGTTTATTTAAGTCTTTTAATAATTTCGTTAATATTTATTAAAACCTATTATGTACAACATAATTATAATTCCTAAAAATTAAGAAAAATCCAATAATTCCTATGTCAAGAAAAAAATTTAAAGAGTAAATTCAGAGGGAAACATTGCATGAATCATATATGGTAAACAAAAAAAAAGTCAAAGTGATTATCATGCAATAATTTTGAGAAACTGAACATGATTATCAAGGTAAACAATACATTAAATTTAAGTAACAAATCGAAAACAAATCATTTACCCTGCTAACCCACCCATTTTCCTAAATACAATCTTAACTTTTGAGTATCATTGCCCAAAACATGGTATACAAAGGCAGCTCTAAAATATGGGACGATTTTAGTCATTACCTGATATATCTTACCTTCTACTGCAGATTGCCCATTCCTGAAATTTGTATTCATTGTTACTTTTACTATGTGCATGAATTTAAAGAAATACAGTGATAAAACAAAAGATACCATGCACCAAAAAAAGAAAATCCTAGGTCATTTTCCAAAGTTGGGTATTTGCACATCGTATTTTCTCAAAGTTAAGATCCACTTGTGTAACGAGTAGTGGAAATTGGCAAACATTTTCTGTAAAGAACCAGAGAGTAAATGCAGGCTTTGCACTCCACATGGTCTCTGATGCAACTACTCAACTTTGCAAGTGTAGTGCAAAAGCTACTATGGACAATACTTAAACTAGTGTGACTCTGTTCCAATAAAAATTTATTTTCAAAAACAGGCATCAGGCCAGATTTCACCCATAAGCTACAGTTTGCCGACCCTACACCTAGAAGACCAAATTTTCTCTCAATTTCTCCTTTCCAACAAGGGTTAACTATTCATTTAGCAAAATAATTTATTAATGGTGAAGACTGATATTAGAATAATATACTTTATAAATAAATAAAACTATAGAATGTTTTCTCTAGAGATCCTTAGGAATAAAGATTTGACTAATAAAAATGAGGGGGGAAAAAGATACTCTCTCCAGAGATGTTTCAAGCCTAGTATATGACAAAGTCAAAATGGATTATTATTTCTTCCATTTAGCAAAGGAAACACTCCAAAAACAGTCGAAGAAATGTTGACATCCATAGACTATTCTAAATCAGGGCAGGAACACAGTGAGGAAATCGAACCTTTCATTACACATATTAACACTACTAATTAATTCTATACATTGGCTGGAGGTTCTGTACTTAGCACCTAAGACAAGGCTTCACTAGCAAGACTGATAGAAATTTATAGTAGCAGCAACATAATTACTGCAACTGTTAATGTATAATGATAACCTCATGAACAAGATATGCATCAGCCCACAAAACCTCCTTATGGTCCAAGTACACAGAATACAAAATAAAGAAATAAACATCTCAAACCTTAAAGAAGCAACAACTAGGAATTTGCCCTTGACATTCTGAAGTATACCTCTATCACCCTTGAAACATGAGCCCAGCAACTCAGGTCTCAAGTATAGTTGTCCATCAGAAAAGAACCTGGGCAGGTATGGGTAGTTATATCTTAAAACAGAGTTAATGATTGACCTAATATTTAATATAAAGCTCAGAACACAATTATACAGATAAAGTAAATATAGTATACCTCAGGTCATGTGACACCCCTCCAAACAAAAACAGTAAGTTATTTAAAAGTTTGCTGAAATAAAAATAGATAGAATATACATCACCCAGGAGATAAACTTGTCAGAAAAGTTTAACATGAAGCTAATCATGAGAAAACAATAAAAAAAATTCAGACTGTAGGACACTTTATAAGACAATTGGCCTTGATTCTTCAAAAAAAATCAATGTTCTGAAAAATAGAGAAAAATGGATCCAGGTTAAAAGAGACTAAGAGGTCTTAACTGTCAATGATTCTTTCTTGGATCCTGGATCAAAAAAGCTTTTGATAAAAAACATTTTGGGGAAAATGGCAGAAATCTGAATATGGATTGTATATAAGTTAAAATGGCATCGATGTTAAATTTCTTGGATGTGATAATATAGTATGATTCTACAGGAGACTTCTTATTCTTAAGAAGTAGGTACAAGCTAACGTATTATGCAATGTCATGATATCTGTCACTTTCAAATGGCTCAAAAAGTACACATTAATATATACATAAAGCAAATGTCATAAAATATTAAGAAGCGGTAAATCCAGGCAAAGGGCATTATTCGTGTTTCAATCTTTCAACTTGTCTGTAGGTGTGAAATTTTTCAAATTTAAAATTTTGAGTGCAAGAAGAGTCTTTCAGGATAGTTTCCTTTTGGATCGTTGTTATAGGATATAAACAGATCTTTACCTTCCGTTCTGGCCTCGTAACTCTTTATATTTTAATTACTGTGTTAGTACCAAACTATGTCACTGAAACTCACTTTTCTCAACTGGCAAATTTTATCAAGAATCAGCTTGGGAGTCATTTCATTCAACTTCTCAGGGCACATTAAGGATCCTGTTATTATATTCTGTGTTTCATTACCTTTTTGAAATTCCCAGCTACTTGTTTGTTTCACTAGACTGGAAGGTCTGGAGGTTCTAGCACAGCCTTGGCACATGGTAGGTTTTCCAGAGTGTTTATGGAACACAACTAAATAATCACTAATAGTAAGAGATGCAGGAATAAGCCCCTTAAAGCCAGGGAATAATATGAAATCTATAGATAAAAGGAGGGAGGGATACAACTGACATTAGCTGTACCAGGCATAAGGCTAGACAATTTACATATACAATTTCATTTAGGTTAGGTAGTACCAGGGTGATTTTTAAAAGGAAGATTCCCATCTGTCCAAGTACGTAAATTTAACACCCTGTCTAACATTACAAGGTCAGTTTGTCCCTAGAGTACCTGTCTGCTCTTTGCTCATGCTGTCTCTGCTTATTAGCCACGGACAAGTCATTTAACCTTCAAGTCAGTACTCATGCCTGTAAAATGGGAGATAGTTTCTGTTCTGCCTGTTTTACAATACTGTCAAAAATAATAAGTGAAAACTACTTAAGCAAAGAGAACAACAAGGCATTGAATAAACAGTCCTCCTTAAAATGGCACTGTTTTCTCCCTCAATTTATCCTCTCTCTAGCTTCCCAAGATTCCTCCAGTTCTTAACGGCTGAAGACCAAATGGCAAAGGTCTCTGTCCAAATACAAGATTAGCCTTAGGTTATCTCAGCTGATTTTGTGGGTGAGTATGAGGCGTGGGTGGGCTTTTATCTTTAGTGCCTCCAGTACACTGAGAATCCACCATGAAATCAAGACCCTAATTCACAGTAAGGATGATAAAGGTATAAGGCTTTTGGAGAGTTTGCCACTTACTAAAAACCTGAAAGAAAATTTTTTATTCTAGTCAATTAAGGGACAGTAGGACATGAAATGATTCAATAATTAACAGTACATTTTTCCTGCTTCTTTGGAAAATGTAAAATAACACACTATTTCTCATCTAGGCTACAATTTTAAATTAAGCTGATTATATAAATGAAAAAAGAAACTCATAAATACTATAGAACTCTGAAGCTTATAGGGAGACCACCCCAACGTCCCCCTCAAAAAAATAAATAAATAAATAAAAGAAAAAGGAAAAAACCCAAAAAGGCCACAAAGTCTAGGCTAAGAAGGCAAACAACTGACTATATATTGGGAATTTTTCTTAAGGGTACTATCTTACTTTCCATCCTCAACAAGATAAAAGTCAAAATGCTAAATTCATATTTAGCTTTAAACACACAATTTCTTGGTTCTGTTTATCAGTTTCAAATCACATGCTTCTGGGCACCATGCAGTATGAACACGTTTAAAGGCATATACTCAAAAATTTATAGTAGTTTCACAAATTCTAAACTACAATTTTATTCCCCGTCTTAAATGTCAGAGTTAGCACAGAGACAAGCTCACAGATTTCATATCTAATCTTTGGTTGCAATTGTTCCACCTGTTATCTATCCCTCTAAGAAATAAAACAACAACAATGACAACACTTTGAGGTCTCAATCCACTTTACGAAAAGAAAGCTTTATGAAAAGCCTGAACAAATGAATTTAAACATTAAGGAGAAAATGAGAAACGTTAGGTGTGTGAAGTAGGAAATGTTAATTTCATGCACTTAGGAACACACACTCACACCCCACAGTAGTAGAAGCAGTAGAAGAGGAAAACACTACATGTGTAGGGGTAGAAATATTTGTTACATCATGATGCTGGCTGGCGATGGAGGGTTGCCGCCTTAGAGCCCCCTGAATGGAACTTCCACTCTGGAAAGCATTCACTACATCCATCTGCAAGGAATCAGAGATTGTGACAGCTTGCTCAGCAAGAGAGAGAGAGAACAAGAGAAAGGACCATTCCATCTATCAACATATAAAAAGTAAAGAAAAAGGCACTTTTTACAGAGCAGATAAATAGGCAAGAGTAGCATTTTGTGATGAAGGGGGTGGGGGGAAGCTAGGAAAAGAGGAGCTTAGGGGCATATAGACAATTCTCTCACGATCAGTTAAAACTTTCACTCATTCCAGGCACCAGTATTATTTTTCAAAAGAGTAAGTTTTGTGGGTTGGGATGGCTAGAAAGGAAGTTAAAGAGGGTGTTCAAACCTCCTCCCCAGGTCCAAAAGCCCTGGGCTGGCTCCCACTCCCATCATCTCGCCTACCTCTGTCCAGGTCCATACCTGTGTTTGGATTCTGTTCAGACCTCTAAACCATAGGATCTGGCCACGTCGTAACTCCCTTTCAGCATGATCAATCTCCTCCACATCCTCTGCTAACTCTTCCTCAGGTATTTCTTCCTTTTGTGTTCCATGACCAGCTTCTTTCAGGAATTTTAAACGGCTAGTTGGAATTGTTGAAATTAGCTACAACACAGGGAAAAGAACTTAGAAATAAATCATATTGAGTACGATTAAACCAATCAACTTTAATACAAAGGGTATGAAAAGGTATGAGCATAACCAACCATCTTTACCAATAAACCAATGCGATCCTATCTGTCAGAGGCTTTCTTCCTCAGAATAAAAAATATTCTGCTTTTAGCTACACAGAAGATTTAAGTTTGAAAGGTAAAAAGTTTTCCTGAATGGAAATAGCCAGATTACATTTTTTGTATTCTATTTAGGACATTCAAGAGAGTAAATTATAAAACCATGCTCTGATATATATATATATATTTACTTAATTATTAATTATATTTATTATATATAAAATTATAAATATTATATTTATTTCAAATAAAATGAAAATGGCAGGTGGTCATATTGGAGGTAAAACAAGTTCATATTTCATTAGTGCGCTAAGAGTCCAATGAGAAACAACATACCAAAATTCCAAAAATCTTCAAGGTTAAACTGAACATAGTGCTTTGTTTACTAAGTGTATTCATTTTTGTAAAATGCAACTATTTAAAACTGGATGAACACTGACTGATAATGACATCAAATAGGAACAGATGCCCTAGAAAACATAAAGGATACAAAAAACGCCAACGAATATGTACTAACTTATAAATGTTAACAGCCATTCCTTAAGGAAGTCGGGCTTATCAGGGAAAAACAAGCACACAGTCAGAATGAGAACTGCTTGGAGAACTTCCAGTTCAACTATCTCATTTCAAGAGGTGAAACAGGCTCAGAGACACACTTGTTTATGGAGTGACTAAGACCTTAGATCTCCTGACCACCAAAATCAGTGTTCTTTCTACAATGGTGCACTTGAATTCAAAAGACGATGTTAACCAAAGATGGTAACTGATGCCTGTTGGGTATGTATGCTGTACTGAATTTCCTTTTCCTGAAATTAGCCAGATTTTGGGGGAGATTGTGGGGTTCTGTTCTGCCCATGAGATAATATAATGAAATAATCAGAATGGTAATAAAAAATAAAAGGTGGACCAAGCATGAATCCTACTTAAAAGAAGATCTCTATTAACGAGGTATTCAAAATAAGTAAGAAGAGAAATCTCAGAACCTGAAAACACAATTTTAAAAAAAGGCGAGATAAAAGGCACATAAAGATGTTTAAGAAAAACCTGCATGTTTGGTTTGACTGACTTGTAGAACGATAATAAATTAGTTCACAGAAATTATACACCATATGTTAACCTTCCTTTATGAAAATGTTAATACAGATTCTCTATCAGTTTTAAAGAAATGGTAACGGACTTAAAATGAATAATGCATATACCATTACCACCTATTTTTTAAAAATAACATGCATTTGCAAGTCAGCTGCCTATAATAAAAATGAGGTACATCTCATTTTTTCTGGAATTTTATTTTATATATACACTGTTAAAGTCATTCAATCCAAATAATCTAAAATGTCACTTTGTGGCCCCTTTTTCCAGATACCATAATTTTTTTGGAAATATTCTCTACATGAACTGAAACTCAAGATTTTTCCTGTGCTGCATTTTGGATTAAATTATGTAACAAAATGATAGGAAATCTAAAGTAGATAGTATTTTATATTTTTGTAAAAATATTTATTCTAAAAATGCAAAAATAGGTCGAAGAGCCAAAGATAGACATTAGCATCCTAACCAGTTATGAATGCATTATCTTAATATTGTTTTAAAACTTGTTCTAAAAAGCAAGTTAAAAAAACTATATAAGAAACTAAAAGTGTTTTTTTATATAGACATAATCATAATTAACAGCAAGTTAGGTATTAGAATATTACGTTAAAAAAAAACTATATCCCTACATGCCCTTTCGACTTAGAATGGTTAACAACTTAGAATCAAGTAACATAAATGGTCAGAGAAAATACGTACTAGAAAGTAAAAAAAAAAAAAAAAAAAAAAAAAAGTCACTTAAGGTTTTGAACAAAAAGTAATATTTTTACCTGGCCCCAGAGTAACGTTCCCATTCCCAGGAATATTGACCACAGCCACTGTTCTATTGATAGTTCTGAACAACTGAAAGGTTTTCCACCAAACTGCACAATTATTATCTGGAAGAATAATCAAGAGTAAATTTATTTAAATCTTTTAAATTTTCCAATTCACAAGCTTCAAAAATTACCCAAATTTGTGTCCTCCTAAACTCAAGGTGTGCAACCATTATTCTAATGGTGGCATATATAAATATTCACAGCTAAAAATAAGACAAGTGAAATAAAGTAAAATCTCTCCATCCAAAATTTTAAATGCAGGTATATTTCATGTTTAAATTATGCATACTAAAAATTAAAAAAAAAAACTTCTCATGATCAATAAGGTAACTTTATACTATTTCCAATATAATCTCAAGTAACTACATTCTCCTGTTTAAGTTTTTAAATAATTTATGCCTTTCCACAAAAGATAGTACTTTTGTGGAAAAGACTACATGTTATAGAAAAGTGGACACAATATTTAATCTTTTTTTCTTCTATATAGTATTCATTCCAAATTAACAATTAAATGTTAAGACAAATATAAATGGGCTGTAAAAGAACAGCAACCTGCAAAGTTCTATGAAATGCGTGCTAACTCAGGTGGTATACTCTCATAAATTTGTTCTCCCTTATAAAGAGAGAAGTCCAATGATCTGCATAAGTAAAATTCATAATACAGTGCCAATGCTTCCCTGTTTAAAGAAACTAAAAACA
>NW_011888851.1:2982248-3001139 GCF_000151845.1 Pteropus vampyrus
TAAAAATATTTACAAAGAGTTAAGAATAATTATGTACTTTATGATGTCAAAAAAAAAAAGGTAAAATAAGAATCAGCTAGTTAAGTAAAAGAGATAGAAGTTAAATTTAATATAATTTATAAGAAGAAGCCCTTCAGGTACCTCAGGTCTATAATCAAGACTTTGGCTAGATTGTTTTTAGAAACAAACAAAATGAGATATGTGTAAATCAAGGGTCATGTTTTCCTACCCAGCTGACTCTCTATAAGTGTTATTCAAAGTACTAATCCATGACAAGAGGAGATAAGGAACGTGTACTGGAGTGCAAACCAATACCCTGTTTGCACAGTACTGCTGCTGCTAAGACTACTAAAAACAAAACTCCACAAAAACCCAGCAACGAAAAACCCTAATCTGAAACATACAGTGTGATTTAGCGAAGTTGCTGATTTACAGTCTGGCACATGCTCCTTGTCTCACTGTTCACTTGTAACAAAGTGACTGTGGACTAGTGGCTGGTCCACAGACCACACCATGCTTTGAGTTGCACTGGCTTATTTATAAGGCATTGAAGAATGTTAGGTGTATCAAGCTTTGTTGGGAACTAAGTTACCAGATTTGCCTGATACAGAGATAGGTAGTTAAAATTTTGCAATCCCCATATACTAAAAACAAAGCTAATTTTGTACAAAGTAAAAGCTAACATTTTAGCATGTCATCAACAATGATTTTTATAAAATCTGAAAAAAATACTTTCAGAAACTATATAGCAAGTAAGCAACATTTCTCCTGAAATTTATAGAAACTGAAAGCTAAAAGAGAAATCATTTTTACAGAAATAATTAAGTCTATGGTTTTGAGTTTCGGTATCCACAGTGCACCAGGTACAGACTGATTAAATGTTTAAAATTCTTAGATCTTCATTTTGAAACAAGCACCACTACCGATTCACTGCTGAAAAAGCTCACTTTTTACTTTAAAATTTTATTTTGTTTACTGACTCCCTGGTGTGATTATATAGCATTCATTCACCTGTTCTGATTCCAGATTCTACTATAGAATCATTTGCACAGAAGAGGATCACAGAATCCAAGATAATATAAAAACATAAGTATAAGACATAGTTAAATAAAATCACCACATGCAAAATGATCCTAGTTTTGTTCTTAGAATGACCTCTATAATGGGAAGATGGGAAGATTTTTGGTCCTTCCTACTCATTCCCAAACCACCCCTCACACTCCATTCTCCATTCCCTTTTCTGCCTTGTTTTATTACAAAATATTATAATATTACAAAACAGACATGTACCAACTCAGGATGCAGCCATTCAGAATCACATGGAATTTAAATGTACATTTCAAAACCTTCTATTATTTAATAAACTCAACTGTAGAAATACAACTGCTATTAATTGCAAGAAGAAATTAAGAGATCACTCTAGCTACCCTAGAAAGTGGCAAACTGTAAGATTTACCTTAAATATCAAAATGATAAGTTTTAATAACAATAAGGTAGAATGAAACCATCAGAATCAGAGCGAGTGTGAAGTATCACAACTTCAGAACCTGTACTGCAATTCAAGTAGTGTTAGCTTAACATATTCTCACATGAATTTCAGAATAGGGCAAATTTTCACTTGAGTTATGATATTTAAAACTTTTAAAAATGTCATCAAGGCAAGAAATACATGGAAGCCTCACACATTGCAGTCAAGTAATCTCTGGAACAAGCCACCTGTTTATCGAATATCTCCCATAATAATAATGGGAGAAATAATAATTTGACATAATAATCAAATTTGAAACAATCTTTTCCAATTACCCACCTGCACCACAAAAGTGCCTAAAACAATTGTGCAGAAGATGGCATTATTAAAGATTCCTTCAAACACATTTCTTTCACCATGAATTTTCCGGGCATTTATTTCGTTGAAAAGTTGCATCAGCACAAAGGTATTAAAAACAATAGTGTAATGTTCCGAAGGAGGAGCATGCAAAGGAGCGTTTCTTCCACTATCAATATCAAAAAACTTTTCTCCTGAAAAAATGAGAAATTACTATTTTGTAATTATCGCACAAAATAATTTAACATCTTCAAGGATGTATGCAGTAACAAAAGCTAGCCAGACCTTTATTTGATTCCAAATGATAGCAGACAAAGAGTTGGCGAGGACCTAAGATGACCTAATTTTCTCTCGTTTTACAGATGAGGAAACTGAAGTCCTCAAAAGTATGGTGACATGCTTAAGACCACATATCAAATCAGGACAAGAAATTAGGCTTCTTTTTACTACCCCCAGCCCCCATTTATCACACTGCTTCCCAAAATTTACTAAGTATCCACTGACAAAGAGGAGAAATTAAAGGTAAACAAGGAGTTAGAAAGAAACAACTTATGTTCTTGAAAAATCTGTATCGTTAAAATATCGGAGACATTAACTTGGAACAGAAACAACTGAAGCTTTATCAGGCATTGAATTCTTACCAGCAAACAAGAGTGTAAAGACTACTACAAGTTGATAGAATGCATGACCCAAAATATTCTTCATCATGGTGCGCGAGATGAGAGGCTTATTTCTACCATAAGGTTTCCGAAGCAAGAGAGATTCAGTGGGGGGTTCGGTTGCCAGAGCCAGGGAAGCGAGTGTATCCATTATGAGGTTTACCCACAGCATCTGCACAGCCTTAAGCGGTGAATCCTAGAAAAGACAGGTTTCCTAATAGACATTCACAACTATTCAGGGACTCAGTAATTCTCAGGAAGCCTTTTGTATTTAAAAACTTAAAAAATAGGACAGAATTGTATTTTTATATTAGTTAACCTAAAATATTAAGCTTCAGCTTACTTAAATATTTAAGTATTTTAAAAAGACATATTATACACACCTCTGCTTTAAAATCAACAAGTTTTAATGAACAAACTGTCAACCTACTTGAGTAATACAGGCGCCCGTGAAAGCAACAATCACTGCTACTACATTAACGGTAAGCTGGAACTGAAGGAATTTTGAGATGCTGTCATAGACATTACGTCCCCACATAACTGCTTTAACAATGCTTGTAAAGTTGTCATCTGTGAGAATGATATCGGATGCTTCTTTAGCTACGTCAGTTCCAGCGATGCCCTATTAAAAAAATTCTGTGAATTAGACTAAAAGTTTAAAATATAACTTTTAAATATTCAGATAGTATCAAGTAATAAGCAAAAAATTTACCAATATACTTAAAAATTGACTTAAATTGACTATAAAGAAGGTAATATAGTTATCCTAAGATATTGTCTTTTTGAAAAACATTCAACTTTAGGAGAAATCAAACATAAAAGATTAAGGCACTGACAGTAAAGTTCAAATTAGGTTTAAAAAAAAAAAAAAAAGAGGACTGGACAAAGGCATTACCCTAGTTCCTTCCAAAAGGCACACAAAAAGATATATTAAAAAATGAAAACTCAAAGACAGAATTAGTGGGAAAGGAGACACAGCAAGAAAATCTTAAAAGGCTGGAATGTAGATAATAAAATAGTAAGTAACATTAGGCGAACCCTAGGAAACAGAATCCTAACCCAACAGTAAGGAAAGTGGAGAAGTAGCCTTTTTTTGCACTACAGAACTCATGTATGTAAGGCTCAGGACTTGGCAGTGCCGTGTAGCACTGTCTGTAGGGGTGAAGGTGTGAATAAAAACAGGAGGATTTCTCAAAAGTCTACCAACGACACTGAAAAAGTACTTAGATGGTCCAAACTAAGAACATCAATGTCTGTCAACAGTAGAATGAGATAGATTAATAAGTTATGGATTAATAAAACTGAATGAAACACAAAAGTAATCTTCAGAATACTGGTTATCTTTGCAGTCAGGGCAGTAATTAGAAGGAAGGGTGACTCAGGCATCTGGGGTGTAGATAATATTCTATTTCTTATCTGACATAGAACAGGTCTGTTTGCTTGTGATAATCCATTCTGTTGTGTACTTATTACTCGGGCACTTTTCTGTGTGTGTTATATGTAATAACAAAACGAAAAGGCAGCTTAGATCCTCAGAGCAACTTCTCAAATCCATTCAACCAGGCAATCTCCCACTCCCTCTGACATGGCAGAACACTGCCTTCTATTTTACTAGAGGGAGTACGACAGAGAATGTCTAGATTGAAGGGTATATGAGCACTGCTCAGAGTATAAGGGTGCTATATTGGAAAAAAAAAAAAGAGGTTTAGTTAACTCTGTTTAATGAATGTTGAGACCTTTCTTTCTCTTCCTACTTGTTTCCCAGAATACCAGTATTGAGGACTGTTCTCTAGGTAGCAGATTAAAGGTCCTTTTCTGGGAAATCTGATCTTTTAGGAGAAATACCTAAAAATATTACAATTCAAGGTATCACAGCCAAGGCAGATCACTTTACTGAGAAGCTTCTGGTTGACAAACCCCACCTATAGGCCCAAGGCTTTTTAGCTTTTCAGCTCCATATCAGCAAATAGGCAGAGAATATGAAGAATCACCTGACATCTGAGGAAAGCACTAACCTGAAAGACAGACTAAACCAAAAGGAAAATGAAGACAGACTCTGCAGAGACAAAAGCTCATTAAAAAAAAAAAAAAATCAAACCTTTAGAAAGGTAAAAAGTACATCCATGAAATAAGAACAGGATGTTAAAATAAGAACAAAAACTCAAGAGAACCAAAAACAACTCTTGGAAATTAAATATATGACTCAGAGAAATGAAAAACAACAGGAGTTGAGGAAATGGCCCTGAAAATAAAGCAAGATGACAAAGGTATGGTAAACAGGAAAAAAGAAAAAGATAATTTAAGTTCAAGAAGTTCAAAATCAGGGGGGATATTTCACAAAGAAGAAACAGTGGAGAGGAAATAGGACTAGTATAGGAAAATTTCACAAAATTGAAGAAAATGAGTTTTCATAGTAAAAAGCTGTTCTAAGACAAATCATCATGGCATTCAGAGGACTAAAAACAAATACGTATATACTCCTAGAAAGGAAAAAGGAAAAAAACAAAACAAAACCAAGAGGTTGAAAATTCAAAATGGTATGTAAACAACAGCAGAGGAATAAATTCAGAATTCTAAATGAAAATGATTTTCAGGCTAGAGTTTTACACCAAGTCAGATTAAGAATCAAGAGTGACAAGAGAATGGAGATTTCGGTTATAAAAGTTATTGAAAAGTTTAACTCTCATAATCCTTTTTCTCAGGAAACTACTGGAGGAGATAGCTCTACTACATGAGGGAGTAAACACAAAAAGGCAATGGCATCAAATCCAGGAAATACAAGACCCTATATAAGATAGAGGTAAAGGAAATCCTCAGGAATGGGAAAAACAAGCCAGCTGTGTAGCAGGCCTAGCAAACGGTTCAGATTAAAGCATGTAAGAGGATCTGGGATAGGTAGGTATATCTAAGAAGGTGAAACTGGTAAAAGTGCCAGATGTCTCTGATGCAATGAAAGGAGAATTTGGTGATGAATTATTGTTAAGTATATAGAAAAACTAAGCAAAAATAAATAAATAAACTTAAAAGAAATTGAATGAAAAAGACAACCTACAGGGAATACAAAAAGTTGTGCAAGGAAATAAAATTAATTACAGATCACATGGCTCGGCTTGGAACAGCACTGACAATCCTGATAAGGATTATTTATTGAGGTATCCAAAATTATGATAAAATGCTGATGGAGGAATGATAGGATAGATAGTATGCATGAAAGCATACAGGGGTGAAAACAGTGTGTGTGCGCCTGTGTATATGTGCATGTGAAGTGCTAAATCCTTATTGTCCTTAATAAAAAGTCAACAGCAAATGCTTATATTTAAAAAAAAAAAAGCACTATAATCATTTAGATATACGGAGGCAAACAGCTAAAATAGTTGGTTTCCTTTAGTCAAAAAATGAGTTGGAAGAAATGATATGTAGTAGGGGACTTAGATATTAAGTCTTATAGAACTATTTAACTTTTTAAATGCTATGCATATATTGTTTTAATAAACACAAAAACAAGGTTCAAATCAAACTTATCTTGAAATATTCCATTAAGGAAGAATTTTAATCTACAATTTTAGTCTCTAGCTCCTAATCTGAATATTTTACTTTTAATGTGCAATGTATTTAACACATCTAAGCCCAATAGGTTTCCCTGCCTCTAATTATTCTCCTGTCTTTTACAAATGCAAATCTTATCACTCCACTGTTCAAAATCCTTCAAAATTTCCAGTTATTAAGATAGTCATGGGGATGGATGTAAATTATAACATAGGAAATATAGTCGATAACGTTGTAATAACTATGTATGGTGTGAGATGGGTACTAGATCAGCGGGACTACTTTGTAAGGTATATAAATGTCTAATAACTGCTGTACACCTGAAAATAATATAATATTGTACGTCAACTATAATTGAAAAATAAACTAAAAAAAAAATCCTCCAAAATTTAAAAAGTAACTTTAAAATGTTAACTTGTGTCCAAAGAAAAACTAGTTCCATAATCAAACAAGCATAAGAAACTTTCCATCAAAAAAAGGTAAATAGCTTTTTTATGAGCTTCTCCGGAGCTGTATGCTAACAAGCAACGTCTTCAAACTTATTTTACTCTATCAGAAGTCAGTTTGGGAAGTGCTTATCTACTGGGTAAAAGAATAAATTCCTTATCTTGGTATTCTAGGCCCTTATCAGGTGGCCCCTGTCAACCCTTCCAGTTTCACATCCCTTTACCCACCAATACCACACCCGCTTCTATTTATGTTAAAACTATAGTCATAAGCTGTATAAAGATGTTTTAGTCAAGGAAGGACTGAATATATGATGGTGGTCCCAATAAGATTATTAATGGGGTTGAAAAATTCCTATTGCCTAGTGATGCTGTATTGTTGTAACATTATAGTGCATGCATTACTACTCATGTGTTTGTGGTGATGCTGGTGTAAACCCATACTCAGTTACATAAAATTATAACACATAGAATTATGTACAGGCCATTAATACTTGATAATGATAACAAATGACTGTGCTACTGGTTTATGTATTTACTATACTAGACTTTTTATCGTTATTTTAGTATGCTCATTAAAAAAGAAGTATGCTGTATAACACTATGTATGCTGTTATGCCGGCAACAGCCTCATACATCTTGTTTACTGCATCTTGACTGCATCATTTTCCATTGTCCTTGATTTAATCTCAAGTTGTTTTGTACAGTAACATGCTGTATAGGCTTGTAGCCTAGGAGCAACAGGCTATATTAGTAGCCGTGTGAGTTACCAGATCATGGTATCGCAGTGCTTGTGTTAAGGTAACCCTTATTTTATTTAATAATGGGCCATTATTAAGGACTTCTAGGTGCAAAGTAGGCTATACGATTTAGGTTTGTGTCAGTGTACTCTATGATGTTTGTACAATGACAAAATGGCCTAACGACGCGTCTCAGAATGTATCCCCGTTAAGCAGCACATACCTGTACCTGCAATTCACTAAAGGTTTCTTGGCTGTAATTTTCTGCATGCTCTTCTCCCTCCCTCAGCTCAAACAGCATTTCTTTCAGAAAACCTTTCGCAGTTGCCATTGGCAGAATCCGTAACTTCTCCCTTGAGGCACTCAGTATGGTGTTGTATTTACTCCTTCACTGGCTGCCACTATGCTTTTCATCTATTTCCTTGTGTGCTAAACCTTTAGAAGGCAGCAACGACTCACTTCTAATGTTTCTGGACTGGAATACTGAAAATTGCTTCTTAATGTTTAGAGATTAAACAAGTAAATCCTTTATTAATCCAAACTTTAAGAAGAATATTTTAATTACCTTGGGGAAAATTTTATTATCATAGATGTATTTGGTTATAGAAATACATCATGGCCTTCAGTCTCTGATGACAGAAATATCTGTACAGGTGGTTAACTAAATTTTTTTGGTAAGAACAGTGTAATACAGTAGTCCCCCCTTATCTGTGGGGCATGTTTCAAACCCCAGTGAAAGCCTGAAATTGCAGATAGTGCCATTTCCTATATATACAGACCTACGACAAAGTTTAATTTATAAATTAGGCACAGTAAAAAATTAAGAATATCTAACAGTCTATGGCCATGCCACCCTGAACATGCCTGATCTCGTCTCATCTGGGAAGCAAAACAGGGTCAGGCCTGATTAATACTTGGATGGGAGACCACCTAGGAATACCAGGTACTGTAGGCGTTAAAACAAACAAACAAACAAACATCTAATAAAAAAGAAATTATAAGAATATACTTTAATAGAAGTTATGTGAATATGCTCACTCTCAAAATATCTTATTTTACTATATTCACCCTTCTTATGATATGAGATGATACAATGCCTATGTGATGAGATAAAGTGAGGTAAATGATATGGCAACCTCAGCATACAATATTTTTCTTTAGTAAGTCAAGAACTTCTATCTTTTCACTCACATAAAGGAAGGACTTCACAGCTCCTCTTTGCCATATCTGTATTGCCAGCATCACTACTCTTACACTTTGGGGATATTATTAAGTAAAATAAGGGTTATTTGAACACAAGCACTGCAATACCATGACAGTGGAGATGGTAATTTAGATGGCTACCAAGAGACTGATGGGTGGATAGCGCATACACTGTGGGTACCCTGGACAAAGGGATGACTCATATTCTAGACTGGATGGGGCATGCCAATGCAAGATTTCAATATACTACCTAGAACAGCATACAATTTAAAACTATGAATTGTTTATTTCTGGAATTCTCCTTTTAATATTTTAGAACCGTGGTTGACCTTAGGTAACTGAAACCACAGGAAACAAAACCACGGATGGGGGCGGTTACTATATAGTAAAAAAATAATGCAACTATATTTATTTTAAATGTACCATGGAGGCTTGCTATCTAAAGGAATTCTAAGAGAAATGAGTAAATAAAGGAAAATGCCAGACTTCTTTGCAAGGTTAATAATGTACTCACATTAAAGTCCTTCTGTAAATCTGTTGTAAATTTTATTTTAATGTTGAATTTGCTAAATATATAGTGTATATATGTCCAGTGTGTGTATACATATATACTCACATATACACCTATCTTTATATTTATCTATCTACAGAGAGAACAGAAAGATAGATAGGGTTCTAAAATGCTGTTTCTGCCCGAAAAATAAGTTTAGAAAGAACTAATCAATAACAGTTTGTATCTAATAAAAGCCCAAGACAAATAATTTTGCCTTTCGATTTTAAAATATAAAATTGAAGAACTGAACAGATACACAATCAAAGTAAATTCAAGCTTGAGCAAGACTGTTTTTAAATCCAAGTCACTAAGCAATTATTGTTTCTCCACATCTAAAAAACAAATTTAGATTTTTTGATGTGCTACCATTAAAAAATGTGGCACAATAGGCCTAAAACCTTCAGGGCTTAAAAAATCAAACAAACAAAGCAGCCGCTGTACTGTGTTTTTGTTTACATTACTGTATTTACTCTGTATATATTTAAAGCCTTTAGCATCTGCATTAAACACGTAAATTTTAGGAAGTTTTTTAAATTTTAAAATGCATTATAAAATGCCTGCCCAGTCAGCTATCTAGACTTAAGAATCCTGCTAAATGCTCAAGAGCAGCAGTGAGTGATCCTGTTTGCCTACAGCCAAAGGAACAACACTTAAATAGTCCTTACCCTTCAGCTAGTCTGTACGAATCTTCAGAAGTTCATATCAATGTGCTCCCAAACATAATAAAGTTTGGGATAGGGTAGGGTGGGGATCTTTGGGTTCACAGCCAATGGTTGAGAGCACCTTATCTATGTAATTTCCTTTTTCCATATTGCTCACTCCTGTTGAAAGGCTGCCCCCAGGGTGGTGGTTTTGCTAACCCCCTATTTCAGCAGCAAAATACCAGGAGGACAAACT
Source organism: Pteropus vampyrus (assembly GCF_000151845.1). Taxonomy (NCBI): domain Eukaryota; kingdom Metazoa; phylum Chordata; class Mammalia; order Chiroptera; family Pteropodidae; genus Pteropus; species Pteropus vampyrus. The sequence goes on from NW_011888851.1 coordinate 2,992,118, forward strand.
ATGCAAATAAACTTTGGTATGCAAAAATATTCTCCTATCTGGAACTTCTGGGGCCAGACTGTTTCAGAATTCAGCTTCTCATATTTTAGAAAGATGAGGCACATAACTTCTATCACAAATGCTCCCAGAGGAGGTTAGCACCCCATAAAACCACATTAATATCTCTATAATGGCTATGAATGTTTATATTAAGTGGGACAAATAACATCCTTATATCAGTTCAGGATAAGTTTTGCAATCAAATAAGTCAGCTGCAAATCTAGGAAAGAAATTCTGGCTTTCAGATTTTTGAATTTGAGAATTACAATTATAGACCTGTATTTTCCAAAAATAAAATAAAACTAAATTAAAATTAAATTTTCTGTGGCACTGAAGATTTATTCCAACACTGAAAAATTGGAATAGAATCAAAGATATAAAAATCTAAATTCAATTATTAAACACTTATGTAGCATATGAATTCATAATATCACTTTTATAGTAAATGCTTCATCAGTACTATGACTACCGTATAAGAAAATAATAATGAAATGCTTTAATTTTAAATTTGATTTAAAAAATCAAATGTAAGTTGAGAACTTTTGGGGAAAAAGTATATTTTTTCAATCAGAAAAGATTCCACCTATTAAATACAAAATGATGACATTCAGTTACTCTTAAGAGACATTTTCAGTTGAGTGGAAGATTCTCAATTATTTTTTTAACTTTAATACATATAACTGTTCTGTCTCTTAAAAGGATTGTTGCAAGGTTCAGATGAAATAACAGACATATATTTTACAGAATATGGGTAAATGTATGATCTTATTATAACTATTCAAAAGAAGTCATCTTCTATCCCAGATTTCAGTGAATCAAATAAATGTATAAACTAACTAGACATAAATCAATTTAAGCTTATACATTATTCCTCAAACTAATCTTAAGGGACAATGTCTAAAATCAATAGCAACTTAGTAAAACAAACAAACAAAAAACCCAGCCAGTAAATTACACTTGAGTAGATAAGTTCCTACCATTGCAAATCCAACGTCAGCTTTCTTTAGTGCTGGACCATCATTTGTACCATCACCTGTTACAGCTACAACCTGACGCTGATCTGAGACAGTGCTGTCAATTATACCTGAAACATAAATATTTGTGCTATAAAAAATTCCCTTTAATTAATAAGGTGATTCTGCAGTATAACCTGACAAGTCAGTTTTACAGACTCAAGGTTAAAAATAAATAATTAAACAGAGGAATGAACACTGCTGAAATGTTGGGTAAGGACCAACTCCAGAAAACTAAAGTTACAGTAGGAACAATATCCTGTTTTAACCACTGAAGATTAACATATTCATCCAAGGTATCAAAAGAAAATGTATTTAATTTTACTGTAAAAGATGATATCCATGGCTTAATCTAACATTCAGTATCTATTACTATTTTAGGAAGAACATATTTCTGTATTAAGAAACTGTGAAATAATTATAAAATTTACTAACCTTTAACCAGTGTATGTTTGTCAGTAGGAGATGATCTTGCAAGTACTCGAAGCTTTGGCCAAATCTTGTCTATCCGCTCTTGCTCAATCTATAAATTTTTGTCAAAGTTAAAATGTGCCCAAACCTAGTTTCATAATTCTAAATTAGTTATCTCGCGAAAGCATCAGTGGTTCTCAAAAGTGTAGTTAACAGATCAGCAGCATCAGCAATTCCTGCGAACTTGTTAGAAATGCAAATCTTGAGCAAGGCTCCACGTTGATCTTATTAAATACTCTGGGGTGGGGCCTACCTATGTTTTAAAAAGCTCTTCGAGTAACCCTGATGCATACTCAGGTTTGGGAACCACTACAATATGTATCTTTATAAGATCAGAGCCTATGAAAAATGGAAGCTCCTTAACTTAGCATAAAAAGCTCAGAGTTTGAGGTCCCCTAAAATATGCTTCATATCAACCTTTCCAAACTCATCTCTCATCACCTGCTTATACATACTATACTTCTGAAACTGGCCTAAACTTAAAAATAAGTGCTCACAAATTTATCACTTGTATCTTTTATTTTCTAAAATACTAGTGTTTTGCTTCTTGAAGTGTGGGCTGCATTTATTCATATGTGATGCCTAATGCACAGTGAATATTCAATATATATTTGTTGAATGAAATTTCTAATATATTAAAAATATATCACTTAAAAAATAAAAAACCCTTACCTCTCCTTTTTCATTTCGTATTCTCCTGTTGAAATCTTTACCTTCAAGGCACAGGAAATCTTCCCCAGGATGTAAAATACCACATTTGGTAGCAATAGCCCGAGCAGTATTAATGTTATCACCAGTGACCATCCGCACAGTAATTCCAGCCCGCTGACATTTCTTTATTGCATCTGGTACCTGGTTTACATGGGGGAAAAAAAAAAAAAATCCGTATTATGAAAGAAAATTAGTATTTCCAGAAGGAAAAAAATCTCACTGAATATGCATTACTTTATAGTCTCACGCATAATAACTTTAATTCATTCTCAATATTCAATATTTCTTGAATTATTCCCAATAACCTCTTCTTTCCTCTTCCACTGCCACAGTCCTAGTTCAGGCTTCATTTTCGGCTGTCATGGAACTTAATTTGTTTGCATTATTTATTTACCAAAGGCTTTTCAAAGCCCACCCCCACCTTCCCCATCAACCATTACACAATTCTTCCCTGGCTGGCTTTCTACCTTTCTGGTTTTACTGCCCATAGAACACCAGAGTAAATGTTGGTATTCCTTAGGGTTATGGGTGGTTCACCTACTTTCATACCTTTGACTACCATCTGTGTGCTGATAACTTTCAAATCTACATCTTTTCTCCATATCACTGAGAGAGCTGGATTTACAGTTCCATGAGAAAAGTGGGCATCAGAATTTGGGGGCCCAAAATGGAGACCATGTTTTCTAAAACTACTTATCTAACAGGAACCTAAGGGTCATCTTGCCTCTTCCATCTCCCTTACCTTATACATCCTGACGGGCTTTAGATTTTACCTCAAACCTTCCCGTGTCTCCACTGTTTGTCAACTAAGCTAGTGCAACAGCTTTTTAATTCCTATCCCTGTCTTTATGTTTGTTACTCCTTTGAAATATCTCACATATTTTACAGGAGAATTCTTTTTCTAATACACTTTCTTAAAAATACATGATGATCGCCCAACTGTTACACTGTAAATCACAAAGTCCTTACTATAACAGAGATTACACTGGAGCCTCAGAATAGTTTTCTAGATTTACCTAAAAAATTTCTCTACTATATAAAACTTGATAGATGAATAATCTACATATTATTTTTGTGCCTGTTTCTGTAGTTCCCTTTGCCTAGAAAATCCTTTCCTGCTCTTCTCTAACCAGAAAACCTATACTGATCCTATAAGAGCAGAGGTTGCAAAAGAAAATGCTTACAGGGCCACGCAGGTAACATAAAAGAAGAAAACAGGCTGAAAGTGACAAACCCTAGATGAATGACTAATGAAAGAGCTACTTAGTTCATGACTATTTTTACCATGGAAGAATGAGTGCCCAATGTTGACAGAACCTACAATTTTAAGAGAAAGCATAAACCCAGATTTGTGTGTACTCTCTTAATATTTAATGTTTTAAACAGACACACAAACACACACACACACAAAGATAATGTCACTGAAGGCTAAATCTGACCTATAAGCTGTCTGTGACTTCTACTGTAAATACAGTTTAAGTGTAACGTCTCTGGGTGCTTTCATGGCCTACCTAAAAAGAACTGTGCCTCATTTTCTACACATATCTCTATTATAGCTCATACATCATATTATAGTTATTCATTTACCCGAGTTTCTAGTAAATCAATGAGCTTCTTGAGAGTAGAACCCTGACCTCCTCATGTCTGCATCACCAATGCCTGGCACAAAGCCTTTTATTCATTTAACAAATGTAAGTGGAGCTCAGTATTTGCTGAACTACTGAATTAAGTATCTTTGGGAAAATAGTCACCCTTAGGCATTTTCCAAGGACAAGCATCATCCAGACAGGGTACTATGGATATCACTGTGTCTTAGAACATGTGTGCAATTTAATTACTGGCAACATACATAAATATGTATCTATAAATTATAAGTTTTACAATGTAAAAATATATCCCTCTATCCAGTGAACTCTTAGTCATTCAATTCATTGGGGAGAAACATCATATGCATTCACTTAAACTAACAATGAATGCCAGGCACTATGCTAGATGATGGTGACATAGAGCTGAATGAAAGAACGGAGCCTCCCAGAGTATTATTAAAAAAAAAAAAAAAAAAAAAATCAGAATTTGATTTTGAAAACACTGTATAAATGTAATATATATCCTGATATTTTATTTGAGATAAAATATAACCAAAACTTGTCCATCTAAGCACTCACTGATCAGGTGGTGTCCTGAGATCATTTGGAATAGGAGAACAATGAATAAGAGGAAGAAACTGGTCTCAGGTTAAAATTATGTGGCAAATAATATTTAAGAAAAAAACAAACTAACACTTATTAAACTGCTCACTAACCACCACGTAAATACTTCCACTTAAAACTCACAAACTACCTCCACTTCACAGATAAGAAACGGAAGAGAAGTACCTTGTTCAAGTACCTATGTACATGAAATAAAGCTGGATTTGTTCTAGGTATCTAATTAATCTAAATTCTCTACATCAGAACCTCATAGTACAGAATGCTCAGAGAAAGCTGTTTCATATTACAGTTTTACTTTAGTAAAAAAATACCCATCTCATTTTGTGATACTGAAAAAATTAAGTGTCACTTACATGTTTAAAAATAAGACAAAACTCTCCATCAACCTCAATGCCAAGAACACAATAGCAATACTTTCCAAAGGACAAAACTTCTAGACATCTTGATTTAATATTATATTTAGATAAGACTTAAGCTGTAAGCTAATGTGTAATAAAACTTCGAAAGGTTTTCCTCTAACCAATAGTTGGCAAAAATGGTCCACTTGGATGTTTCATAAGCATCTGAAACTCCAAAACTCCAAACTGAATTTATCTTGATCTCTAAATATGCTGCTTCTTCTGATTCTCTTATTACAGTGGTGATAACAACTACGATCTACCCAGTATGCAAGTTAGACACTGACTTCCTCTCTTCTAGATTTGTGGAGATATCACAGTATTAAACTCTCGTTAGCTATATACTCCCCTCAGGAGATCTCCATTAGCTTCAAATGAATGCTTCAGCCTAGACCACTTCCAGGCTCCGCTGTCCCAATGCCTAACTTGATATACATTTGGGTGTTTCAGACACACCAACAATGTTAAAAAATGGGTATCCAAACTCAACCTAGTCATTCCTAATTCATTCTACCTCTATTTACTTTGAAATCATCCCTTTCTATCTTCCCTGCCACAATTGTAGTTCTAAGCCACGATCATCTCTTGCCTGAGATTACTGCAATAATCTTACTGGCTTCCCTGCTTCTATTCCTCTATTTTATTTCTTACATAGTACCCAAAATAGTATTTTAACAATACAAATCATGTCACTATCTAGCCTGAATGTCTTTAGTTTTAGGATACAATCCAGAGTGCCTACTGCCTAGTATGGCCAAAGATAATCGCATCTGCCTCTTCTTGTTCACAGACTGGCTTCCTTTCCATCTCTGAAATATATAAATACTTCCTCACCTCCAGGCCCCTGCATATTTTGTTCCATTTGCCTGGAATACTTTTCTTGCAGCTATTTATATGGCTGGATCACTTTTAGCCATTAGATTGCTGCTAGTATCATATCCTCAGAGATTCTTAGTGTGGTCTCTCAATTATCTTAATTTTATTGCCCTGTGCATATCCTTTATAGTTTTTACCACATCTATACTTATCTGATGTCATCTTGCCCAAACCACCCCGGCCCCCCCCGCCCCCGCCCCGCCACCATGCCATACAGAATATAAGGCCTCTGAGGGCAGGGACCAAGTCTTTTTCCTCATAGAATGTATTTTTACTTAGCATACTGTCCATGTATCTATAATTTTGTCTGGTTGTCTTACTTCTCTAGAATATAAATTTCATGACTATTTTTCTTTAACTGTAGTATTTCCAGTTCCTAAAAGAGTTCCTGGTACTACACACTGGGTGTTGAATCAATCAGATGACAGTCAGTGAGCAAGAGCTGTTTTCACCTTTGTGCTTTTACTCAAATTGCTTCTTTCTTCGGAATGTGCTTACCACTCTCTCTCTTGGTTTAGCTAATACCTCCTCATCCTTTAAGACTCAGATCAGGTAATTAACCTCTAGGAAGTTTTATTTGACCACTCCAGTGGTTAATATAGCACATGTGTTTTAGACAGAGCCAGGATTTGAACAAACTAGCTTTATGATCTAGAACTCACCTCTACAATCTCAACTTTTTTTCCATCTCTCAAATGAAAGTAATAATATTCATAATTCGTAGAGGCAAACATTAAAATAAATAATACATGTGAAGTACCCGGCACAATATCTGGCACCCAATAAGACCTCAATAAAAAGATGGTATTACTTTAGGCTAGGTTGAGGGTTCATGTTCTATATTCATATAACATGCTCTCTATATATCTAATGATGTACTAACATCCTGGGTTATAATGATCATTATATGTTTGACCATCCCCACCCAGGACAGTGACTTCTTTAAGGCCAGAGATCAGATCTCAAAAATCTTAATGTCTCTAATATACCCTAGTATAGTGCCTGGCACACAGTAGTTGCTCAATAAGCTTTAAAAAAATGATATAAAGAAGAAAAGTAAAGTCTAGAGTTGCATGCTATCTGATATGGTAGTGAAATGTTTAAATTTAAATCAAATCAAATCAAATCAAATCAAAAATTCAGTTTTGTAATTGTACTAGTCATACTCAGAGAATTCAGTAGTCATGTGGCCAGTGGCTACTGTACTGAACAATATATAGAACATTTCTATCATCATGGAGTGTTCAACTGGACAGTGTTGGTCTTGAGACTATGAAAACAAATAACTTAGTGGCATCTATTATTTAATTTAATATAAATACCAATTGAAAAAGCTACTCAGTTTAAGGCACTGTGCTAGGTTATGGTGGTATAAACACACAGGCCCTCAAGAGAAGCTGCCTAATTAAAAACTATAAATAAGTAGTATTGCATCATAAGCACTATTATTTCACTTATCCGGTTCACAGAGGAAAAAAAAATAAAATTACAAGCACCAAGAATTTTACTAGAAAAGTTGTTACAATTAGTGCCTAGATCCTCTACAGTTAAGATTCTGCACATGCAGAACACAGAATATTTCACCACCTCAGGTCTCACAGGATCTTCAATCCCCACAACAGCAATGCATGTAAGGCCGGTGACAATATCATTTTCATTATCCCACTCTGGTTCTGGTTCTCCTGCTGGGAAATCTCTGAATGCAAGACATATGGTTCTCAAGCCTTCTGATGCCATCGGTTCAATCACAGTTTTTACAATATCATCACGGTCCCTTGGTCTGAACACTTTTGCCTCACCATTAGCACTCAAGATTTTGAAACACCTAAAAGGAAATGTTGAATCCAAACATCAATAATTAACAAAAATAAATGGTTAATACCATTTAAATGAACTGGAAGGGCTAGAAATCATGGGATCTGATATCTGGAATTTAGAGAACTATATATGTTGTATTTTTACAGACTTAAATCATATTTACTTTTCATTTTCCTCTTTGCAAAAGACAGTTCTAATTTTATGGTTCTCATTTGATAGTTTTCCATTTTATCAGTTACTCTAGATATTCTCTAAACCTTCGTTTTAGAAATGCACAGCTTTTACGTTTTCATAGAGAACCCATAGAGTCAGAGGAGAATAAACTATACACACCTATCCATTCTGGTACAGAGTTAAGACATTAATTTTAATCAATACAAAATTCACAAATATTTTCTTCTTTTAAAGTAAAAAGCCAAGTTCAATCAACCCCTTACCTGAGACGTTGTTTCATCACCTATACTGTTTTAACCATGAAAGAAAAAAAAATAACTTATTGTTAAAATAAGCATTCTATTAGAATGAGAGAGATAATGCCAAAATAGTTTTACTGTCAGTGACACTAACCACAACCTTTTAATTATGTGGTATACAAAAATTACATTGTAGACTTCTCTAAAGTTTATTTTTCATTTAACCTATGTTCCTCTCCCTTGGTGATGCCACCTCCTCCTGCTTCTAGGCAGGTGACTGCCAAGTCCACATTTTCAGTTTTTACAATTTTCCAAAGCTTTCCATCACTGCTGAAGAGTTCCACTCAAAAGTTATACCGGTACCTTAAATTTACCATGTGTAAAACTAAAAGCTGTCCTCTCACTGCCCATCTAATGAACATTATCCCAATAATTTTGATGTACGGTAGTAAGTCCATTTAATGTCATTGATAGGTTCTGCAACTTTAAGTGAAACAACGTATAATGAAATCAATTTTACCATGGGCTAACTGATATAAACAGGAGTTAAGTTCCCATGGCATCTCATCAACATTATAACGACTTTGAATGAAATGTTATTCGAAGACCTGCTATAAATCTAAAATCTCACCTTACTTTCTCAATAAATCTAAAATCTCACCCAAATACTTACTTTCTCATCATCCATATAATATTAGCTCCTAAGTCCTATATATTTGTCTTCTCAACAGTCTTCTGAATGGTGCCTCTCCTTTCTCTTCCTCCCTCTGCTACTGCCTTTTTCTGGCTCTCACGTCGAGCTAAAGCCTTTTAACTAATATCTGTTTCCAGTCCATCCTTTTTCCTTTAACCCACCTTATTCCCTGATGCAAGAATTATCTTCAGACCCAGCTTTTATCATTCCATTACTTGATAAAAACATACTTCCGTCATGTTCTCTGGCTTACTAAATTTTAAAGGCTCAGCCTATATATATATACACACACACACACACATATACTTACTATATATCAGATTCCAGTCTATGTATTTTACAGGCATTATTTTATTTCACTGTGACAGAATTGGTGATT
>NW_011888851.1:3001189-3022304 GCF_000151845.1 Pteropus vampyrus
TCCTCCCTCTGCTACTGCCTTTTTCTGGCTCTCACGTCGAGCTAAAGCCTTTTAACTAATATCTGTTTCCAGTCCATCCTTTTTCCTTTAACCCATCTTATTCCCTGATGCAAGAATTATCTTCAGACCCAGCTTTGATCATTCCATTACTTGATAAAAACATACTTCAGTCATGTTCTCTGGCTTACTAAATTTTAAAGGCTCAGCCTATATATATACACACACACACACACACATATACTTACTATATATCAGATTCCAGTCTATGTATTTTACAGGCATTATTTTATTTCACTGTGACAGAATTGGTGATTATTACTTTCTTTTTCAGTGGAGAAAAATGGAAGCTAAGAGAAGCTCCCTAAAATCCCAAAGTTAGTTAGTTGCAAAAGAAGAGTCAAAGCCTGATTGGTTCTTGATTTAAAGTATCTCCCCTGTAAGCCATGGATGCAAAATTTCTAACCCTTTACACTGAAATCAAATAACCAAGCTTACAAAGCTCTATGTGGCCTATGTGACACAAAAGCCCATGTCTTGTTAGCTGAAATATACTACTAGTGATTCTCCAACTATGGCCTGCATATCCTACCTTCTTTTCTCTGATGTGACTTCTTTCCACCTTGATGAACTTACTTCATACCAAAACCTATCTTAAATGCCGCAATCTTATATCCTAAAACTTTACCCATTTCTCATATGTTGCCTTTTCATTAATTTTATAGTTATCTCTTAAGCCTATTAGACCATAATCTGTCAAGTATTCATTTAGATAACATTTCATTATAGTCCATATAAAAGCAACTTAAAAGTAGAAATATTTTAAATGTTTCGATTTCAAATGAGTTCTATATTTCCAAAATTGCTCTTAAATTTCTTTTTTAAAGTCTTCTGCTTCTCTAATTAAAGAAACCAAAATAATTTCAACACCTGTAATAGCATATTAACATTAGGGAAATTATAGATAAACATGTAGTGTCAAAATTGAAGCTACTGGTAAAATAAAGTAAATGCTTAAAAAAATTGAAGCTATTGGCCTGTACAAGGACAATAAAAAAGATTACCATTCAAAATGATGGGAGATATTTAAATATAACATTGCAGCAGCATAAATATGATAAAACTTCACTCTGATATAGAAGGAAAATTCTCAAGATCTAGTTTTAATGCTTTGCTATCTTAAAAACTAACCTATAATTCATTCATCACATTTTTGAGTCTACTGTCTACAATGCAGCGTTGAAGATACAAACTTCAGTTTTTCTTCACAAGAGGCTTATTTTTCATGATCCTACATAACAATGAAATCAACATGGCTAAAAACAAATATCAAGGTTTACTTTATTAAATCTACCAGATTGAATGTAATGTGCTCATTTTCCCTATAGCAAAATACTAAGAAATGAAAGAAACTGATGTATGAAGATGGCAGAATACCACGGGCAAATATCTAGATACCATTAAAATATACTAAAAAGCTTTAAGTAAAATATACATCAAATGCCTGATGCTTACAAAAAAAGAAAATAGCAACAATAACAATATAGTGAGTATTTCATAAAGCAATTAATAGTTAGCAATTTAGCTAAGCATTTTACTCTTACTTTTTCAGAATTATTTCAGATGCACCCTTGCTGAATATTCGATAGCTTCCATCTGAATTTTTCAGGACCGTACTCATGGACTTCCTAACAGAATTGAAGGTGTAGACTTTGTACAGTGCTTCTTCCGGTATTTCATTTCTAACATCCTGATAATCCCGTTTTAAGTCCAAAAGAAATCCCAACAAGGCACATTCAGTTTTATTACCAACATGACGAGGTAATCCACCCTCTTTCTCTGGTGGCTAGAAGAGAAAAAGGTTTAGAACCCAGTATCTTGTTTTTCAATGACCGTTTAATTTATAGTGTAAAACAGAATGCGACATTCTAAAACAAAATTATATAGGAAACTTCTACTAACATCGGCATTTCAGAGGGACACTGAAAGGTGAGGTAGAAAGGCACTCTGGAATGAGAATGACATGGATTCCAATTTCAGCCCTGCCAGTTACTAGCTCTGTACTTTCAGTAAGTTACCTAACTGCTGTGGTCCTTGCCTTCAGCATCTGAAAAACGGGAGCACTTATGACCCAAGAATAAAATAAGACATGTAAAGTTTAAAATTGGTTCCTGACACATAGTGGGACGTAATAAATTTTAATCTCTTTCCTTTTCTCTTCCTGTTCCACTGAACATTTATATTAAATAATTCAAAGTTAAATCTACTTTACAAATTGTTATGACTTAAAAGTATATGCATTAAAATAAAGCACTGTTGCCTTAAATACATGTAAAAGTTTTTTTCATAGTATTTTCACAAGTATCACCTCATATCATCACAACAGGATTAAGGGCAGATGTGACAATCTTTATTTAACAGTTGAAGAAAGTAAAGCTCAGACTTTCAGCTAATAAAAGGCAAAGCTAGATCTAGAACCAAGATCGCATAACATTCCAGTCCAATAATCCAACTCATGCATATTTTCAGTAAATAACCTGCAATATTAATTTTGTTCATGCATCCATAAATCACTAGAACACATAGCAAGTGAAACAATTTCATGCTTCATGTTATAACTAAGAGTTTTAAAACTTGCAAAGTTGAAAATATTTTATTCTAAGGTAGTATGTGTCTGGAATTATTTGATTGGGTTAACTCTAGAAAGTCTAAGGATCTCATCTTATAGGTAGGATCTACTGGAAAGCCAGAAGAATATACAGTAAGCACATATAAAACAGTATTTTAAGTTGAAATCTGGCTTCAAAATTTTTCTAGAAGAGTGAGTTGACTTTCTACAAAAATCATTTTTTTTTTGTCTACAAAAGTAAGATAGCCTGGTCTTTCACAAAATGAGCTTAATAAAAATTTAAAATTAAGAATTGGTTCTGGTTATAAGGCTTGCGAGTTTCTAAGTAGAGGAAATTTAAAAAATGGGAGGAGAAAAATATAAACAGAATGTATACATTGAGCAACAGATCTTAATCTTAACACATTTTGTCAAAGAAACATATGCATTATATGAATATATGCCTTTTAAAAACAACACAATTCAGTTCTTCAATTTATGTACAGTAATGGTAGGTCTAAAAAGTTACATATAGTCTAATCATTACAAATTAAAAAAAAATAATTTTCATAAATAAATTATTAAAGAAATCCTTACCAGTATTTTTGATGTATAAGCACAATTCACAGAAATTCCTGTTACAAGATAGGACAAGATATTTGGTGGAATAGCTTCTGGTTCAGGGATCTTTTTATAATGCTTTTCATTTATGTAAGCTTGAACAACTGTCATTCTGTTCATTGTCAACGTTCCTGTTTTATCTGAACAAATGGCTGTAGCATTTCCCATGGTTTCACAAGCATCCAGATGCCTTACTAAGTTATTATCTTTCATCATTTTCTATAGTGACGAAAAAAATCTAGTTAATCTACATATAAAACCAGTCACTTCATTACATTAAAATTATATAAACTGCTTTAAAATCAGAACTAAAACTCCCTGCTGTATACAGATACACAGTATAAAGAAACAATATAGGAAGAATTTTAGTATATTTGACCTATTCAAATAAGCTAAAGAGAGTACTAGTTTTCTGTGATTTCAATAACTTTACCACTAAATAACATAATCTAGTAAATGAATACAGATACCTGCACCCATATGCATTATCACATTGATTCTATGCCTTCAAAAGCTTCTGCAAAGTGTCCTCACATTACAAGAGCAATGACAATCTGTACTCTAAGTATAGAGGTACTTAATAGCAGTGTAAGAGTGTAGCACCTTTAAGAATTAAGTCTCCTTATAAAGTGGAAAACAAAAAATTCTTGTATCAATTACCAAGAAAAAAGTAGCTTGTATCAACTAAAATATATTGAGCTTGTGGGCCTGATTCTCTTTTCTTTTTTTTTTTTTGACTTTGATAGGCTGAGTTAACATATCAAAACCAGGATGTGTCCAGGTCCTTCTTATCTTTTCCATATGCTGGTACACTTGGATATTTTCATCATTTGAATCACCTCTTACTCTTATTTACAAGAAAAAAAAAAAAGTTTCTAAAAAATCAAGAGTTTCACAGTAGCCCCCAAAGGCATTTAAGTTAAAATGCTTGGTAATTAATTCCCAAAGCATACATAGAATGAATTAAGATCCACACAGAGTTAGTTTACAAACTGTGTTCTTTGACTACTCATATGCAAGATACTGCAAAAAACCGGTTCCTTGAAGAAATAAATGTAGGGAAGAAAGATGTATACTCCCCAAATTACTTGTGATTTGAATTATTATTAAAGATGAAAAGAATAAAGTTCTGCAGTAAAAAAAAATGTGTTCAATTTTGCAAAGCACTAATAGGATCTCAGTGTTAATAACAGTAGCTGGTAACATTCGGGCTAAACATTTAATAAACACTTAAAGGACAGTAGTTAAAATGCTCTCACTTTTTATTAAAGGAAAATAAATCGATCCTGCCTATCTTTCTGATCAACTGAAGAATTAATATCATTCATGACTATTCGAAGTGAACTAATGGCAACATTGGTAAAATGACTGCTCAATGTGTCTAAAATATGTGTATCTCAATTATCTATAATTATCTTAAAACATCAAAAAAGGACAAATAGATAATTATATTGTATTTCATCAACATTTTGATACATTCACCAACCATTTTTGAAACAAAAGATGTAAAATGCCTGAAAAAAATAAACAGTAATCAAAAAATATCATGACAGGTCTGTTGTAAAATACTTGGGGATACTGGAGAAAAGAGTGCTAGAGCAGAAACTATGAATAATTACTTTATACCACTCAATGTCAGCTACGTTACTTAAGGAGAACTGCTAATTAACATTAGAAAATTGACAAGAGCAACATTCTTCCATTAAGTATAATTTTACTTGCGAAGCCATTTTGAAAGAAAGATCAAAACAGTCCAAATTAAGCCTTTTTAAATCAAATTCATCTTTTCCACACAAGATATAAAATCAATAAAAATAAATTAATAATCTTCAACAGATTATCACTTCAGATAAATAGAAGTTAGCAAAGTCATCGAAGTTCATTTTTAAGTATTCTACTTGAAAAACAAGATGGAATGAGCTACTGTAAATAGTGGTCATATGTGACTGGGATATTTGAAAACAGCAAGAAGACTGGTGAGGCTGAACCAGTGGGAGAAAGAGGTAGGAGATTAGCACCAAGAAGTAAGCAAGGGCCAGACTGGGCAAGGCCCTGCAGGCCTTGACAAGGAACTGGGATTTTACTCTTAGTGTCATGAAAAGCTACTGGTGTTTTACACAAGGAACAGACTACAGAGTAACAGGGGCAGAAGAGTGGAAACAAGGAGGACTGAGAAGGTTGGACTTGAGTGAACCCTCTCATTGTTCTTATACCACAGGTAAATGGCAATCTTATTTTAATCTTACAGATGGGAAAAAGGAGGGGACATAACTTGACAACGTAACTATCATACGATGAAAATTAAGCCAGAAGTTTGCCTAGCAGAGCTGTGCTAATAAGTTTTGCACCAAGGCTGTTCTCCAAGGAATATATAGGTCTCTATGTACAGGGCTCTTCAACTGGGGTAGGGGAGGGAATCAATGACAGCATTTCTAAAGAAAACAGTGTAAATTTATGGAATTCTCTTTACTTTCGGAATCAGAAACAAGAGTAATCAGACATGCATTTTCTACAACAGCTGAGGCATCCGCCTAACCATTTCCACTTACCTTGACTGAATAAGCCAGAGAAATAGTGACTGCAAGTGGAAGACCTTCCGGCACAGCTACCACTAAAACTGTAACTCCAATAATGAAGAACTTCACAAAATATTGTATGTAAATAGGTGTGCACTCAGCAAGCCATGGCCTCTTCTGAACCCAGAATGTATCAATTACAAAATATAATACTAGAATGATAACTGTGATGGCAGACATCAACAAACCTTTTAATATATAAAAAGAAGAAAAATGTAATTATTTAAATATTCTAGATACTACCCATTGTCAGTTATATACTGGCCACTAGAAAAATTATAACTGGTTTGGTACTATTTATTTTAATTTCTCTGAGAAATTGTTAACTTCCTTTTTTGCACCTAAACTCATCACCTGACACTGTCATGTTTAATTTCTACTTCCAAGTATAGCCCTATCCCCAGGAAAACTGGGGAGAAAGCATTTATGATTCTTTCCTAGACTTAAATGTATCTCTAGTCTTCTACTAAAGCTGAGACAAAATAGGTAATGACAAGGAAATACCAAATGCTTAGCATAAGCTGGTGCTTTACAGGCTGGCAACTTGCCTGTGGCTGAAAGAGAATCCAATAAGAATATGATCAATGGGGAGAAGTGAAATTAAATATTCAACTGTGTTTTTTATTTTAAAAAAACATAAATTATCTGAATTACTTCTTAATTTTTTTACTCTATCATTACTGCTCCATTAACTTAGAAAACCAAGGGTTAACCATGCATTACAAAACATCTGTGGGTAATTTAGCCCCTTATAAATGAGTATTAAAAAATAAAGCAAGTCCATATACCTAGGTCTAATAATCCAATCCAATGCCTACTAAATACTGTTACTATCTTAAGTCCGCCCTTTTCCTCAACACTATAGTCAGTATTACCATGTGGCTACATATTACAAAAAAGCAAGTATTTGCTATTAGATAATAAGCTTCTTGAGGACAGAAGCAAAAACTTAACTTTTTCGAATATATACCTAGGAAGTTATAGAATGATGCAATGTAAGTGATTTTAATAATATATGCTGATTTAGGCATAAGTGTTCTTTCACAAAGATGGTACTGCTAGAGGGCATGCTCTGTTTTTATTTAAGAGCTTTCCTTTCATTTTTATTTTAAGAGTGGTTCTCTCAACAGGTAATGGCAACAATTTGGTAATTTCAGCCTCTAACATCAGTATGGTTCTAACTAATCTATTTTACTAAACTATACCTTGAGAAAACACATACCTAAATTCTTCATAAAAAGGATGAACAAAATGTGTGGTGAAATTTCTTTTTATTAAAATGCAGTTGGTAATCTGTATGGAATAACCTCACAACTAGCCCTCTCTGTATTTCTCCCAGAAATTCAGAAATGAGAGCATGGGTTTGTGAACTGGGCAGACATGGCCACTAACCTAACTGCTTATCAGCTAGATGACAGAGGAAGCTTCCCTCTATGCAAAGTGGGAACGACAACTTTTAAGCTGCAATAATATGAGCATCTGCAATAACTCAAAAGGCATGGTACATCATGGATAAAAGTGAAAATATTTTTAACTCCCTTTCCGCTCACAAAGCAACAATTTCTAGTCTTAAATGTGTTTGTCAGAAGATAATTTTTAAGCAGAAATTAGAGTATTTCAGAATGAAACACCTCATTTTCCTTTATATATCATACCCGCTTTGCCAATCTGAACAGCCAGCTTTGTAAGTTTCCCTTGTAAAACGGATTTTTCCTTTTTTGGCAAATTTGCTTTCTTTTTGTCTTTTTCATCACCATCTCCACCTTCTTCACTCTTCAAAGGCTGCATTTCCATGGCTGCACCATCTTGGGCTTTTGCTACATTTAAGAGTAAATATAACTTCACTACATTTTAAAGGCACTCATAACTACTGACATTTTGAAGCAATTTTTGATAAAAATCAGTTTCTTTTAGAACTAGAAAAGGTCTAAACATTCAGCTTTATATGTGCACCTGTGTATTTCTATCCAGAGAAAATAAGACAATAGTGACACTTGGTTGTGAAACTTTGTATCAGATTTGAGAATGCTGTGCTACATAATAAAGATGAGGCATAGGAAGAAATACGAGGTCCCTAAACCAAGAACTAATACCATATCATTTCTCTCCTCCTGTGCTGTGTTAGGTAATAAGACATTCCAAACACCATAAATCTCTTCCATATAATTTATGATCATAATATAGAATATCATGTACAACCTTATGTATAGAGAAATGTACGTATGTACAAATAGATGCAAAAACATTTATGTTATATATGGTTTCTCATGCCTTTCGGCTAGCAATTATATAATAACCAATGTTAAAATACCTAAAATGTTTAAGTTGAAAGTTACTTGCATCTGGATTTTTCTACACTTACTACCACAAATCACAATTAACACTATATTATTATTACACAAACTTATTAACACTATTAACAAATCACAATTAACACTATATTATTATTATACAAACTTATTAACACTATAAGGCAGCATGACTAAGGCAATGACAAGAAAAGAGGTTAACCTAAGTTAATATTCATTGTTGATTTTCCTTGCTACATGTATCGTACACTTTTGGATGATGACAGTATATACTAGATATACTTTGGGATAAAATGAAAAGGAGTTAACTGTACTTTCTTCGTCCTGAATTTACCTTTGTTGCGATTCTCAATAGCTCCATCTTGTTTCTTATCTGTAGGAACAAAATGGGAATTAAAGCTTTCCCAAAGAAATGAATATATCCATACTAAATTATGTAAAGGTAGTTCAGTTCACATTTCTATAACAGCATTATGACACAATGGTTATGTGTGCTCGTGTGTACAGATTAGAAATCATCACTCCCTCCGTCTTAATCATAGTGGAATACTACAAAATAATTTTGGTCTCTATAATTGTTTGGTTTCTCCATAAGACTTTACTATTTTTTACACTGTAATAAACCCAAATATAGTACAAGAGGTTTTCAAACTAAATACAAATATAATCCTAAGAAAGTGGAAAAAGGCAGGGGTAGGGAGGGAGGGAGGAATATCACAGAAACACAATAGGTAGGAGAGCTTTGATGGGAATGAGAACAAAAATAGTATATATAAAAGATAGGGGAAGCAAGTAAGTAAAACTAGAATATGAATGTGCAGAATTAGCCAGTAAGACTACCAGCTGAGATGATTCCAATAATTGGCTTAAATTCAGAGAAAAGAGAAAGATGAGAATGTCTGAATCGATAAATCATTAAGGAAGGAATGAGTCTATTAGGAATAGGCAGGATAATATTAGAAATGACAAAGAGGAAGCAGATCCATTCAGCCTTTTTTCCCTCCAACTTCTCTATCAGGGAGGGTTATCTTCAAATTGGAAAACATGGAACAAATACGGTTAAGCAAGAACAGAGGCTCAAGATCAATGAGGAGATGAGAAGAGACTACCTAGCTACTTTCAATGAGCTCAAGTTTGGAGAGAGACCAGAGAGCCACATTCCAGGCAACCAGGGGAAATGAGACAGATCACCCTACCCTGGACTGCTTTTGACTGAGAAGAGGGCTGGAAGTTCACAGACGGAAAAATGATCTCCCGTTCTACAAAAAAACAAAACAAAAAAAACAAAGAAACAAAAATGGTAGACAATCAGTTAGATGTTAATTCCTGAGAATATGTTGACTGGATTAGTAAAAACAGGGGTATGAAGTATTAAGAAATAGGGTGCTTACTGGAAGAGTGTGGGGTCAATAAGAATAAACACATGACACAAACTTCCCTTTACCAGGGTCCATCCGCTCACTATATACTCCTATAAATTAGGATGTGGCACAGTGTATGATTGGTTAAGGGTACAGACTCTTGAGCCAGTTAAGTGAGTGTGATTTGTCACTTAACAGACCTTTGACCTGGATTAAGTTATATAACTTCTGTAAGCCTCAGTTTACTCATCAAAAAGAGTAGTAATAGTCTTTATGTCTTATGGTGGTGAAGATTAATAAGTTAACGAATATAAGCTTTCAATAAATGGTACCATTACTACTGCTTTTCAAATTGTCTTCCATTCTGCCTTAAGAACCTAAGGAAGCACACGGGGGCTGTGGTGAGGAGTGGGACAGGGAAAACCCAGAATGTAGAGCTTGCTGCCCTCACTTTTGGCCAGAACTTTGCAAACACGTTTTTGTTTGAAATAAAGATTTCACAGCTAAAGACATAACCCAAAGAACAAAACAAAACACCCCAATATTAAAAACACTGCTATAGCAAACCAAGATTTTAGCAAGGCATTTATTTCAGAAGATCGCAAAATACTTATGTATGTGAGAGAAATATGGGCTTACTATTTTAAGTAAAATCGAATAAATCTAAATGGCTATACCATAATACACTGCTGTCAACTTGAAGGGAAAAAACTCTGGAGGAGTGATCCTGAGTGGATGAAAAGGATGATATAGTAAATACTTAGAAAGAGGGTAAGGAGGACTTTTTTTTTAAGTACCATGCTTCTCAACTAAGTGATTTTGAGTTGTTTCTCTATGTATGATGGAGTTTCCTATAAGATCCCTGTGGATAAACTATGGTTATGAAATTTGCTGATGACAGAGCACTTAGAGCAACAGCAGAAATAATAGATCAAAATAAATTTCTTGATATCTAACAATGGCTGGAACATCACACAAAAAAACAGAATAGGTGTCAAAGTGAAGTGTTGGCCTTATGTCCAAAAACTAACTACATAAGTACAGACTGGGAAATGTGAATAGTAGATTAAGACTAAAAGTAGAAAAAGATTAAAAGCTCAATGAGACCAAAATGTGATAAAGCTGACAAAGAAAGCTACTACTAAAGTAGCAGCAAAAAAATAAGCAAATAAGAAATGAGAGTTTAATTCATTTTTCTAGTCAGATTACAGGGAGATTCTTAAACTAGAGAATAAACAGAATAAAGGCAATGGAAACGTTCAGAGATGATGAATTTACCATGGTAAATTCATTAAACCCTCTTCATGAAATATTTCATCTAAAAGAAAAACTTCCTCTCCAGCAATTCTACCATTTGGAAGTACGATATTGGGTAATATTATAACTTTTTATAGAACTTTTCATATCAAATCTCACGAAAGAAATGTATGTTTTATAACAGTTCTTACAATTTAGTTGCCATATTTCCAAATACCAATTTTTTTATAGCAAATTGTCATGCTTACTTTTCTTTTCTTTTTTCTTCTCATCTTTCTTTTCTTCTTCTTCACCTCCAGCTCCAAGTAAGGTAAAGATAATTCCAGTTTGAGAATTTATACCTACAGCAGTAACTACCATTCTTCCAGAGCCTTCCATTACATGAGTACCTACAACAACAGAAAACTTGTTTGTTAAAATCAGAATAGGTTTTTCCTCCTACCACCAAATTTCAAACTTTAGTACTACCTACTCCAGACTTTCACCTTAGCCTGCCTCTACTAGGAGACTAGCCTCTTTGCTAGTCTCTCTGTCTTTCCAGTTCATCCTGTAATCAATTTTAATCTTCCTGATATATGATTTTTATCATTAGCCTCTTATGGCTCAAAAACTTGGCTCCATTTGCCCACTGAACTAAGTCCCAAGTCTTCACCTGGAGATCAACCAACCTTTCGAACTTTCCATCCACTATTCTAACATGACATTCTATTAATGAAAGCTAGGGAGTAGAAACGGGAACACTGAATTCTGACTCTGTATCTCACAAAAATCTTGCAAGTTGGCAGACATTATTATTCTTATTATTTTCTAAAAACTTGCCCAATGTTACACAACTATTAAGTGGCAAGGCAAAGATTTAATTCTGTTCTGATCAAGGATAGAGGACATAATCTTCTTACAATATAATGCTGATAAATTTGCTTATGGTTCTCCAACTTGTACATCCACATCTCTGCACCCTTTATCATTCAAAGGCTTCCCACCTCTCTAATATTTTGGTGAATTTTAGGTAGCTTTCAAAACTTAACTTTTTTTTAACACTCAATAAAGTATTCTTTACAGTCATCACTTATTTATTTGATCTCACAGTTCACGACAACCTGAAGAGCACGGTCTATAGCACCTAGCACTATTTTATGTACCGAATCAATTCTCAAAGGTTATTTGCTAAATAATATCATAGGGCAAATGTACTTACTTCAGTCCTTAAGAATTTATATTTGGTTATTAATTACTGAGTAACTTATCCAATAAGAAATTTTTAAGCCTTTAATTTTCTTGGTTTAAAAATCTATATTCAGAATATTTCACTAAATATTAGCATCTGTGCCAGTGAAAATGCAGGAGAAACAAGAAATGAAATTTAGGATAATGAAACAATATTTACTGAGCAAGTGCTATGTGTAAAAGACAGTTTGTTTCTTTTAACAATTTTGGCATTTGGCAGATTCCAATTTTTTATGTTCTGTTCTTTCTTACCACAGGTAATCAGATGTTGGCAGTGAATGTGCTCAAAGTAAATGGTTTTTGTTCTGTTCATATCCACACGGCTAACTGAAAAACTGCTTTTAAAAATCTAAATTTAAGAAGCCAAGAACAGCAATGAGAGATGGCATCATGAGAATAAATTTAAAAATAAATGCGTTTCATGTGTTTTAGTACATTTTTGGAATAGGGAAATAAATGCAGAAAAACTTTCCCATCAGTACTGCGATAAGGAACTCTACAAGTTATTTCAGTCTTTTCTTAAGCGTGGAAAATTTAAAGAGTTCTTTTGGTATACTTAGTGCATTAGGAACCTGAGTACACATAAACTTATGAGCCATCTCTATAAAAATAGAAAAGGACTAAAGTTCAGTTAAAGGATGTCAACCTGAAGAGCTAAGCACTATGCAAATAAGCTATATGTACATAAAAAATCCATGAGGTATACATGGCAAAAAGGCAAGAAGTCGAGACTCTCAGTTCACCAAATACCATGGCCCAGTTAGTCAATGGAAATGAGGTTTGATGAGACAGCTTCCCTCTTCTTGGAACAACAATTATAGATTTTATTTGGTTAACATTAACTATAGTTACTTAGAAGTATGGCAAGGAACAAGTAATATAAGTATACATTATACATAAATACATTATACTTATATATCCAAAATATTTCTATTTGGAACAAATCATAAGTACATCAGTATAAAGAAATACCCAAAGAGAGTACGAATGGCCTTAGTGGTGAAGGAAAGTATACAAACTTCAAGGTTTTTTTGAAGAAATGTTAAGTCTATATTTACAAATGAAACTTCTGCCCTATATATAATGGTGTTTATTTGCAAATCTTAAAAAAGGTAATTGTTAAACCTGGGTATGTGCCCCAAAGTTGTGATTGTAGCTGACCTTTGTCATAAGTTTCACTCTGGTTTCCATGAAACCATGTTCAACCAATGAAATATAAAATTCACAGAGAAGAACTGAAAAATTATAGCTGCCAATTTATTAAATAGTTAAATCGGCAGGAATCTCCTTACAATGTATAAAATGTAAGCATTTCGTTAAAACTTGAAAATGATAATAGAAGACAAATAAAAAAACTTTTCCTTCCTCCGAACTCTAGTTTAATTCAATCTAATGTATCTTAGAAGGCAGCATATAATCGTTCCCATCATCTCAACAATTTTATTTCCAATTAACCTTAGGTCAAGCTATCACAGTCAGGCTATTACAAGAGCCTTCCAAATAGAAACTCACTTCCTCTCCTTTTCAAACAGTACCCTCACCCATACAAACCCTTCTGTTCTCCATTCTCAGAACACGTCTTAATCATGTGCAAATTGAATCCTGTCTAGTAGATGTAGTGCTATTCTAGGATCTATTGCTGATTAGTTATATAAACTTAGATAAATAGTTTATGTTTTAGACTCAGTTAAATGAGAGAGTTGAATTAGGTAAACTTTAAGGATTTTATCAGTTCCTAAAAACAAACAAACAAACTCTGTCCTTTATAGAACACCATAGAGAATTCATTAATTTGTTTTAAACATATCATTCTTCAGTTTTATACTTCAATAGGCCATAAGTATAAATGTGATACAGAAAAATAGAACAATTCAATAGAGATCATTCAATTGATATTTTAGTTTTATTGTTACACTAACATTAACAGTGACTCTCAAATGTCTTGATTTTTTGGGCCCAGTTTCCTGATTTATAAAATATAGCTCTGGATTCAAAGATCTCTAATGTGTGTCAGCTTATCAAAAAAAAAAAAAGTCTCTGAGGATTATAAGGATTAAGCCAGCATAAAATCCAGAATCTTCTTCATGATACTGGTTCTTAAGGAAACCATTTTTGTCAACAATAGTGTATACAGTTGTGGTGGGGGGCAGGGAGGAGTTAAAAGTAATAAAATTCGTACCTGATAGAAGTAAGGGATCCTTATCTAAAGACTTCTTAACATGATCAGATTCACCAGTCAATGAGCTTTCATCAATTTTAAGATCATTGCCTTGAATAAGTATGCCATCAGCTGGAAGAAGATCACCTAAAACAAAAAGCAATAATATGCTAAACTGTAAGCAAGATTACAATAATTCTACATCTAGTATCACATCTATTACTCTTTTTTACTTACCATATTTCACTTGCGCAATATCTCCAACAGTAATGTCAGCTACAGGTATCTGAATGACCTGACCACCCCTGATGACTGTGAACTTCTGTTCTTGTTCAATTCGACTCTGTAAACCTCTAAACTGTTTTTCCTTACTCCAGTCATTGAAAGCTGTTACTAACACCACACACACTACTGACAAGAGGATCGCAGCTCCTTCAATCCAGCCTGTTTCACCTTCACCTTCTTCCTCTCCAACGGAAACTTCTCCACAAACTATTTGGAAAGAAAGAAAAATGCTCATTAAAAAGTATTCTGAATTGAAGGCAATAGACATGTAATAAGTTAATTTCACTATATACAAGTTAATTTCACTGACAGCTCTAAACACCTTGATGAACTCAAAAGCATTCTATAAGCATGACAAGAATGCTGAATATATCAATTTCAACTTCCCTGCCTCTGAAGATTCTCAACCTCAACACAGGTAGGCACTTTAGGGTACTATTTAAGAGTAAGGACACTGGAGAAGATTAAATCTCAACTCTCAGGCTAGTTACTTATTTTTGAGACTCGGTTTCTTCTGTCAAATTAGGATATCACTACCTACCCTAGAATTGTTGAAAACTCAATGAGAAGATACTTAGGTAGATTAATAGCTAAAATATGCTTTGTATTCAACCAATGGTTAATGCTATTAACAATTACATATGGTAGACAAAATGCACATGAGAAGTATTAAGTGCTATTCATGAATCATGCTTACTTGCTATTATCAATTTTACTGGAGTATGATCAAATGTTGGCTTTCAAGACATAAAAAGTTAAGCAAAGTGCTACTTATTAATTCAACTACTTGATAATTTGCTCTAGGTGCCAGACACTATTTTAGAAGCTAGGGATACAGCAGTGAATAAGAGATACAAGCTCTGTCTCCTCAGGGAACCCATACTCAGATTGGTAAGTTCAGATGATATGTGAAGAATGCAGATAATAAAACAGATAATTAGTATCAGATATATTAAGTGCCATAAAGAAAATAAAACATGGTGGTGTGGTATTAAATGAAGAAAAAGGGCTAACTATGGTTGGTTGAACAAGAAGGCTCCTCTGAAGTATCCATGACATTTGAGCTAGGAGCCAGATGATAAAGGAGAACAAACCATATAGCTTTACGGGAAGAACATCCCAGGGACAGATTGAAGCCAGCGCAAAGGCTCTCTGGCAAAAGATAGGGGAGGAAAAAAAACCTCTCAAAACTGTAAGGTCAATAATGGCAAAGAAAGAATAATAGAACAGGGTCTCTTGGACTTTGGACTATAATCTATTTGTGAGCCTAAAATCAATTCAGTGGCTCGTGACCAGCATTCTGAAAACTGAAACAGAACAAAATAGAAAGGATATTCATGTATTGTTTCTTGACAGCTTACTTTGGTTATTTATAAATTCACATGAAGCCATATGTTCTTCTGCATTCCTATATGAAGTTGTTTCTTTTTGAGGGTTGAGCTAAAATCTCTGAAAGTCAATGGTTCTCTTAGGACAGGTGAAGTAGGAAAAGGATTATTCAGAATAAAAGAATGAGTAAATAAAGGACACTAGAAACAATTAAGGCATATTCCAGG
This sequence comes from Pteropus vampyrus, assembly GCF_000151845.1. Taxonomy (NCBI): domain Eukaryota; kingdom Metazoa; phylum Chordata; class Mammalia; order Chiroptera; family Pteropodidae; genus Pteropus; species Pteropus vampyrus. The sequence continues at coordinate 3,017,145 of NW_011888851.1, forward strand.
ATTGTGAGCATGAACTGAGCAGAGGATCTGAGGTGCAGGGTGCTAAATAAAGATTAATCTAGGAGAGCTACGTGGCACAGGTGAAGGGGGAGAAGACAGAGATGAGAGAAAAATCAATTGAGGATGAAATGGAAGGGATGATGTAAACATTCACAAAAAATTTGCCTCATATTTCATGAATGTATAGTGGAATTTTCCAAAGACTACATTACATGTGCTAATATAACACAATGGATAGAGAAGCAGATGAGAATCTAGTTATCTTCAATTAAGCCAGACATTAAAGAAATACAATGAAATGAAAAACACCACTACTCTTTTCATTATTTCATTTAAAACTTCATTAATAATAATTAAACACAGTAATTATAATTACATATTTATTTTAACAATACTTAGTTATTTTAAATACACTGATAAATACTTTAAAATTTCTGTTTTAATTTAGAATCCAGTAAATATTGATAGATATAACTCAAATGATCAAAAGCTCTTTACTTTAATACTTACACTCTTAATATTTTAAGAGTGTAAAGGGGCCCTGCGACCAAAGAGTTTGAGAGCCATTAGTAGTATACTAGTGACTACAGATTTATTAATGACATGGGTTATAAGACATTTTGATAATTTAGATTTCTATGACTGTAGGTCTATAATTCATGGATTTCCTTTTAAGCAGATTAGTGCTACTTAACGTTAAAACGTAATATGATGAAAAGATACATAGAGTTCATTAATAAATGTTAAAAAGAATAAAGTACAAACACTAACTTCTCACCATGGAACATCTTTAGATATTTTATTAACACCGTCTAGTAGATTCCGAATCTCTTTAAAGGACCTTATGATACCGACAACTCTAGATTACCCTCCCAGTTGAATCTAATACTAATATCTCCTTAAGCAGATTTGGGAAAGGACCTGTCAACAGATCCCACAATGAAGCGGTCCCAATTCCATAAAGATTTGTCCAGACCTTATCAGTAACAAAATCCACTACCACTGAAAATACTTTTCTTTAGTTTTCTTATAGTCTTGTAATAAAAATGTTAAAAGTAAAAAGTTTTTAATAATCTGTTAACTCACTTCAATTCTAGAATACCAATTCCTAGTATTCTATAATGAGTTAGGTAAACTGAACACTAATGAATTTAGCTGTCTATTGCTAAACATGGTATGACTTCTTTTTTCAAATAAAAAGATACACACACCTACACATCCTCACACCTACCTATGCATGCATACATACACACGTGAGCACACAAAGACACATGAACACAAAAATGTATTTTTAAAATCTAGGAGGATATATATCAAAATGGTATAGCAGTAATCTCTGAGAATGGGACTTTCAGTGAATATTATTTCCTCTGAATTGTTATTTTCCCCTTAATTTTTTCTATAGCAAAATATATACTATTTTATTATATTATTTACTAAAAATAAAAGTTTTAAAAATACTTTAGCTCAATACCGACAAGAACATTGCCTAAATCCTTTCTTATTTACATCAGTTATTCTCAATCACAGGTAGTTTTGCCCCCTTTGGTATACCTGGCAATGTCTGGACACATTTTTATGTTTTTGGTTGCCTCATCTGGGAGGTGGTATAATGAACACAGCAGAAAAGAATGTTCCAGTGCAAAAATGTCAACAGTGCTGCTGCTGAGAAACCCTCATATACACTGATCTCAGGTAAAAATAGCCTATTTTGGGACCAATTTTCTTCATTAAAAAAAAGTTCTCACATGAGCTGTAGGCATACCTTTGAAGGAATTATCTTAAATGATTACCTAAGCCAATTTTTATTAAGTCTTCATAACTTGAAAAGTATAAAAATGAAGCTTTCACAAAGAAAAATATTTTGGTGAATCACCCTCTTGATGTATCAAATACTATTGTTTCACTCTATAGCTACTTAAATATCTTGACCGAAACTCAAGCTAGATTTCCTAGCAGGTATAGAATGTACTGTCACTAATATCCATTTTAAATAAAATTTATAAAAGGAGAAGAAGATATCTGAGAGAGAAATGAAGGGCACAGAAAGGTGGAATAAAAAGAAAACCATTTACAGCTACAAGTTAAAGCAGATCTACCATTCTAGAATGTATTTTTTCATTGGCCAGGATATATTGTAGCACGAAAAATTCTAGAATGGCAAAGAAGTTACCCAGATCACATACATAACAATACATATTAAGAAATTCAAAAGTAATAGATCAGGTAGGAGAACAGAATTTTGCTTTCATAATGATTTCCTGAAAGATTGTCAAAACAAACAAACAAACAAAAAAACAAATGAAAAACAAATTATTTCACAAAAGTGTGCTAAAGAACTTAAAAACAGTGATGGCACAGACCATATCATATTTATGGCTTAGCTCCTTGTCAAACACACAGCATATATATATGTGCAGGTTATTTAACCTCTGAGTCTCACTGTAGAGTGGAGGTGACACTATCTATACCATGGGGTTATTGTGAAAATTATCTGAGGTAATATATTTAAGGAATTACTAAAGGCACTATTAGAATGGTGCCTGGTACACAGTAAAAAAAAAATGCCAGCCTGCCATTATTATTACGTATTACATAAGCAAATGAAATGAACTTAGTAACACACATAAAAGTCCTTTTTTTTCCTCCCCAATTTACTTACGTGCATTATCTCCTTCTGGAGGTTGATAAAAAGAAAGGCCCAGTGATACTATGGCTGCAATTTCTAATATAATTAAAGTGACATCTTGTAATGCTTCCCATACTAATTGAAGAAAGGTTTTTGGCTTTTTAGGAGGTATAAAATTCTTTCCAAACACTGCTTCTCTTCTTTCTATATCTGCAGGGTTTCCACTTAAACCTAATAATAATAATAAAAAAAAAAAATTCAGTAAAGTTTTAATACTTACAAATGAAAATATTTATTTTATTCAAAACACATTCATTCTTTACACTTTAGATTCCAATTCAAAAAACTCTTTATCTTTACGTGTTAGTCATGTTCAAAATATAAATCACTGAAAACATGTGCAATGCTTTAAAAGAATATTTTAAGTAGGTAACTCAAAATTAGATTAAGAATTTTCACTTTTCCAAACTGCTTATTTTAGATCATACCATCTTGTAGACTGCTAAAGACTTAGAACCGATAAGACAATTTGATAGTTTTTATATTGAAATTATACATTTCCCTGACCTTTACTTACAATATTTCCCTCCAAAAATGAGGAAATATATAAATGTATTTTTTTTTGCCTTACTTACTGCATCTTGGTTAACTTAATCAATGAAAGTCTTTGATTTTTCACTCATACTTACTAAAGAACGACGAAAAGTTAGTTAATTTATCACAAACTCTAAAACTTTTCTACTAAAATGTCTGTTATTCCTGGAGTGATAAAAGATTTGCAAGTTACAAAACACAGAAGACTTAGAATTTATTTCCAGTTGAAGAAATAGGTAGTATTATCGACTGACTGCACCTATTGTGGCTGTAAGGGAAAGGTACATTGTAAGACATATTTAATACCTGGAGTGTGGAATTAGAAAGCTGTGAGGGAATGTGAACATCGATTTTGCCTTTCCTTCACCCTACTGAACAAGTCCTCCTCTAATTTAACCCTGTTGATCTTGTCAAATCTAGATATATCCAAATTAGCTAATGCAGAGTTATGTACATACATTACTGTGGAGGTATGAAAACACAGCAGAGACAAATAACATTTTTCCTTAGTTTGTTTAAGAATATTGAAGAAGGGGGCAGAGATACCAGGATGTTATGACTTTTAATTTATCATCATAAATTTACCTTCATAATTAATTTAATTAACTTCAACTCTTTTTTAGGGGAAAGCAAGAGCTCATTCTAAGAGAACATCAAAGGAGGAAGACCAGAAAACAACAGATTACTGGAAAGCTGTCTGCTGGCTATGTTTTAACTATTAATCTCAATGCAGAGACAGGCAGAGAGTAGAAGAGAGACAACAGAAAGTACACTGTTAGAATAAACAATGAAAAATATACAGATTTTAAAGTAATTATTTACTTTGTTAAAGATACCAAAAATATTCCAGAGAATGTTTTCACTAGCAACTCCAACAAAGTTCATACTGGGCAGTTCAGAAAGCATATTAGATTTCTGATGACAAAAGTCATCAACTGAATGCTTCCACAGAGCTCTAGGCTTTGAGACAGTCAATGGAAAGAAAGGCAGTGAAAGACTGTAGCAACTGTATTAGGGGGAAAGACAGTATGAGAGAAGAATCTTATAAATTATAATCCAGAATCCATACCCTGTTTCTTCAGACTAGAGCAATGCTTCCTAAATCACAACTGACGCAAACAGTTAAAACTGGTCTATGGTTTAAATGGGGGATAGCAGAATTAATGTAGGGAAGTTTCTCACAAAACAAAGTTAAAGAATTAAACTTTGAGATGTTGTTCTGAAATTCTGTGCTTGCTGCTTTTCAAAATAAATGTCCTTTCTTCTATGAAAGGATGATACTAGATAAGTTTATCTTATATTTTAATGCCCTTACTAACAAAAATAAAAGATTGCTCTCTCCCCTTGTCAGTCTCCATTTTTTTCTAAGACATCTTCTTGAAGATATCGGTTCTATCAGTTTCGCTCACACGAAATAGAGCCTACCATTAATTATATATACAATACTTGGTAGTTTTAAATATCACCACTGTAACTATAAAAATAAGTGATCAAATTTTAACATAAACGGTTATAACAAGGGCCAATATTTTATGTTAATTCTGAAAAGAACAACCATAGAGCTAAAGATAGCTTAAAAATTTATCTAGGGTTTGGGAAAGTAAAAAAGCAGCTGGACCTAGAGGTTATTGTAATTCTTCTATACTACCACCAAATATACAAGCACACACCTTGGTCACTATACCAATAAAGCTGTGTGACTTAAGAATTGGGTGGAAAAAGGAAGGCAGGAGTTAATGGTTCTGCTTTAAAGATTTTCACGTAACATGCCCATTAAGCAAATAAGAGGAAATTCTAGTAGATAGCTGGCTATCCATATCTGGAACTCACGGAGAGATCTGAGCCAGTCATTAATATACAGTTGATTCTGGAGCTATGGGCCTGATAAGAATTCCCGGAAAGCTAGCATTAAAGAAGAAAGCAGGGCTGAGGTGAGA
>NW_011888851.1:3022354-3052694 GCF_000151845.1 Pteropus vampyrus
ATTTATTTCCAGTTGAAGAAATAGGTAGTATTATCGACTGACTGCACCTATTGTGGCTGTAAGGGAAAGGTACATTGTAAGACATATTTAATACCTGGAGTGTGGAATTAGAAAGCTGTGAGGGAATGTGAACATCGATTTTGCCTTTCCTTCACCCTACTGAACAAGTCCTCCTCTAATTTAACCCTGTTGATCTTGTCAAATCTAGATATATCCAAATTAGCTAATGCAGAGTTATGTACATACATTACTGTGGAGGTATGAAAACACAGCAGAGACAAATAACATTTTTCCTTAGTTTGTTTAAGAATATGGAAGAAGGGGGCAGAGATACCAGGATGTTATGACTTTTAATTTATCATCATAAATTTACCTTCATAATTAATTTAATTAACTTCAACTCTTTTTTAGGGGAAAGCAAGAGCTCATTCTAAGAGAACATCAAAGGAGGAAGACCAGAAAACAACAGATTACTGGAAAGCTGTCTGCTGGCTATGTTTTAACTATTAATCTCAATGCAGAGACAGGCAGAGAGTAGAAGAGAGACAACAGAAAGTACACTGTTAGAATAAACAATGAAAAATATACAGATTTTAAAGTAATTATTTACTTTGTTAAAGATACCAAAAATATTCCAGAGAATGTTTTCACTAGCAACTCCAACAAAGTTCATACTGGGCAGTTCAGAAAGCATATTAGATTTCTGATGACAAAAGTCATCAACTGAATGCTTCCACAGAGCTCTAGGCTTTGAGACAGTCAATGGAAAGAAAGGCAGTGAAAGACTGTAGCAACTGTATTAGGGGGAAAGACAGTATGAGAGAAGAATCTTATAAATTATAATCCAGAATCCATACCCTGTTTCTTCAGACTAGAGCAATGCTTCCTAAATCACAACTGACGCAAACAGTTAAAACTGGTCTATGGTTTAAATGGGGGATAGCAGAATTAATGTAGGGAAGTTTCTCACAAAACAAAGTTAAAGAATTAAACTTTGAGATGTTGTTCTGAAATTCTGTGCTTGCTGCTTTTCAAAATAAATGTCCTTTCTTCTATGAAAGGATGATACTAGATAAGTTTATCTTATATTTTAATGCCCTTACTAACAAAAATAAAAGATTGCTCTCTCCCCTTGTCAGTCTCCATTTTTTTCTAAGACATCTTCTTGAAGATATCGGTTCTATCAGTTTCGCTCACACGAAATAGAGCCTACCATTAATTATATATACAATACTTGGTAGTTTTAAATATCACCACTGTAACTATAAAAATAAGTGATCAAATTTTAACATAAACGGTTATAACAAGGGCCAATATTTTATGTTAATTCTGAAAAGAACAACCATAGAGCTAAAGATAGCTTAAAAATTTATCTAGGGTTTGGGAAAGTAAAAAAGCAGCTGGACCTAGAGGTTATTGTAATTCTTCTATACTACCACCAAATATACAAGCACACACCTTGGTCACTATACCAATAAAGCTGTGTGACTTAAGAATTGGGTGGAAAAAGGAAGGCAGGAGTTAATGGTTCTGCTTTAAAGATTTTCACGTAACATGCCCATTAAGCAAATAAGAGGAAATTCTAGTAGATAGCTGGCTATCCATATCTGGAACTCACGGAGAGATCTGAGCCAGTCATTAATATACAGTTGATTCTGGAGCTATGGGCCTGATAAGAATTCCCGGAAAGCTAGCATTAAAGAAGAAAGCAGGGCTGAGGTGAGAACAATCCAACATGTGATGGTTAGATAGGGGAAGAGAAGCTAAAAGCAACTGAGAAGAAACAGAAGCATGGAGAAGGGGGTATGACTCATAAACAAGTTCATGTAATACTATGGAAGCCTAGAAAAGAAGAGTTTTCTAAAAGATGAAGATAATGTGGCTGACTATACCAAATGGTATTACAAAGGTTGAGTAAGATGAAGACAGAGAATGGACAACTGGGTTTGGCTAAATGGAGGCTGATGACCTTGATAAGGAATCTTCCAGTAGAGTTGAATGTAAAGAAAGTCTGATAAGAAAGAACTGAACAGAGAATGGGAATGAGTAAATGGAAACAATAAGTGTCAATAACTTTTCCCAGGAATATAATATAATGGAGAGAAATAAAGCAGTAAAAGAGAATTAAAATGCATAAATACTACCAGTTTGTCTTTTTAAAGATGAGTGATAGATATTAAGCAAATTATTTACCAATTAAAATGATCAAGTAGAGAAGATGACACATGATACAGGAGACACAAGCTTATGCTAGAGTAAAGCCTTTAAAGAGGCAAGAGGAAATAAAACCCAAGGCATGGGTGTTAGTCCATTTTAAGTGCAGGAAGAGGCGCCCATTGTAAGGAGATAGAAAGCAAAGTTCGTGGGGAAGAGATACAGCTAAGCTGGTAAAACTGGTAATAAGACTACATGGTCCTAGTTTTAAAAATATAGTAGGTATGATATGAAATCATTAAGAATAACTTAAAAATAAAGATAATGAGAAATCTTCTGTCTAGTCCTGTTGGTTCAGTTGATTGTAGTGTTAGTGGCAATGAGGCCAAGGGCATGCGTGGCACTGATTTCCTCACGGCCCAGTTAGCTTCACAAAAAAACCATCGAAATTCATTCTAAGGGCATATGTGAAACCACTGCCAGCTTTAAGGAGGAAAGTGACAGGCAGTGTGAAGGGAGAAAGAAAAGATACCAGTCAGTATGCTGTTATCTGAATTACAACAAGAGAAGACAGTGGCCTCAAACAGGGTAGTGGGGACGTAAAAATGCAGGCACCGTGAGTTAAGACAGATGGAAGTTAGAATTTCCAAAGTGAGTAAGAGTGAGTGAAAGGTTCCTATCAAAGTCAAGGCCACCTAACAGGTAGATAATAACAATTTCACTGGAAAGGGGAAAAACAGAAGTATGCTTTCAAAAGGGAAAGTTTGAGAAAATGAAGATGTCTAAAAAAGAATTGGGCTTTCAGCCTCACAGCTTGGGAAAAAAACTTGGATAGTAGCTACAGATGTAGGAATCATATGTACGGTTTTAGGAGTGGATGACAACACCCATGGAGAGAGTGTAGATGAAGAAGACTGTGTACAGATGAACAGAAATCTGTGGCCTGCCAACATCTCAAGGAAAGCATTAAGAGGCTGATGAGACTTGGCCAGAAGGAAGAAAGAAAACCCAAGAGTATAATGTTATGAAAGCTAGAACAGAATATTTTGAAAAAGAAGTATGTTCATTGTATTCAGAAAACAACTTAAAAAAATTCTAAAGCTATGCTACTTCAGGCTCTATTGAGCACAACTTTAAAAAATAATATGTATGCTACAAAGTTAGAGGAACAGTTACAACTAACTTCAAGAAACTCATAATGAAAACTAGTGACCCAAGCAAGTATTAAATGTCTAATTCTCTATTACAGCAGCAATAAGTTTCTAGGACAAGGTCATATAGGATCATCAATATAAAACCATCATTAGTAACTCTATACATGTATTAAAGCATACATGGCTGGCATACTATGGCCATGAAAATCCTTGCTGAATGCCTGAAAGAGCTATGCCAACCTGCATAACCACACATATAGATCAGGGTATCAGAGCATTCTTGTACTAGCTGATAAGTCAATAATGATTTCTTCTGGGCAAAGGGAATGATTTTTTGAGAGAGCTGAAATAGATTCTCATGTGTGAATGTTAGTTCTATTATATTATACCACAAAGACATAGTCAAAGAACATTACTAACAGCCTTATTTTTATGAGTGCAAATATAAACTGCCATCTGAAACATGGAAACGTAAGTCAGCCAGGGACAACTGCTGTTGACTATACCCTGCTTCCTACCACATACATCTTTTGTTTCTTTCTACCACTGTTTCCTTTTCTTATTTTCTTTGCTTTTTTTCTCTTCTACCTAATTTTAGCAACCACCACTTAAAAAGGTTAGTGTCTCATTTGCTTCTTGCCCTTCACAAGTCCATGAAGCCAAGCCTCTTATGGAATAAACTACTTGGTACCTGCCTTTATTTTTATGAATTCATTTTTATCTTTTGTTTAATGCAGTACAACTGAGTGATAAACATCAGACCAGGGCTACAGATTTGCATTCTAGAAATATTATTAGAGGCTGGTCTACCATTCAATATAAAATATAATGTAGATAACATAGAAAACACATTAAAATGAAAAAGATACCAAAAGCTAGTGTAAAAATAAAAGGATCAAGAAACATGATTTAGAATAGGAATGAGAAAGTCAATGTAGGAAAACAATAAAGATACAGAAGAAAAAACTATAACAGTAATTTCATTGAATTAGGATGTTATGAGCAGGTTATTTTGGCATAAAAGTACTTTCTTGGATTCTTGAAGACTATAGGTAGATGCTTAATCTAATAGATAAAGCTAAAAATATAAAGTTACAAGTCTCAATTCCAGTTAACCTTGAAATTTATAGTTCTAAGTCTTTTAAGAGTAAAGATGGTTAATCAGAACCACTGGGAAGTTTTTAATTTGAAAACCACATCTTCCCAAAACACCTCCGATTGATCAGGACACATATAGTAGGCTTCAAATCAAGTTAAAGAACTACTCTGTTAGAAAATAAGCAATAAAGTAGCAGGCCAAATGAAGGAACACACAAAAACAACTTCCTAAATAGGGCGTGGGTATTTTAAACACTAACTGATAAGCAGGATATGAAAATCAAATTTTTTTTCCATCATGTAAGTCCTGCCATTAAAAAATACTATCGAGAAGAGAGAACACAGTTACCTCTTATTCAAGATTCCTCTCTTCCGCAAGCTGTATGAGCTGAACTTTTTTTATAAATAGGTGGTTCAATATAATGGTTAAAAGCATGTTACCTGTAGCTAGAATGTCAAGGTATGAATCCCTGCTCTGGGCTTATGACATGTGAGACTTTACAGGTAAAGTCACTTAGTCTTTTGTTGTAAGTGCTTTGGCTGTAAAATATGATAAGGCTGTTGTGAGAGTAAAACGAGTTAATATATGTTAAGTACTAACAACCAATCTGGCACCAAAAGTGTTATGTGTTACTTATCATTTTTCTACTGTTCTTAAGAAATGTCTTCAGTTGTTCTCCCAGACTTTATATCTAATACTGATATCCCCAATATTTCTGATTTTCCTCCTCCATTCATTTTTCTCTAATACACATATCACTAACACACTATACATTTCATTTAGTTGTCTTGTGACTTTGCCCCATGTAAAAATAAGGCAGTGATTTTTGTTTTATTCATGACTGTATGCTTGGAACCTAGAAAAAGTACCTGCCACACAGCAGATATCTCATGAATACACACAATCCCGGCAATTCTAAGAAGCACATATTCTTACATTTTATTAACATCTCTGAAATTGGGATGTAATTTAATTATATACCTAAATTATTTACAAGTAAAACTGCCAACACTAAATCTATTGTTACGGGGTATATAAAATATATGACAATTAACAATCTAGATCTGATGAAAGAATGTATGTGTCAATGAGTGAATTAATAAACGAAAGAACTAAAGCGACTGACAAACTTCAGTTTTACCTAACCAAAATTCATGTACTTTGAAGAATGATTTTAATGTTACTTTCCCTAACTATAAGCAGGTTATACTAACAAAAAAGTACTTGGTGTCTTGATCATTTTCTTGGGCAGATAAACTCATAACAGATTATACCTGATGATGATTCGTTTATTATCATTTGACTAATTGATCAGTGACAAATGCTCATTAGATGAGTGAATTATTTCTAAATTGAACTACAACTACTCCTCTGGAAATAATACTCATTTAATCTTACAACTGTAAATACAAATATAATGCTTTGTAAAATATAAAAATAGCCTTTTTCACAATCTAAAAAACATTTCAAAATGACAAACTATATATATAGACATCGAAGACAGCAGTTTGTTCAAATTTTAACAAAAATTAAATTCACAATACTAGGAAGATGAGTAAGAATTTTCTAAGAATAAAAGAGGGAAAAATATTGCACACATTGATTTAATGGCCAAAGCAGCAACAATAGACACAAAATTTTGAGTGTTAAGTGACAATTTCTAGAGATTACACATAGCTTCCATCATGTTGTCAAAGGCAACATATGTATCCCTTCCCTTAATTTTAAAAACAATTGTAATAGATGCAAAATTTTCAGTTAACTTAATAACTTCACTAATTAAAACAAAATTAATATAAGGAGTACTGCCAAAAATAACAGTGCAAAAGAGACTACATGCAAACAAATGGGAAATCATGTCTATAAAAACAGAATGCATCATAGAGGGGTATTTAGTTAACAGGAGACAGAATTTTAGTTAATAGCAGAGTAATACAAAGACATGTATGGTTGGGGGAAGTGCAGATTTGAAACCGAAGTTCAATATCATTTTTACGAACAAACCGAGTTGTTATATTGAGGGCTTTTTAATGTAAATGTTCCTATCAATTTGGTGATCATTCAACATTCAACAATTGGCTTTTAGATTAAATGTAGTAAGTACATATGATTGAATTCTTTAATTCAATCATATGTACTTACTACCAACTGAGAGTAGCATATTAATGTATAAATCTCTAAGGTGATATAAAGTTAGCTAATATTTCAAAGTGGGTTTGCATATGAACAAATTCCAAGTTTTGTCAAATACTATCTGTTAAAGTCTGTGAGTCTATTCCTGATTCTCTGAATTTACATCAACAACAGGGATCCCAGATACCTTAAAATGGTACAGCATACTGAAATTATAACTAAGAAGAGTTCACGTTTCTATTAGTGGTTCTGACTTGATGATAAGATCCAAAAAATCTGGAAGAGTTAACAGGTCTTGCAGAAAAAAGAACATACCCTAAGTGATCTGAGGAAGCCCTTTTAGAATATGTGTGAATTCTGATACTGTCATGCTACCTGAGAAAAATCAAAGTAACTGCCTATCATTAAAACAATGAGCAAGTTATACAAAATTATATAAAGGTTTAAAAAAATTTTAATGTGATATGATATTCTTTAACAATTTGGAAATAACTTTTTGCTATTACTTTAAATTTTATCACAAGTAGTAGCATGGCATGAGATATTTAAGAAAAAATATTAAAAACACTTCTGCTTAATTTCTCTAGAATTGGCTTTGGAATACATATTTAAGTTTTAGCATTAATAATTTCTCGCCCTTACTAAAATAAGTTGTAGTCACCAAAGGTTCATCCTCATGTATTTGGAAATGCCTTCTTTGTGATGTGAAACTTCCTAACATTAATTTTATGTCCAACATGATCAATGTATGAAAGACCATCCTTCTCAAACCATTTCAAAGACCATAATGCACTGAAGTTATAATGAATTTTCCATCTTTGTTTCTAAAACAGAAACTTAATACAAATCAAAAATTATGAAACGTAGGGAAACTGAATATAATGCTGAGATTAAAAAACTATTTTTAATCAAAAGAAATGTCTACTAGATCAAAAACTGCCATCTAATCAACTTCATTTGCTTTAGGACCATCTGAATTAATTACTAAAATTTAGGTTGAAAATATCTCCAATAGCTACTGGCAGTGACAACTATTTTAAGTCACCTGGCAAAATGAAGGATAGTGAGTACGGTTTATTTCCACTGAATGCCCTGAGGGATACCAAGCCTGGTTCCATCCTATCTAGCTAGAGGGGAAAAACAACCTTGCTATCATAAACAAGTGGCAATAATATGTACGACAGTAAAAAATATTTCCTCCCACTAACTGAAAATATATAAATTAATATGCAACATTATTTCTTAATTTAAAGTTACTTTAACTGCACCAATCTGAGAGTTAACCCATCTTTAATGTCACTAAAATTATGGCATAAGCATAATTTTAGTACAGTAGCCAAGACAGTATAAGCATGTTTATTTTTGAGTCAACGATACAGTACTCTCTGCACAAATAACTAAAAACAAATATAATAAAACTCACCTTCATTTGGAGATGTTTTCAACCTGGTGCAAATTCCATAGACATCTCCATAGCTTTCCTGTATTTTTCGTAATGCATCTGTAGACCTGAGCTCCATGAGAGCCCGCAGTTCTGCGAGCGTAATACCAAAGTCTCCATCATGATTAGCTTCCTTCAAAGAGTTTTTTACTCCACTATATGAAACTGAGTTGTTTGCCATGTCGCCCATCACAAGTATAATTTATTAGGAGGAAAATGTTTCCCAAAAGACACTAATTTTCACTTGATGTATTTCCAAGATGAAAATCTCTTAAATATGAAAATCTTTCTTAAACCAAACGCTCATTGTATGACTTCGTAAAGCAGCATCAGCAGCATTTCCCAGAGAAGTATCTTGACCTTTGGCCCATGATTAGTTTCCTCATATCAATCATGAGATGTACACATCTGTAAGCAGAAAACATTTAAAAGTTATTAAAATCCATCTTAGAGTATTGTGCATGCAAGCAAATGTCATCAGGTAAGCTAATGAAAGTACATCATTTACTTATGAAAATATTTTTTAACTGTAGCATTATGCCTTTAAAATGTTTTACATAATACAAGATCAAAGTATAACTTCTAAATAGAATTGTATTATCAATCACATGAGATCTATTAAATGAAAATGTATACCACATGACTGAATTTTGTCTCTTTCAGTATTACTGTTATTAACAGTTATCATTAAGTACTTACATTCCAAGCACTATGCTAGTTGCTTTAAATTCATTCTCTCATTTAATCATCACAATTTAATTCCAAGAGGTGTTACTACTCTCTACTCTTCTACGAGTAAAGTCTCAAAGAAATTGAGGGGTTTCTGCACAGCTAACAAATGCCTGAATTGGATGAGCTGGGATGTCTCCAAGCCCATGTTCCTTCTAGTAATACACAGACATATCTCGTCAAACCTTACATAGAGAATAGCCCCTGAAAGGGTAAAAAGCAAAATGAACCCTCTAAATGCTTCCCTGCAATTTTCCTAAGGCCACTCTGTGACACCACCATCTTTTGGGCTTCCTAAAGCTATCTTCCACCAAAATTTTTGTCACATGTCACTACCTCAGGTCTTCACTTGATCAGTTATCTTAAGAAATTCTCCACCCATTAGTCACTCTTTACTGTTACTCTATTTTCTTTGCTGACCCTTAGAATTATCTGAAATTATTTTGTTCATTTATTGATTTTCTTTTTTTTTTTTTTGGTCTCCTTCCATCTACAGTTTTAGTTCTGAAGGCAGGACACAGGTTTGCCCTATGCCCTGAGAACCCAGAACTGTGCCAGACACACGGTAAACAATCAGTAAGCATTTGAGGAAAGAATAGATGCATTACTTTAATTTTCTTCAAAATACTTTCAAGTTCTCCTCTTACTCTAGAGGTGAGCTCTCAACTCTTCTTTCTCCATCTATGTGCTTTAAACAATCACCTCAAAGTTAATATATACACAACAATGGATTCACCTTACTCCTAAATCAGAGCGCTCCCTCTCCCAATCACCTGATCCTAATCTCCTAAGCTTGAGATCTTAAATCATCGTAAATCACCATTCATCCTAAACTCAGTTACTGAGTTGGGTTAACCCTTCCTTTGAGAACCCTCTTCTATTATAATCCTTTTCCTTCCTGATCTTCAAGTCCCCCTTGCACAATAATCATTCCCTTCAACTCAGGTTCTCTTTCATTCCAAAATTTCCTATATCCCTTCTGCATCCTGCTGCTACATTTTAGACTTTTAAATAGGCATGATGCCACTATATCTAAACCTACAGGATGAAAATACAGGCCTATGGCTCATGCCCCTTTTTGGCATTCAAGCCTAAGCTCTATTTTTTAACCCATGTTTAATACATAAAATGTTTCATGATTAAGAACTAGAAAAGATTACTGGCAAGTGCAATTAATCTTCAGCTATGAAGTTGTTATGGGAATGTTTGCAAATCATGGTACGTGGTTCTCAAAGTATCCATCAAAATCACTTAGAGTGTTTGTTAAAATAATGATCACTGGGCTCACCTCCAGAGTTTTTAGTTTCAGTAAATTAGGGTGGGCTCCATAATTGGCTTTTCTAACACAGTTCCAGGTGATACTAACTCTACTGTTCCAGGGAGGACACTGTAAGAACCATGAGACAGGAGATGAGCTAAAAACTTTGAATTTATACCAGCTGCTTGAGGATGGCTAGTGGAGAAAAATTCTGCCTGCCTTGGGTTAAATTTGCAAGAATGTCGATTCTGTAAGACATTTTCTTTCATTGCCTGCTTCTTCCCACTTCACAAATCCTTATGCTTGCCCAATTATTACCAATTTTACTCATCTCCTAGGAAAAGAGGGTTTCCTCTTACTCATATATCAATTATTATAGTAACCCAACTTCAAAAACTTGTGAGGTTGTTATCTGATAATCTTCAGGAGTTTTCATACCCCAAATCTGTTGGCATCTGAACATCACCGCGACCATAAAACAAGTTATTTATTTACAGATAAAATAATTAAGGTTCATAAATCTGTTTGTTGAGGGGCATATATGTCATCATTCCTCTTGTTTCCACAAAGAGGAATTTTCCTCAACATCTGGCCTCTTACCCCACCAATTATCACTGAGGTGAAATGAGCTGCATGACAGGAGATTTTCTGAGAGCAAGTAGACACATGTACCTCTTCATTTCTCAGCCTTCTTTTGGGAACCAGATGTCTGCAAGACTCACACATTCTGGTCTAAGTAATTAGGGGCAGATCTCAAGGTTAAAAAACCTATTGTTCAAAGTGCCTGGGATGGGGGTGAATAACTGTTTAGTTCTGTGTTCAATATTAGAACCTCATTGCTGTCACAACAACAACAACAACAAAACAAAACACAAGTCCTTCACTTCAGTTTTTGTCATTAACAAAACTACTACTTCTATTTCTATGTGCCAATCTTGGTCTTCTCTCAACAGAAGGAGAAAAGGGTGTTATTTTCTGGGTGCCCTTAACTTTCTCAGGATACACAACAGAATACTAATAGAGCCAGGATTTGAATCTCCATCTGTGACTGAAAAGCCATGCTCCTTCCACTATAAAATGTCTTCATTTCATGTCCTCACATTTATTAAGTTGAAATGGAAGTTTTCGTTGGTCATAAAAAGTCAAAAAATACCAAATGTGCCAATTTATAATAAAATAAGAATTCAAGAGACATTACAAGTAGATATTTGTTATTTGCCATCTCAGCACCCTTTCCTCATTTTTCAGCAACACCCCCATATCCAGACACCCCTGCCCATAATGATGACTAGTTTAGGAATGTGGATATGACTCATTGACGAATAGGCAGCAATGAGGCTTCTGCTGTGACTCTGAGGTAGAGACTTGTTTCTTCTTACTGAAAAATTTAGGATGTGGAAAGCCTCTGAAAAGGATCTAAAATAGAGGGAGAGAAGGAAGGAGAGAAAAGAAGATGAAAAGGAGGAAATGTGCCTGTCAGTGCTGGATCACTTGAGCCTCTTGGTCAATCAGTGCCTAAAGTCTGTCCTATCCCTGATCTTTTTGGTAATTTGTCAATAAATTCCTTTTTGAAGTTGGGTTTTCTAACCCTTTGCAACCCACATGGTTTTGATAAGTAGGTAATTACCAATCACGTTCAGTTCCCCACTGTTTAAAGAAAGGGGAAGCAAGGCAAGAGTACCAAATGCAAATGAGCCACTTTCTAAAAGTGACTATTTGAATTACTGATCACTTATAAATTATAAATCAGGCTGCTGTGTATTTCTAGATTGTCAAAAGCCTCTTCCACTATTTTCCTCTCTACCTATTCTTTACTCTTCCACTCACTCACCTAACTAGTGAATTGGTGAAAATGCTAAGGACAAGAAAAAAGTTTTGCTTTTGCTTAACTACAATATGACAATTAGAAAGAGACACACTATTTGGGATTGAGATATAACAAAAAGTAGAACATTTAATTTTGCTCCTCTTTGTTCTCCAAAAGATTATGATCTTCCATTTAAAAAGTTTAAGAAGAAATGTTGTTAAGTGTAAGCTAAGGCCCCCAAAGAAGGCAATTTTAAAGAAAACACACAGCTACTCTACGTAGGCCTTTTGGCCTACATAATTCATCCCAGAATCCCTGCAGGATGTATGATCAAACCACTCTTGGTGGTCTTGAAGGATTATGGGAAAAGAAGTGGTTTAAGACTAACATCTAACAAAGGGAGATAATAGACCTATTCTACCTTGCCTTGGACAAACACATCTATAAAATATAGACACAGTAACAGTAAATACACACCTTGTTAAATGTGTTGATACATATAAAACAATTTGAACTTAGCCTGGCACATAGTAAATGGTAAATATGTTAGCTATTTTTATTGTTATTTAAAAATATTTGCAGCTACATTCTACAGAGAATTCCCCCTCCCCCTAAGGGATACTCCCTCTACCCCACACCACTTCAGATGAGGAATGTTTAGAAAAATATTTCTAAACCTAGAAGAAAAGAGAATCCTGATGATGTCTAATAAATGAAGCTCTGCTATGCAGATAAAGCATATAATGAATGACTATATCAAAAAAACTAATGAATGAAGGAGAGATACCAACTTTTATTTATATTGTAAATAATAGGCCCACTACACTTTGCATTGGTCAGGTCTAAATTACCATGAAATAATTCTGTAAAACAGTAAAGAGACTGTTGAAGAAACAGGAAACTAGTCCATTGAAGAACTAAAGGAATTCAGTGGAGGGGAGGAATGACTCATGATAGCTATCTTTGAACATCTGAAATTTTATAGTGTATAAAAGTGACTAGATATATTCTGTAGAGTACTAGAGGGCACAAAGAATGAAATGAAAAAAAGTTAGAGAGATTTTGGATAACAAGTTATCCAAAATTGGAATGGTTCTATAGGAGTTAATTTTATGTCAACTTGGCTGGATTGTCCAGATATCAGGTTAAATATAATTTCAGGGTATGCATGTGAGGGTGTTTTGGTATGAGATCAGCATTTGAATAGGTAGCCTAAATAAAGCAGAGTGTCCTCTCCAATGTGGGTGGTTATCAACTAATCCACTGAGGGACTGAATAGAATAAAAAGTGAAGAGAGGGAAATTCACACCCACTCTCTACCCAAAGGCTTGAGCTGAGACTTCCGCCTCCTGCCCTGAAACTGGGAATTACACCATTGGCTTCCCTGGTTCCCAAGACTTGACCTGAACTAAACCACTGGCTTTGCTGGGTCTCTAGTTTGCCGACAGCAGATTATTGGACTGCTCAGCCTCTATAACTGCCTGAGCCAATTCCTCATAATAAATCACTAGTGTGTGTGTGTGTATTTCCTGTTCATTCTGTTTGTCTGGAGAAGTCTAATACAGGGTCCCTCAGTCAGAACTCTCTACTCCTGAAGTTGATTAAGCAAGATATAAAAAGAATGTATAGAGTGAGGCCTCAATACCTGAAGAAAGCCCATGCCTTTTTTGTGACAATTTTAATCTTTAAAAATCTATTACTATTTTAAAAGGTAACATCGCTGGTCCTAATGCAGTAAGCATGCTTTATACATGTACACAACCGACTTCCCATTCTCCATTGATCCTATTTAGCTTTTAAAAATCAAGATTCTTTTTAGGCAAGATTACTTCAGAGATAACATACCCCAGAAAAGAAAAGTTACTCTTTCTTGTATATAGTATTGAAATATACCATTTAATTTGAAGACCTAATTTGAATACCAATTGTACTCAGAAGCTTAGGAAAGTCATTTGATTAACTCTAAATTTAAACAAACTGGTTACAAACCAAAAGTTATTTACTTGTTAGAAACCAATTATTTCATTTGACCTTTCATTCATTTGTCTCTTAAAATGTCTTTTGAGTCAACAAGTTAAAGATCTCCAAGTAATCTTGATTTTTTTCAAATCACCCCCAATTCAGAATGAAATTTCAAAACAAAAAGTTGTAAACCTAAATTTTACTCTTCAATTTTCTGTTTACAGATTTTTAAACTACTTCAGTGTCTGAATCTGTAACTACTTCAGTGTATGAAGTGACTTGATTTCATATATTCTTTCCCAAGAAATCTCAAACAGTTATTTTAAGGTACCCACAGTGAAACAGCTCAATGTCTTTCAAGTTTCAACTGATATACTGAAATAAAGTGTTAAGTCAAATATTTATTAGCTCTATAACACGTCTCAGAAAAAATTTTAAAAATAAAAATTAGTATTTACAAAGGTTCTTAATCCATGACTGACTGATTCCATAGGAACACTAATTATGGATCTGGGTTTTGAAAAAAAAATCCTCTAAAGACAGCTTATTTTCAATGAGTTAATAAGAGAATAATTGTTTATAAATTTCTAAATCAAAATAAAGTACTAACCATAAACAAATTTTAAAATCATTCTGTTAAAAAATGGCTACAAAGAATCATGGAATTTAACAGCTGAAAGGGAAGTTGGAGATCAACTCCAACTGCTGATTTGATAGCCAGTGAAACTCATAATCATCTGCTTCCAAAAAAGAATAAAGATGCTTACAATACAAGAAAGTAAGCCTTACATTCTCATAAAATCATTAAAAAGAAGAGCAAAAGATCAACATTTAAGTCATGGGATAATTCATAACAATGTATAGGTTTTCAGGAGACTACCTAGTATTGTAGTTCAAATAGTTCAAAACAACACCTTAGCTATTAAGACACACCATTTAACTGACCAAAAGCTAAAAAATTTTGTGACTGTAGCCTTTCCAAAGAGAACACTCAAAAAATCTCCATTTCCTTACTTTCCTTCCTTTTTCTTTTAACATTTATTCAACTTCCTTTGCAGACAAGTAGCTATTTCACTGAGGCTGCTATTGGCATTTTACTGACAGAGAGCATTATCTCATAAATTAAGAAACCCAGCCTATCCTGCCTGACTAGATGCTAGCAGTGGTACTCAGTCAGTGTGCACAACCTGAAACGCACCACCTTAAATGCCCCCTGTGGGAGTTGAACAGTATATCCACTACATAAGTAAGCCTAGATTTAGGCCCATTATACTGAAAATTTATTTAAAGGCAAAACCATGCCTTATTCATCTTTGATCTCCATATCTTACTTAGCAAGTGGTACAATGATCTGCAGGAAAAACAAACCAACCAACCTTATACCTGGATTCATACGCTAAATTTTAAAAATCTCCCAACAATTAAAACAATGCTTAATAAAAGATAAAAAATTTACTATAAACTACTAAATATAAAAGTACTAGCAATATCTGACTCTAATGGCAGAAAGAGTAAATGATCTAACTCTATGTACATCAAAGAGTAGATGCCTCGAGATCATGAATGGTAGGAATTTACTTTCACAAAGTTGTGTTGTATTCACATTATTTCATTAAAACACTCCAAAGAACCAAAAGATAATTCAATTTTAATGTTACTCTAAACTCATATTTTTCACTTTTTAAGTAGCTTAAAGAAAACATAAACACTGCATAAAAGAGCATAAAGACTATAAAGCTTGTTTAGAAAAGTAATTTATATAAGGTGAGGAAAAACTGATACATATAAACAGGATTAAATTCGCCAAACAGGATTTCAGTTTTACAGAACTGATAAAGCAGAAAAATAAGAATTGTGCACAATGCCTGATTTATTAGTCTCAAAGGATTCATGAATTCACTGCTGTGTCTGCGTTGACTATAATTAGTCCCATTCTCCTCTGTAAGTTACTTTTATCATCTACTAGAATTCCAGAGGCAGAGACTAAGTACAGTACTTTGAAAGGCAAGTTACAGCTGCTCTCAGTACTAAATTCAGCATGATCAACAAATCTCTCAGGGTGGGAAACAAGTAGATTAGAATAGGGAAGGCACTAATTTGTATTGTATAGCTTTTATCACACAGCTGCAATGATTTGTTTACCTCTGTCTTCCCAATGAATTGTGACTTCAAGGCAGGATTTGTGCCATTTATTTTTAACCCCCAGCATTGTCCAGAATATAGTAGGTGTTTAATATTTACTGAATAAGAAATATTTCTGTTTTAACCTTAAGCTAAAAATCGACTTGAAAGACGGGTTTACAATAGTAAACACTGACAATCTAAACAGCAGAGCAAAACTGAACCTCATCCTCATAAGCCTATGTTTAAAATAATCTGCTAGATGTGCAGTGAGTTAACAGAAAGTCATAGTATTCAAGATATGCAAGATACCATGATATGCAAGATAATATGAACTTAACTTTCCTCTCAGACAAAAGAAGTTAAAATTGCGGGGGGATTGTTTTACGAACTATATAGATGTCTAACCAATGTACTGTATACTTGAAACTAATTTAAGTAAGTACATTTTTTTAAAAAAAGGAAAAAAAGTAAAAGTAAAAAAGGTCTTTCAGATTTTCAAATGAATTAATTATACAATAACTGTTACATCGCAATGGTTTTGAACTAAGGTCCTAGATCCTTGAAGCTATGCAAAGTAATAATGCTGAATTTCATAAAGCCTGGAGGAAATGATACAGTCACTTGAGAATTAATTTGTTAGGGTTATCCATGCTTAATTAAAATGATACCAAACAATATCATAATAAAATAAGCAATTAGATCTAAATAATAAATAAAAATTTTATCCAGTTAAAACAGCTATCATCCTTGCTGAAATTTGCGATTTCTACTTCATCTCCAACTCCCAGATCAACACATCTGAATTTAGCTTCTTCTTTGTGCTACACTTAGTCTTCAAGGTGACCACTGATCCCTCTTGTTCCTAAGTCTAATGGACATATTTAGTCTTTCTTATTTGACTTACTGGCAACCCTTGCTACTGCTAACCACACCCTCACTCTTGAAATGTTCTTTTGCCTTAATTTCTCTGACATTTGACTTTTGTTCCCAGCACACTGCCATCTCTGGCTGCTTGTTCTCATTTTCCATTGCTTGTTCCTCTTCTTGAATAATTGTCAAGGGAGTCAGGGAGGGTCTGGGTGGCACTGTAATCCTGACCATAATTGTCTTCATCTGTGTTAGAGAGCATGAGATCAGTTAATAGATAATAGTAAAAATTTATTTGCATGTGCCTTTACAAGTTTTTTTTCAGAGTCTCCCGTATTTCAGAATTTCACAATTCAATTAAAATGATGAAACCACACTATAGCAGTCTGGCTCAGAGAAAGTGTGAATAAAACCACCTGGTTCCCTTATCCTAGCCCCACACACAGCGACTATTCCCGATAGCCTTTAGCTTATAAAGAAATATGTCAGCCTAAAGCAGAACAGGTTTCATAAATTGGTGATTCATCCCCCTTCCTGGGCTGTAAAGCAATTACTCTTGCTTTTGATAACTGTCATTTCCAGCACGGATTATTTGTTTGTATCAATAAAGTATTTAATTAAGCAGAGTATGTGGTAAAATTTTAATGTGAATGACCCAAACACAGATATCTTTAAGTTCACTACAGACATTTTTGCTTTATGGTCAGGTGTGTTAGAATCATCTTATTTCAAACATTGATGATAACTTTATCTCTTGAAAGGTTCGAATTTTGCAAGGTTGTACTCACAGAGTAAAAACCACAATCCTTCTGAATTTACCACAACTAGGATAAATTTAAAAGTGCTGGGGCATATACTGGATTATTAAAAACATATATGTATGAATTCTACATACTACAGATCAGTGGTTCTCCAACTTCAGCATGCATCAGAATCACCTGAAGGGCTCCTTAAAACACAGATGCTGGACCCCACTCCTAGAGTTTCAATTTAGTAGATCCGAGGTTGGGCACACAAATTTATACTTCTTAAACTTCTCTGATGATGGTAGTTTGATGCTACTGGTCTGGAGAATCACTGTTTTAGATAAAAAGCGTGTCCTGAACTCTGATTAAGGAACAAACTGTTGGATTATCACCTTAATCCAAAATTTCCTGACAACAACATAAGCAGCAAATCACTCATCGTTATTATGCTGTCCCTAATGTGCATGAGTAATTGAAAGCAGATCATATTCTAAAAATATTCTGTGAGCTGCTTAAGTTGTTTTGATTTTTACTACCAAATATATCGATTTTTTTTTCACTTAAAACCTTATATAGTTTCCTACGAAGTAAATGTGGAGCCTCATACTCCTATATTTTGAACATATGTAAAACAATTTTAAATACTTAAAAGTATTAACTTTTAACAAATTTAACAGAATATTATCATTTAGATACCTACCTTCTGCTCTCCTCCAAAATAAACAACCCTTTGTTTTTTCTTCTATTCTCTTATTCTATTTAGGCATTGTAGAAACTTTCATCCTAATAATAATAGTTTCCTAGTAAAACGTAAGCCTTTGAAAAGCTCAAAAATAAAATTTTATATAATACCGTGCAGCTTACCACCAAATATAAGAATATGTTACATCTCCAGTTATATGAGAACAAAATGTTCTATCATTTTATAGTCTCACTGGTTTTTAGAATGTTAGCGATAGTCAAGGAAGAGATTTCTAAATTAAGTGTTTTTTTTTCCCTTCTGTTCAGGAGCTAGAAGGCAATATGAACACTTGAATGTCACACCAGCTGCTCTACCAGCCTACTCAGTTCTTAAGAGCTTCTATCCTGTCAGTTCACAAGAACCTACACTTACATGGTTAAGGAAACAGGATGCTCATTATGTCACTGAATGAGCTCACAAAAATAACGCTGGCAATATTTAGGGAGGAATAACTCTTATTTTGTAAATTTAACAGGGCTTTCTGTTTTCTTAATTAAAAACTAGATTTCAAAGATTACTTATTCCAATATTTAAACAATTGAATACAGAACTAAGGGCAGAAGACACTTTCCATTTCTTTATACCCTTTTTCTTTATTTATGCAGTTTAGTAGTTAATTGTCTTTTTGCAATTTCCAGCTGTTAACCACAGGGTTGGTTACTAAAGAACAACTCCGTAAATCAAAACTTATACTTGCTTCCCTAAAAAAAAAAAAAAAAAAGCTAACTTCCCAATAGTCAGCAATTCCAGTTTTGCTCTTATGTTTCACTTGCTCTTTTATCCTCCTACTATACCCATCTGGTTCATTAGTTACCCCTGAAGAGACATAACATCTGGCTGAGCAATGTTAGTTAAAATGTTTTTAAACTGAGTTCTTAGTTCTATTAGAATCTTATTTTTCTGTCATATACAATCCACTAACACCTCTGACTTGCGTGATCCTCTTTGTTTCAAGTTTCCTATACTCTCATCCCTACCTGCACTCAAGTCTACTTCAAGACCTTATTTCCTTGACTGCTATTACAAGCTGCTACTACCACCACTTCACACTGGTTCCTTTACTTGCTTAAGCAATATTCAGATACATTCTACCACATAAAAGGCTGTGCCCAGGCCCCTCTGCCAAAAAAAAAAAAAAAAACACACTAAAAACGAGCCTCTCCTGGATTTTGTTAGCCACAGCTTATCCCTTTCTCCCCCTCCTTTCACTACGCATCTTAATAAGGCCTATCTTCAATGCTTCCTCCTGACCATTCACTCTCACTGGATTAATCCTCATACTCCTTCCTGAGTTGCCTCTCTGTGGTGATCAAGAGCCACACCACGCAGACTTCTCAGTCCTCATCTCCTGATATACTTTTGTGTCATCTGCTAGTATTCTTCCCTCTTACCCATTATATCACTTCTTAGTTTCATAGGTCTCTAACCAATCTGCCTCAGCCCACATTCCTTGGCCTTTAAGATCTTTCCACACCCTCAATGAGGTTATCACCCAGGAGTCTCTCTTCCCTACAACCTCTCTTTTGGCAGCTCATACCACATTGTGACCTACATACATCTAAGGCTATGATCAAGCTCCAGGCCCATGTTTTCAACTGTTAACACAGACATCACCATTAGAATATCTTGCAGCACACCAAACTCAATACTAAGCTCATCACTGTCCCTTCCAAACCTGTTGTTCTTCTCTGAAGTTCCTATGACTCTCAAACATATCTGAGTAAGCCCCATCTATGTGTAAGGCTCTTTCTTCAAGTTTATAACCTAAATAGGGAGAAAAACAAGCACGCAAGCGAATACAATTAAGTATTGTAGGGAGAGCATCACCAAAGGTTTGGTGAACACAAAGAATGGGTATGAAGCTTCGAAAAAGGCTTCACTGTGTAGGTAGGATACACCTAAATTGAGGCAGAGAGGTGACACTATATGGAGTGGCTGAAAACAAGGATATGGCACAAGAAAATGTTGATACCATGATAAAAACCTATTATCTACTCGTATCTCTGAAAAGTTCCTTAAAAGTTTGTCTTTTCTCCTTTAATATAACTTAAGCTTCCTGAGGGCAGTGGCCACAATTTGTGTTCCTTCCATAGCTCTCACAGAGGCTAACAGATTGCTTGACTGTTCACTAGAATACAAATGAGTAAGAGTAAAGTTTAAATTATGTAAGCTTAATGAATTTAAAATCCTCAAACTTCCTTAGCCGAAAAGGTGAAATAAAATGAACAGACACACACGTAAAAAAGAAAGAAAACCAGGTTAACATAGTACCGAGAGGGAGAAAACATAGTTTTTAAAATTTTGGGGCTTAATTCTTTCTGATAATTTTTTAATAACAGATGATTTAAAATTTAAATCCTCTTACAAAACTAACGAGAAACTTGTATCATCTTTTGAAGAAGGTCAGAACATGTTTAATTTCCTTCTGTAGCAATTGCAGAAAGTAAAACCAAGGAACCAGGAAAGTGATCAGAAGGAATGATTACTTTCAAGATGGTGAGAGACACTGGGCAGCACTGAGCCGGTAAACAATTCCCCTCACTAGAGGTCTCCAATAGAAGACAGCTTCAGTATGGGTGGCATGTACCAAACTGGCATCCCTCCTTTCATCCATTTGTTTCAGTACTGCTCTCAGACTCTACCCTCCTCCTTTTTCTCTGGACAAGTTTCAAAAAAATCTCCAAGTGTCATTTTCCCTAATGAAAGCTGGCCTATATTCCCTGTGCCTTTCTACTAACTTCTCCTTAAAGTGACATTTAAAATACCCCTCTACCCTGAGCCCATGACATGGAATTAGTCTATTTCTCTCTGCTTCTGTAGTGACCTTGCAGTGTTTCGGCTTCCTTCTTTGTAAAACAGGGATAACACCATCTACCTTCTAATTTTTGAGAAGTTTAAATAAATTAATACATGAAATATCTTAAAATCATCCCCAAGGTCTTACTGCCTGGCATTTAAAAGTAAGCACTCAACAAACTACAGTTATTTGTTATAATTAGCAGTAACATTTTTAATTTGTTTGTAATAAACTGTCATATTCAGCATACATAATACTTAAGTTAGCCTACTAATATAGAAGGCACAAATAATACATATTTGTTAAATATAGACTTTAATTCAATATTGGAATGTTGAATTATATATAATCACATCTAATAGTATTTAAAAATTAAAAACAAGAGGTCTATATCACACATCCAGAATTTTATAACAGCTGATCCACAATGCGATTGGTCCACTTTAAAACAGTTGAATGACACCCCAGAGAGAGAAAAAGGGTTTATTCCCACAATTAAAACTAGCTAATTAACTGTTGAAGAGTCTTTGAGACTTCGAAATAATGATTAAGAAAACTAAACACCAACCTGGGAAACCCTCTGTAATACAACTTTCAAGGTCGAAACACAGAAATATATCCATACAATGATATCTACCTACCTACCTACCTATTGATAGATGAATAAGCACATAGAATTCACATACTATAAATGGACAAGAACTAGAATAAATGAGGGGGAAAATAAGCTAATTTGTCAGAGTAGCCTACAGTTATTCCTTTTTCCTAAATGCCTTGAGTGTTATTCAGAAACACTGAAGTGTTTCTCTTCAATTGTTAGGTGTTCAGATCTATCAACATTACGATGAAATTCTAGTACAATGGAAGAATTTGCCAACTCTGGTACAGACCTACAATATCCTCACCAAAACTGTTAACATTTTAATGTTCATGCAGATGATCTAGGACATCATACACATAATGTATACTGAGCAGCAAACACTAGTTTAATAATCTTTTCAACTTTTTGAAAAGTACCATGTAAACTATCAATCAAGGAAGTACAAATTCACATGTGCAATGCTGGCTTGAGTTAGAAAAAGACTAAATGTAAAGAGAAGAGGAAAAATGAAGTACTATACAAAAGACACAGGCACACATACAACAGAAGGACCTTCTCAGAACCTGATCACAGAGAAATGAAGTATAATGGTGTAGCCCTTTGCATTTAAAGGGCAGTCTTCAGAATTCATCAGCAAACTTTGCCTCTCATAATATAAAATGTTGGGACCATCTGAGAGAAATTAAATTTTAAAATCAGTATGTTAGATTAAGCCATATGGCACTGCCATTCTTGTAGATGAAAACCAGCAGAATACCAGCAATTTCATATGGTTCAATCTACTATAATTGATTGAGCAGAGTATACAAAATGAGCATCCTAAAATGAGCGAAATGGAACCCAGGACCCTAGATCTGACATTGCTAGACTGAATGATTCAATTTACCTTAAAGAAGGAAAAAAGTATTTAACAGTCAGAAATGGGCTAGTCAATCATGAAAGGACAAAGGATAGAAAGAACAACAACAAAAAATCTGGTCTTTCTCATTCACTCAGCGTTTAGGAGCTATGCAGTGAGGTTCCAGTAGTATCTGTATCCTGTTAAGAATTATAACATTGATAGTAGTTGCCAGGGTTAAGGCTAAGACACCTATGCCAGGTACTGTGCTAAGCAGTTTATAGTACCCTCTACACAGGTTATTCCACCTAATCCTCCCAATGCCCTATGAGCAAGGTACTATTATTACCCGCAATTGCCAGATGAGGTAACTCATCTTTGAGAGGTTAAGAAAAGCCTGACTCCATTACACATTCCAAACATATTATACCACTTGTTCTGCCTACATACTCACTAAGCAACCTTCTAATTATGATGTTGTTTCCCATGTGGCAAATCTATGGGAAAGAGAATGTGCTAGCCAGGACTTGAGAATCTGTTTCCCAAGGCAGTTTTTCCCCCCCGTAAATTAATAAGTTGGCATTCTGATTCTTACATCAATCCCATGAGCCTTGATAATATGAGCCTGACACACAAAAAAATTTATATTCAAGTATAGATGAACTGTGTTTCAGAACTGCAAGTCTCAGACTCTTTAACATGGTAAATCTACTCAGTGATGTAGTCCCAATCCTGTGAGGACCCTTTGGGGAATAGCCAATCCTCTTTCTCTCAAGAGAGGACATAGTTCAAACATCATTAGCAGTCTCTTCCTTTGTGAAATCTCTAGAGCACAAAGAGGCAGCAATGAAGGGATAAGATTCTAATCCTGACTCCACTGTGCTAACATTTGATCCTGAGCAAATGACTCTATCTCCTTCTTCAGGTTCATTTTTTTCTCTTGTATAAAATAGAGAAGCTGGGCCCAATGATCTTATATTCCTTTATCACACACCCATAGCTGCCTATTTGGTGAAACACTCCTCCTTTGCCTTCGATGTGCAATTTCTAGTTTTATCTCTCTCTCCCTCTCTCTGAGCATTCCTTCCGTGTGTCTCTGACTGGCTCCCTCACCCACTTTCTGGCCTCTACATCCATCTAGTGAAGTCTGAGATCCTCTACTCTTATCTTACCAGCACTAAAAGCTATGGCTCTAGATTTGTATTTATACACACTATCTGTACTCATTATCTGACTACTAGTATCATATATAGCAGTGATCCCTACCAATTTTTGGCACCAGGACTAGTGCTCCTATGAGAATCTAATGCCTGATGATCTGAGGTGGGAGCTGAGGAGGTGATGCTAGCGCCGGAGAGCGGCTGCAGATACAGATGAAGTTTCACTTCCTTGTCTGCCATTCACCTCCTGCTGTGCTGCCCGGTTTCTAAAAGGCCATGGACTGGTACCAGTCTGAGGCCCAGGGGTTGGGGTCCCCTTATAGAGTGTAGCATGATTTCTGTATACACATGTGGCTTTGAAAACTTGTACCTTTATTTGAAATACTCACATGCAATTAAATAGTCTTGGGGTCAGGATTACAAGTGGGTATTAGTATTATATTCTCCAAGTTTTGTCTCTTGCTTCCACTTAGTTTACCTATAAAACTATACCTCTAAGTCTCATTACTCTCTCATCTTCAAAACCTTGAGGGTAATTTAATTTTTAGTTCTAACCTCAAGCTCAAATCCCAAAACTCCATTCCTATAACCAACCTCCAAATTCCTCTAGACCAACGTTTTCCAAACTGGTGTCCTAGAGAAGGTCAATTCACAGTATGTGGATGCTATGATATAAAAAGGTCAGCACAGTAAACAGGTTTCTTTAGTCAGAGACTTTTCATAGCCTTGCACATTTCTGAATCTACAAGAAGGAAATATTATATGTAGCATTTCCTGAACTTATTTTTAACTACTCGTTTTTCCATGAGGCACCTATTAATATCTCCTGAAACTAGTGTTTCACAGAACACTTTAGGAAAGTGTTCTAATCTTCCCTATTTCAGTCAAAATAACAACCAGTTAGACTCAAAAAGCACCTCAAACTCTCTCTCGAATAACCAAGCGGTAGCTAAGTTCCTTTTCCTTCCCAATTTTATCATATCATCCTTTCTATTCTCTCTGAAACACTGAATGTGAGACCGTCATACGTAACAGTTATAGATCATGTAAAAAAATATTAGATGTGTTGCCATCAACCCTAAGGCTGTCATGAGGATTAAAAGAGAATGAATGTGACATCTTACATAATGTCTTTCATAAGCATCCAACTCTTCTCCCTGAGAATTATTTGGAATTTGTTCCTTATTATGGCAAATTTTAATTCAAAGCTTAAGGATATCCATCTCTGATTAGACTAGCAATAGTCATACATATCAGACATGATTGGGGATTTTTAAATGAAGTAAATAAGAAATATGGGTAATATGAATACGGCATAAGTACAACAGTGGCACACTGGGTGTTACACCTAGCATTGGGTCACCACCCTCTTCAAAATTAATCAGGAGGTACAGAATATGTTACAGCTAGTTCTTCATTTATTCAAGCATTTAAAGTTGGGTTTTTCTGACTCTCTGTCTGTAAACTGCGTACCTCTTCAACAAGCCTAAGTTTAGAAGAGGTGAAGACAGTCATTTCTACACATTTATTTGTAATTCCTTATTGATGTTAGCATGAAAACAAGCATCCAAAACATTATTTCCTCATTCAAGGTATATCTGTGTGCTAGGTATTGGAGAAACAGTGGGATCATGACAGAATTGTCCCTGTCTCCAAAGAACTTACGTTCTTCTAAAGAAGATATATACATACGATTATTTAATTACAATTATAGTAAGCATACATCAGCTATTCTTTTTAAACATTTGGTTATTCATAGTTTAGTAAGGAGAAAAAAAAGTGGGCATTAAGCTCATACGGTGTTCAAAACTGTATGTTTCTTTAGAGCCTTTTGAAATTGGCCAGAAAATACAAAATGAGCACAGGGTTTTTAGAGGAAGACAGGGATGGGTAAGCGGGGATCTGCTGGCTACAAGGTAGTATTAAAAACAAATTCTTTGAAATTGTGCATATGCTAGAACATACCACAGAATACTACCTCTGGCTTGTTGCCAAATATAAAAGAAAAAACTCCCAATTTTGAATGTTTACTACATAGAGAGCATTGCTATCAGTTTTACATAAAGTTAAATGATTATAATAATGACTGTAACAATAACTAACATTTCCATGGTGATTTAGTTCATTATGGCCCTAAGAGATTGGAACTATTACTCCCTATTTTAAAGTTGAGAAAAGTGAAGCGAAATAGGTTAAGTAATTTGTCCAATGTCACAAAAACTATTAGGACAGAGCTGGGATTCACACGCAATCAGTGTGGTTTGCTCCTCACCACTCTACCCTAACTGCCTTTGCATGTATTTACATGGAGGCATGGTACCTGACCACTCTGGGATGTTCATCTATTTGAAAATTAAATACATACAACAAAGTTCATTATGTGAAAAGCTTTATATTACATTATGAAAATACAAAGAGGCTAAAAAATGAAAAGGTGCTGTTTTAGTTTAAAATACAAGAAGAGAATTCCTTATTAAAAATAAACTAGAAAACCGCAATTTGTTCTAGCAATTAAGTTTATGTTCATGCATTTCACAATTAAGACATATATATATAAAGATATCTATATAATGATATCTATATAATGATATATATATATATATATATAAATAAAATGACATACCTGGAATCATATTACATAAATGTCAATTTATCTCTTTCAGAGTCAAAATATTCAATTCATCTATTCCAAAGGACCACATACTTATATTCTGAAGGCAATATTACTAGCTACCCATTCTTTTAAAAATATTATCTTGAACTTTCAAAATATTTATGTTATTGCTGCATTAACAATGACCCTAAAAAGGGCGTCTTTCACTTCTAGAGTGAAGTACATGATCTGGCACAAGGTAGACACTTAAATACCTGCTAAATGGACAAACATTACTATTTTACTATAATGCTAGAAAAAGCATGCAAATATAAAATTCATACTCTCCCCAATATTGTTGTTGGCATAACTTACAACTGAAGTAATGAATTGCTTTTACCACCCAGAAAAGTGGTCCCCACAACCAAGTTCATGATCATCAAAATATTGAACACAATTCAACTATTATTGCCTCTATGATAAAACGGTTTTAAAAAAGAGTTCTTTCCAGGCTGTCCCAGAATCCATTACAATGCTGGTGGTAGGTGTGCTGTTTCTTTCTGAGAGAGACGCTGCTTTTACCTAACTTAAAGCCCTAACTAGCCAAAATTTATTTTTAGATATAATTATTTTGAAACAAATGATAAAAGGTTCTCAAAAAATAAAGTTATTTAAAGCATTCTTAACAAATCTATTGAGGCCAGAAGAATTATTTTTACAACTCAGATTCATTATCATCAAAATGTTTCCTCACTGTAGGGAGGGGGTTAATTAGTAGAGAGGTGTTAATTTTTAAGGCAGCTTAACTGGTTGCATCAGTGTCTAGCATGTAAAACACAAAATCCAAGCTGGGGGTGGGCTTAGGAGATAGGGGAAGAACCTCCCAATTTCCTCTCTCCCATTGCAGGAGCTCTTAGGAGGTTCTGGGAAGTACAGATTAAAGGGCTAAAACCAAAGGTTTTCGATTTACTCTCAACAAAATTTCCTGAATTCACCTTGGATGCAGAGAACCATATAAAAGCATTGCAAAAGAATTACCAACATGCTGATAGTTGGAAGAATTATTGGTGATAAATTTTATTAGACTGTGTGGCAGCAGCAGACATAATTGCACATGACTTGGAATACTCATTTAAAAATGATAACGTTCTCCTAGAAAAGACCTGAAAAATAAGCATTTATTATATATCAATTTTTAAATGAGAAGAGTGTTTCTACTGTTGCTGTTTCTGTAGATATCATTTACATTAAAAGGATAACAAAGTAGTATGCAAAGTTTAGGGAATATTGTCTCTTTCAAGTAGAAACACTACTTTTAATTAATCAAGGGTATAAAAATTGCAAATAGATGCAGTTTATTTGTTTTACGTTGCCACACCTATATAAAGCAAAACAAAACTTTCTGGCTCCCACATTCTTACAAGATAGTTACCTTTTTAAATTCACATTTTTAAAATAATTGTAACTCCCAGATATACCGAGCAGCCATTTATTATTATTACAGGACATGAACAACAAAAAAAAAGTGAACTTTTTTAGAGTTTCAAATCTTGTTCTCTCCTTAGAAGAAAACTATGGAACTAGTGTCCATTATGGATCAAGAAAATTTTCAGAAGTCACTCTCAAAAACACAAAACAACTGCCAAAAATAAACCAATTATGGCACTAGTATGAAAACTATTTCACAATTTGGAATATTAACAACTACTCTGTATATCCAATAGTGCCAGGAAAACTACACAAGGACCAGCAGAGGAAGCTTTCTTTATCGTAACCAAGTGATACTGAATACAGACCCTGCAGGATATAAAACACCTTCTATTTTTCATGGATCCAGGGCCCAGCTTTTGAGGTACTCCTGTGCAGAGCCCAGCTGCTTTGAGTGATTTATCCACAGGAGTTTAATTTCAATTGTGTGCTGGGAAGTGGGAGGCAGTGATTATACTCACCCCAAATCTTTCTAGCACACTAATGAACATTTTAAAGAATAGTTTCCAACTGAGATTAATTTGTCCTTCAAATATTCTCCTCCTAATTCACTAATGGCAATATCTGATTCACCGTACTTTACGTGGAAGAACACAGGACCAAGCTCAGAATGAAACTTACACTTTACCCATTTTAAGGCTGAAAATGCCAGAGAATAAATGTACTTTCTGCATCCTCCTCTACTACCTTCAAAGGAAAACTGCACTGGAAGTAATACTACTTACACTTCCTTGAAAATACACAAACTGGTTCCTTCAACTCTTTCTGCACTTGCTTTTTTTCTCTTGGTACCAAACCACAGCAGTGTTCATTTCTTCTTCTCTGTGGTATCAGAAAATCAGGCATGACTATTCGTAATTTAACCAGTAGCAGACTATCAATTAAATGTTTATCTTGTCTATTGCTTTTCCCTCAAAAATCTAAAGGAAAACATAAAAGATGCACAATTTTCAAATGCTATAGCTAGAGGAGACCTCATATACCAGATGGCAAATTACATGTTCAATGAGTGGGACAAAAAACCCCCCAAAAAACCTCAAGATGAAACCTTGGAATTTAGATTTCTTAAGTGGGAGGGGGAGAGCCATATTTAAGTACAAAACAGAGAAATCCTCAAAAAAAAATCTAGGGTTTTAGTTTACTACAAACTTAACCCAAGCCTGCCTGCATTAACATTACACTAAATAAGCAGGGAAGGCAGCAGTGGATCTTCAAAGTTTCCTGAAGAAACTAATTAAGGAAAAGCATTATTTGTCTGAATAGGTCGGTCTCTGATACTGAGGAAACCTAGCCTGTTTTAGAAGCTCTTGATTCATGTGAAATTGGGGGAGGGAAGTTGAGTGCAAGACTGAAAGCACCAAAAAAGAGCTCCCTTCTTGTGTGGGTCAATTGTTAAGGCAACTTCAAGGTGAAGTCCCTTGCACAGAAATCTAAATTCACATGCTCTTACGGAAAGGCAGAAAATACATCCTCCCATTATAAAAAAAAAAATAACAAAAACTATCCTCCTGTTTAAAAGCAAAAACATAACAAAAACCAAAAGTAGAGTTAAATGCAATTATTTAGTACTTATTCATGGAAATGAACAATGAAAATTAATTTAACAGGGTAACGGATTACAGACAACTTTCCCAGTTACAGTTACAGAGACACTATTATGTGCTTACTCTTAATGCTGAAATGTTCCTCCTTTGAAAAACTTTACTCCTACAACCCCCATGGGTTAGGGATAGTCAAGATCATGTTAAGAGGTATCACCAAGTATATTTCCAAGCTCAGCTGAATTAGCTGTTAACTTCCGTGGAGAGAAGTGGAATGGGGTGGCGTAGTTAGTTAGACCACTGTTCATATTTTACCAATATTTAAAAAAGAGATTTTAATCAAAATAAAAATCATACAGACTAGCAAAAACTTTCATTAAGTCCTCAAAATGAGTGTCTACTGTGTGGCTGACAATATTTTTAGAAAGCCAGAACTCAGTGGCAAACATGACCATGTTCCTACCCTAATGAGCTTTAAATTCCACTAATTATCTGTCTCTTCCATCTATTTTCTAAGAATGATAAAAATCTGAAAGAAGGACAGTGTGCAAGGGAAGGGCACTATTTTAGAGAAGATAAAGAGAAGTATTTGAGACTCCTCAACCATGACAAGGAAGATGTGGAGGAAGAGTATTCCTTAGCGAGGGAACAATGATGAAATGCTCCAAAGGCACAGAAAGAGAAGGCCATTGAGGTTAGTGCACAGTGTACAAGTCAGAGGCCAGTAAGAGATGAGTTGGGAGAGTTGGAAAGGGCTAGATACTGAAGACCCTGTAGGCACAGCAAGGAGTCAAATATTAATTACAATGCTATATTGTCTAATTTGTGCTTTAAGATTATTCTGGCTTCTATGAAAAATGGAGGACAAAGCAGGGAGAGGGAATGAAACTGTATCTACTTTTGTCCACTTTTCTTGTTAGGCAAGAAAATGAAAATCACAACATATCCATTAAAAGTCAAGGATACTGCATTAAGCAAATTACTGACCTATTAACTACTCTTCCCTACTGCACAAAGCAAGTCTATATGAAAGACGTTTAAACACTGACTACATCTATACGTAATGAAAATAAATATGACTTGTGACTGAAACTGAAAGTGAGTAA
>NW_011888851.1:3053989-3108645 GCF_000151845.1 Pteropus vampyrus
ACAAAGCAAGTCTATATGAAAGACGTTTAAACACTGACTACATCTATACGTAATGAAAATAAATATGACTTGTGACTGAAACTGAAAGTGAGTAAAAAAATGCCCCTTAAAAAAAAAAAAAAAAAGCTATGCTCCAAGCCATAGTGATTCCACAATGAAATCAATACAGAAGAATTAAATTATGTGACACTAAAAGTTTTTAAAGGCCATTTTTTTTGTAAATGGCCATTTGACCTCCGTTTCATGTTTTCTTCCAGTGAGTAGAGAAAAGAAGAATTAGTCAGCAAGCAATATTCAGAGATGGCTCAATGACTAACGAGCCTGCTAATTAAGCTTCTCTCTCACCTTTATACTGTTACGCATGTCATTTACCTTTCCGAAACGATTTCTTTGCTCTTTAGGTGAGTCCTGTTTAATACTACTGCTGGAGAATCAGAGGGGCAAGGATGATGATCTAAATACAGTAAGATTTC
The DNA here is from genome assembly GCF_000151845.1 of Pteropus vampyrus. NCBI lineage: Eukaryota > Metazoa > Chordata > Mammalia > Chiroptera > Pteropodidae > Pteropus > Pteropus vampyrus. The sequence goes on from NW_011888851.1 coordinate 3,054,463, forward strand.
CCACACCTTCTCCAATACATTTCAACAACATAACAGCTTTAAGACTAAGAACATGCCCTCTGGCCACGGGAAATAAGAAGCTATTTTGCATTTGTCTTACTAGCTTTAAGAAGCAAAGAAACCTGTATACAGCCAGAAAAGCTCACAATCAGCTGTGCAAAAAGTCAAAATAAATTAAGTATAAATTCTTGAAAGTTAAGCAAATAACTCTGAAGAGGTATTTGCAATTTATTCTCCAAGAACTCCTCATTCACATATTTACAGACATTGTGGTAGTCAGTAAGCTAGGCACCCATAAAAGTGCAGTATTTTATGAAATCAGGTATTTTACAGGAATCTATAAAGTTCTTTTGTTGAAGCAGCTAACCAGTAACACCTATATTTACAATTTTCATTGTTACTTACATATTTTCTTGACTTCTACCTTAACTCATACCTTTGCTTAGACTCCTAAGTAGATCCAAAGTTGCTTAAGGCTTTAAAAACATTCCTTGTTTCACTCTCTCAGGAAAAGGTAAACATTACACTAACTTTCAAGCCAAGTTCAGAAAAAGGCATTTGAGGATGATCTGTGACAAGAGTTAGCCAAAACTGCCCAGACTGTTTTCTAAAATAAATAAATAAGAATATGTAAAAAAGACTGTATGTGCTCAGGAAAGCCTAAAATATTTTATATCTGACTTCTTACAGAAAAAGTTTGCTGGTCTCCAGTCTGAGGCAAGCAGTTCCCCAAACTAGTTCTTTATTCAAATCATCTGAAGAGCTTTAAAAATTAAATACAGAGTCCTAGGCCTCACTCCATAATAACGGAGTCTCCAGGACGAGGATCTAAGAATCTCAATTTGAAAAAAAACTCCCCTGAAACTTCAGTCAGAGAATAATGATAGTAGCCTAATCTCAATCCCTCCCCAAAATATAAAACCACAAAGAGTGAAAATAAAACCACATATGACCTCTAGTATTACTATGAGACAGAATACCACAAACTTCAAATTACCTATAAGTAGAGAAATAAACACCAAAAGAGCTCCCACTGCCTCTGCAAGCCTGTAGGTACAACAGCACATGAGAGGGGAAGCTTAAGAGACTAAGAAAAGAGAAGACGGAACCAGAGGACATGCACGAAGTACAAAATCACTTGGAAAAAGAAAGTCCAACATCAGGTGCCAAATACTAAACAGTGGAATTTGGTAGTCCACAACATCAGCTACACAGATGAGATTAAAAGGGAAGAGCATGGAAAATGCAGGCTCAGAGGAGGAGTAGTGCTTCCAGCAAGAGAGGTGCCCCTTGGAGATAAGGCAGTAAAGGGGAGGGGGGAAGGAAAAATTAAGAATCCTGCAGAAACCAAAGAGAAAAAAACAAATTCCTGCCTAATTTCTCCACTACTGACATCATCCATTAAAAAAAATGTACTCTGTTATTTTGACAGGAGGCATTTATCAACTAATAACCTTGTCCATAATATGCCTAGGAAGAAGGAAAAAAAAATCAAACTAATTCCATACAAAGCTACCAGAGGAAAAGAAAAATGCAAATCGCAACATTCGAGATGATAAACATTCTCTCCACAAAACAATAACACAAACCAAAAGCAATGAAACATTAGGAAACTGTAAAGCAATACGTCAAATTGAATTAAATCAAGAAGGCATTTGGAGATATCAAAAATATCACCTAGAATCAAAAATTCGAAAACTAAAAACAGAAATGAATATAGTCAGAAAGGCAGTAAGAACTGATCAATCTCAGAGGAATGAGAGAAAAAAGATAAAACCATGTTTGAAATTAAGAATAAATTACAAAATGCTCAAGAGAAAATGAACTTGAATGAAATCTAACAAAAGAGACATTGAAGTAAGGCAGAAAAATAAGAGAATGAAAATGAGACAAAGAATGGAGTAAAATGGGTCAGAAGAAAGTGTCTGAAATGTAACACATGCAAGAGATCCATCGCCATGTAACTGGAGTCCTTTAAAAACAGAAAACAAAATTAGTATTTAAAATTATAATTCAAGAAATCTTTCCAGAAATGAGAGAAAATCTAAACCAGTATATTTGGTCCACTGTATACTTGGAAAATTTAACCCAAAGCAATCTACTTCAAGACATGTCTTAGTAAAAATACTAGAGGTTTGAAGACAAAGGGGAAAATCCTCAAAGCAAAAAATGACGTCAAGTTACCTTAAAAAGTAATAAAATTAGACTTTAAAAGCAATATATATTTTTTAAAAAGACAACAGTGAAGCAGCATTTTCAAGAAATTTAAGAATATGGTAGCAAAGCTGTCCTTCAAATATTAAGTCTACAGAAAGAAAAAAACCATTCTGAATGTATAAGGAATACTCAGGAATACTAAATACACATGCTGCTGCTGAAAATTTACTAGAAGATGAACTTCATCCAACAAAGAGATAACTGGGAAGCGTTAGCAGAAGGACTAATGGTGAGTAGTCAGTATATTTAACTGTAGAACTAAGAAAAGGTGGGAACATTGTTTTAAAAAAAGAGAATGTACAGGTTATAATGCTGACAATATAGAATGCACAAATATACTAAGTAAAATGACAAAAGAGAAAATAACTATTTATGCACAAGAAGTTAAAAAAAAGATTGACGACCTCTATGTAAATAAATCTTAAAACTCAGATGAAACGGGTAATTACTTAAGAAAATACAACTTACCAAAACTGACCATAGCAGAGATGAAGAAACAGAAAATGTTACTATAGAAAAACCTCCACCGAAGAGCACCAGGTCCGCAGAGTTTCGTGAAGGAATTATACAAAACAATTTTTTTTTTTTTTTTTTAGGTGAGGCAACCCTTGGTTGACCTCACAGACTGCAAGGACCTTGTCAGCTTACAATCTCTTATTTTTTATTTTTCACACCTACAGCACCTGGTCTTCCTAGGTGGTCTCCTATCCAAGTACTAACCAGGCCCGACCCTGCTTAGCTTCCAAGATCAGACAGGATTGGGTTTGTTCAGAGTGGCAAGGCTATAGACAGAATTATACAAAACTTTTGAAGACCAGAGTCCCAATGCTACATAAATTGTTTCAGAAAATAGAAAATAAAACTTTCAAGTTTCTTATGAGCAAGTATAACATCAATATCTAAACCTAATATAGATTAAACTCAGACCGATACTGCCTATGAAACTTAATTCTGGTATTATTCAGAATTTATACAAACAGAAATACACCATAATAAAGTGATATTTATACCAGGGATGTAAGGATATTCCAATATTAGACAATAATTAGAACAAAGGAATATATGGATGCTTAACATGATTAATCTCTATAAGATGACATGGTAATATATCTCAAAAAGCCTAGACTCCAGAACTAAGAGAATCAATGAAAACTAACTCAGCAATGAAACAACTCATAAGACTTAAAATTAACATGCAAAGATCAATATCCTTTAAAAACATACAATGGAGAAAGCAAAGCCTCTTCAATAAACAGTGCTGGGAAAATTGGAATGTCACGTGCAAAAAAATGAAACTAGACTATATCTGTCACCCAATACCAAAATTAACCCATAATGAATCAAAGACTGAAATAAAAGATCTGGATCAATAAGGTGCACAGAAGAGGGGAAGACAGATAAGTATAAAGGGCATCAAATATATGGTGACGGAGGTAATTTAACTTCCGGTGGTGAACACACAATGCAATATACATGACGTATTATTGAATTGCACTCTTGAAATCTATATAATTTTATTAACTAATGTCACTCCAATAAATAATTTTAAAAAAATCAATGGCTTTTATATACACAAATAACTGAGTAGATTATGTAATAGAAAACTCCCCATCAATCCCAAAACATTAAAAATACTTAGAAATAAACTTAACAGGAAATGTTCGAAATCTATATAAGAAAATCCTGTAAAACAGTCCTGAAAGACAATAATACAGACTTGAACAAATGGAACATTCTTTGTTCATGAATAGGATATCTTGACATCATCAAGATGTTAGTTTCCCCTGAGTCACTTTGTAAATGTAATGTAATCTAAAACAACAAGCTCCTTTTTCTGGAACTGGACAAGTTAATACTTAAGTTTATATGATAAACTAAACGCACAAAAATAGCCTGGAAACCACAGCAAAGGAACAGCTATGATGCAGAGATTAGCCCTACCAATCTTAAAACATACTAGGAGAGCCTCTATGAATAAAAACACTGAGGTACTGATACATGAAAATACCAATGGACTAGAATAGAAAGTCCAAAAATAGACCCCATTACATATTTAAAGTAGTATATGATAATGGTGGTAATTCAAATTACTTGGGTGGGGGGGAAGCAAAGATGAGCTTTTTCACAAATTGTATTGGAACAACTGAACAGTTACTTAGACACAGATTAAAATTAGATCAATAAGATCTAAGACCACATAAGAATAAATTCCAAACGGATCAAAGTAATAAACAAAATAATTAGAGGAAAACATAGGTGAATGCCGTGTAATTGGAATGTAAGGAAAAATTTTCTTACTATGACTTAAAATTCGGAGGCATTAGATAAGATTAATAAATTTGACCACAAAACTAAACTTCTACATGGCAAAATACAATGTGGCAAAGTCAAGACATAAAAAACAAATATGGAAAAACTTTAGAAACATTACAGAAAAAAGGGCTACTTTCCCTAATGTTAAAGAAATAATAAACCAGAAAACAAAAAATTGGTTATTAACAAAATGAGCAGAGGTGGGAGGGTTGAACAAAAATAACTGACAATTTTAATTATACATTTTTTATGTGTAGTTTTGACTTTTGGAAGAATATTAGTGTTCTACATATTCAAAATATAAAATTAAAACAAAAAGTGTTGGGGGAAAGGGGCTAAAACAATGCAACATAAGCAAATGAACTCGACTATATTTCAAATGAATAAAATGGCCCCTCCAAAAGAGGCTTGGGGAGAACCCAATGCAAGTAATTTTTAGACACGGTATTATTTTTACTATATAGACTTAGTCTGGGGAGAAAAAAGTGTGTAAACAAATCTTAAGCTTCTCTGAGTACCTTTGTCTGTCATAGTGGCATGGATGTAGATGTTCTCAAACTATATTATGTGTACTGTATGGCTAAGCAAAGAAATAAAAGTGTTAAAGTTGGAAGCTACAGTTCTCACTATGAAAGAAGAGAGACAAAAAAAAATGGAATAGGGGAAAGCAAAGAAGAATCCTGTGGGCTGGACTGGAATGAAAGCTATCAGTATGAATTTGTAATTTCATATACATACTTATATATATGAAACATATACACACATATATTGATAACATACATGTCTATACACTTTTTAAAATATAAGAATCTCTAAGGAGGGATTGGTCATTCACACATGACTATAAAATGAATTAAGACTGTTTCAATACCCAGCTATAATGAATCACACCAAGAGATGATGAGCACTTTAAAAAAAAAAAATGTTGGTTATTCTAAAGCACCAGAATGCTCGCTTTGTACTTAATTTTCTCTGTTGGTCAATTTGAGATGGAATAGGGGAACAGAACCTGGCTTCCCTCCTTCTCTCTCCCTCTTGCCTGCTACCTCATATTAATGAAATGGGGACTACCAGACCTCAGGCTAGTAGTCCTAGCAACTTAGCTTCATTTTTGGATTTTGTTGACCAACTGTTTATACCTATTTCTACGAGAATATCTGTTTCAAGTTCTGAATAAAAAAAAAATGAACTTCTGGACCACAACCCAGTTTTACTCACTGCCTACATTTTAAGCCAAAAGTCCATTTAAACTAAGTAAACATTAAATTCTGAGCTTCAGGTACCATTCTACCTAATTTATATGTTTCACTGTAGCCTCTGCCTTTGCCCGCTTTTCTTGGGATAAAGTCTTCAAAGTCACAGGTGCAATTTAACATGATGGTCAGGAAATACCTCACCAAGAGGGTGAGGGACATTCTGCAAAGATTTGAAAGATATGATAAATATTCTTGGAATTAAATTCCTTAATAACAAAGTCTAGAGGCAATTTTCCTCCTATTATGGACTACGGAAATGCTTGCTTTCTACCTCCAATTAAAATATCTCTTTAACTCACTCAACTGAGAGTAAACACAATGGTCGATAAGCAAAACCAATATTTTTTCAACATTCCCACTACATCTATTATCCATTTTGGTCCGTGTCATCACTCCCATCCCCAGGAGAGAATTTCCCCTATTTCGGGGGCATTCTTTAGCAACTTCCTTCAATCCAAACAGGAAATATGACATGAGTGATTCTCAAAGTATGGTCCCCAGACTTAGCATCAGCATACCTTAGAAGTTGTTAGAAATGTAAATTCTCAGATCCATTCCTGACTTATTAAATCAGAACCTCTGCAGGTAGGACCCAGCAATGTTTCAACAAGCCTTCCTAGTGATTCTGATGCATGCTAAAGTTGGAAAACCATGTCCCATTAGGCTAAAATTTCACTTTAGAGTGAATTTCTTTGCTTTCTCAGTTATGGACTGAATTGTGGCTCAACATCCATTATGTTGAAGCCCTAACCTCCAGTGTGACTATTTTTGGAGATAGGAGTTTTTGGAGGTAATTAGGGTTAAAGAGGTCATAAAAGGTGGAGCCCCAATCCAATAGACTGGTGTCCTTATAAGAGGAAAAGACATCAGGGATGTGCACAGAGAAAAAGACATGTAAGGATATAGCAAGGCAGCCATCTACAAGCCAAGGGGACAGGCCTCAGGAGAAAACCAATCCTGACTCCTGCACACACCTGACCGACTTCCATCATCCAAAACTCTAAGAAAATTAGTTTCTCTTGTTTAAGCCATCTAACCGATGGCATTTTGTTATGGCGGCCCCAGCAGACTAATACATTCTCTTTTACCTTGAGCAGTATTTAATTTTAATGCTTTTTCTCTCTACATGTGAACTAAAAATACTGGCCACTATTAAAAAGAAATTCTCTGAAATTCCCTTAAGCAACTGCAAAACTTCTTCGAGTCAATCTTTTACCCCCCTTTTTTTTTTGATGATAAAGGCAGTATTATCATATACCCCATTCCCCTGAGAACATAAACCAGAAACATATCCAGATTAACCTGTTAGAAATCTATCTCTAAGTACAAAATGGTGCTGCTTCAATATCTACAATCCATCCTAAATTTGATGTTAGTCTACTTTTTATCTCATGCAAAGACTAGACCCATTTCTGAAACATTTGTCCACGATTCTCCCCTACTAAAATGCCAGGTAATTAATATGCTTTTGAGCACACTCACCTTTTAGTTCGTAGCTAAAGATTTTAAAATCATAACTGTATCTCCCCTTTTATCTAATGTAATGAAGCATACCATTAAACCTTTCCCCCAAAAGGTAAAAGGAAATGTGAGCAGAAATGGTGCTACACTGAGTACACTCTTAAGAAATACTACCATGTTAATTAATGAATATCAGCTGACCTAATCATACTCCTAAACAACCTAACCAGCCTAAGCGCACTCTCCAGACACAGGCTATTCCCATATGCTTCACTATGCCCACATCGGTGCAGAGCCTAGTTGTGTTCAATCTCAACATGAAACTACATGATTGGGAAGGGTTTCACATTTTATGTGTGTGATATGTGTGTGTATGCACGCACAGATTCGCGTGGCAAATTTACATTAGCTAAACTCACAGTAAGTGCCACTGCGGTGGCCAGATATATACCAAGAGACAACAACTAGGTATTAATTCAAATAAAAATATGATCCTGTTTCTACCATATATCCATTATTAATTTAACATAATACTCTTATGGGGTTACTTATGTCTTCTAGAAATACAAATAATTAGCCTCTTCCAACTTATTAGACAGTAAGGTCAAAAAGTTGCCAAGTTAATCATCTAGTCCCTTTTTTTATTTAAATAACATTGACGACATAATTTTCTTATACAGTTACTACCACACAAAATTCTTTTTTAAATGACATAAAACTAATACATTAGAATGGAACCTGAATATTTAATTAGAAAATTTGGGCTTCAATTTAAAGAGGCAGATGAGTTTATAAATGCAATCAGTTTTAAAAACACATTCCAAACATTACTGAAAAGGTATAAAACTAGCTCATTTTTCCTCTTATATTACCTAATGAAGAACTGATGGTAAAAACTATAAAACTTGGGCACCTGAATAAAAGAAACAGTAAGTTTTTCCCTATACACTCTATTTGCTAAAACAGAAAAATACTAATATATTGGGGAAAAGATCAACAAGGGATGGAAATAAATGGTATTCACGCTTTAATTTTAGTTGCTATAGTTCAGTAGTTCAATATTTGCTTTTTCAATATTTAAATCAAACCAAATGTGCTTCACAGATCTATTTCAAAAACACTGAAAGATCTCAAAATAAGGAGGTAAAACTCCTATCAATTTAGTCATATGCAGAATACTAAGTCAGAAAGCCTGAGAACATATAAGAATACTCTCCCCCAAGTGAGGAGAAGAAAACCAGGACTATAAGGCTGATCAATTGAGAGTTGTTATATAAGCACCCAAAGGCACCCACCTTCTTATAAATTAGACATCATTCCAGATCAAGGTCCTTGGCAGGCATCTAACCCAGCCAAGGTCAGATTTTTGTCTGTTCACTGTAACAGGGGATGAACTTACAGCATTTTCTTCCATACGACCACTGAAGTCTCACTGGTGTTACTTCTCCATTACTGAGGAGAGCCGAGTGAGCTATATATAAAAGAACAATTAAAGCCTATCAGTTGCACAAAAGTTTTAGGTTATAAAGTATCTGGAGAACCATATGAATTGTTGTACAACTTTTACAAATGGCAGAACAAGAGAGTGAGCTACAGAGACGAAGAGTCAGAGTTCTAGTTCTGGACTATACACATTAATAAAATCATTTTATTCTAAAAATCTTGCTCATTTAGTACCAACTGTTTACAATAAACAAATGGAAAGATGATAAACTTCCATTTATACAGGACAGAGACTACCTGCTCTAACCAATCTTATCCCCAGCACCCAGCACAGTACCTAAAACTATACTTGGCACACAACGTTGAGCAGGCACTCAAATATTTTGTTGAATAAATAGTATTTCTGTCAAAGTTTAGGAAAACTAAACGCTGAACATTGGAACAAGCTCGAAGTTGAGAGTCAGATCTGGGTTTTCATTCTCACTGTATGATTTAGGGCAAGTTGCAGTGTCGCCAGGTCTCAGTTTTCTCATCTATAAAAGAGAGGGTTGGACCAGGTTCTCTAAGATCTTTTCTAGCTCTAAAATTCTTTGTCTACCCTCAAAATATTGCCTCTCATTACTTATTCCAGTCCAAGTACAAAAACATTAATGTTCCCATCCATGGATTTGGGGCTACTCGTATCTTCTGTTTACAGTTTTCCGCAACCAGAAAACAGGCGAAGAAGCCTCAAGCTGAGTCACAATTTAGATTTCAGTATCAAGTTCACTTTCATGTTTCAGAAACTTGGTTCACTGTATTGACTTCAGTTGTTTCCATCTCAAACCTAAAAACCTGTCGATTATGGTCAGCAATAAACAGATGCTCTTTAACTTTGTTTTTAACATTGGCATCCTTTTTAAAACCTATGTACAGTCTGCATTTCAACTTCTTGTTTTCCAATTTAAAGACTGACCCTGTTACTGCCTGTCAGGTCCTAAGGGGGCTGCTAAATAAAATATAGGACATCTAGTTAAATAAATTTCAGACAATTTACAAAATTTTTTTTATTAAGTATGTCACATCCACTATTTGGGACACACATACACTAAAAATTTATTTGTTTATCTGAAATTCAATTTAACTGGGTGTCCTGTACTTTTATTTGCTAAATCTGACAACTCTGGTCCTGATTTCCTATTATTAGACATTGCCAGTTTCCAAAGAAATAAAATTTTAAGAAGTAGTTTAAACACTACATATAATTTTTCTTTGATTTGGAAGGAAAAATTGGGTCTTCCAATAGCTAAGCTTCACCTCACTCTGGTCTCCCAACCAATCTCACTTATGAAACATTGGAAATGAGTTGTAAAACAGCCCCTCCATTTGGCCTCCCTTCCTGGACCCAGGCTAACAGAATAACCTACAAAAGATAGAACTAAAAACATCAAATTCCCAATTTATAACTTGGAGGCTGCCTTATTCTGAATGGCCTATCCTCAATAGGGTTTCTTAATCCTCATCTATTTTTAATTTGCTTTAATTAGTACTTACATTCATCTATCTTACCTAACATATAATAAACCAGTTAGGGAGATACTTCTTTTGTATCCTCTTCTTCATCACCTACCCTTCCCCATACACACACAGTACACACAATGTTATGTATAAAGAAATTTAACAGTTGTTTTCTAAATATTAAGTGTCATTGTAGAATAATATAAATACAGATGTTTTGATGGTCTATACTGACTTCATACTAATCCTATCACAAACCTGGAATTCACTTATAGAAATAAAATCATATTGACTGCTTGACTTTCTATAGTTTAAGCATAAAATGCATTGAAATCCCAGTTATGAACTTTCAGGACACATCGATTATTTCTAGTAAGCATTTACTGAGCATCTAATAAATCCAGAGTCTGTCCTTGATGCTGCTTACTATGCACTATACTAGTAAGTAATAACTGATATTTCAGAATATATATCAGAACATATACATCCTAAAAGTATTTATTTTTGCACCCAAAACACTTATTTTTGCTATTTACTATTACTAATATTTGCTATTCTAATAAGGCTGACACTGCTAAAAACATCTTAAGCACTCCTATTTTGAAATTTCCTTTTTGAGCTTTTTAAAGAAAATATCCTCAATGACAGCAAATCTTTACTTTTTTGAAAATATATTATCAAGAGTAATGCTGTAAATAAGTTTCAATAAGCAGATGGCTCACACACTATATGTTATAGGGACACTGGTAAAAAAGTGATATAGAAACTGTTGTTTATCACAGGCAAGTGTCTATGAAAGGCAATCTTTTGTAACACAGAATCTTCTCAGTCAATTCAGAATGTCAACATCCTAAGCCCAAATGAGTTGTTCGATCTTGTGAGATGAATTCAACAGAATTATGCATGTTTACAATTAATAAACATGGGTTTTACCATTTATTATTTACCACTTACTAGTTTTGACAAGTGCTTTCTTAGATCTTGTTTGTTATGTTTTCTACTATAGACCTTAACTCTTTTTCCCAGATATCATCAGAAATATTGCATTTCATCAACAACTACTATTTTCCCCTAAAATCTCTAGTAGCATACGTTCTCCCTTTAAGATCAGGACAATATCGTCTTCATTGTTTGTCATTTTAAATGTGTGACACAATCTGCTCACAACCTAAACTGAACTAGATTTAAATTTGGCTTTTCACAGTCAATATTTAGAGTCAATAAAAATAACCAAACCCCTAGCCTCTTGTACATTTTCCATCAAGCCTTAGATGAATAGGCAAGCACTTTAAGAATCACCCAAGAACATCTTAATTCCAAGAGAAAAAAAAAAGAAAAGAAATCTAGCTCATGACATTACTTTAAACTTCCAGAAACATGTCAGAGACTCAACAGTGTACTATAGCAGAAAGAGCAGTATACTAGGAGTTAGAGAGTTGGGTCCACACTTTCTCCACCACTCAGCATTTGGGCAGGTGAACTGACTCATTTCTCTATCTACAGGGAAAGCTGCCTTCATCTTTGGAGAACTATGTAGAATAAATGATACCAACTGTCACATTGAACACACTTCTGACACAATCAGTCCTCTTCTATTAAAGAAAATCAGATTCTTTATCCTTATGACTTCAAATATTAAAAAGCCACTAAGCCAAATCCATTTTAACTAACACAATGATCAGAAGTCTGTGACTGTTTCTAGTATAATACTCAAACTCTTCTCCATGTTGAAAGCACTTATTTATTCAGGAGAATCAGGTTATAAGATTTTTTCCATAAGCTGAAGCTTATCTCTGTAAAGATAAAAATTTTATCTTAAATATTTTACACAAAAGTCTTCTAACAACATACCACAAAATTAGCTTGGACAATTTAAAAAATCCAAACATAATTAAACCGGCAAGTAATCATTTAGAATTATTATTTACTTTTTAAGACCTATAATATGCCAGGTACTTATTTCCTGGGGATATAAACTACCACAAATCTAGACCTCGACCTTAAAGAACTCTGTCTTTCTAGAGGGATGGACTTGTAAACAGATAAATATAAAATGATAAATAATACTTTAGAAATGCCATATTTCCCTAGCTCAAATATGTTTCAGGAATCATTCTTTCCACTTTCCAGCATTTTTAGCCCATTAAATAAATAAAAAAAAAAATTCCATCCTTTTTTCCATGTTGAGTTGATAGGAATTTGAATCCCTAATTTTTTCCTAAGGGATCTTCAAAAGTCTATAATTAAGAAGTAACACTGAAACCAAAAGCTAGTTTATATACAAATTGCCTGTCACATGCCAGGCAAAGTGATTAAAGAGAACAGAATTTGCCACCTCTCAGGAAATTAGAGAATTTTCAAACTAAGAAATGGTAGTATTTCCTTTTTATGCATTAGCACTTAGAGTTACTACTGAATTAAGGACAAAAATTTTTGTAAAAAGGCAATTAACAAAACTGAGCTTAAGCAATAGGAAATGCAAAAAAAACCAAAAAAAACCTATGTACTTCATTAAGTTTCAAAGTTATAGGTCAATTGTGTTAAGGAGGTTAAGATCATAGAACAAAGGTTATAAAAAGCAACATGTTACAATGGTGTCATTCCTAATCACTGGCCAAAATGATTTAGATGACTTGAAACTCATGAAGGCTTGAACTCAGATTTTTCTATGTAACTGGAATATGCCTATTAGATGCATCTGTCAGTTAGTAGAAGCATTTCTGTATGTACATTTAATTTTCATTTTACTCCCTACAGCTATTACCAAATCGATTTATTTTCTAACGAATGTTTCAGAATGAAGGGAAACAATGACAATACAAAGTGATTACAATATGCACAGGGAAATGAGCCTGCTTAGAAAAGCTGGGGAATGCCTCATCATAGAACTGACTTAAGAGTGTCTTGAAGAGCAATATTTTGTAATGTGATGAATTTAGGCAAGGGGGGTATGATACACAAAGTATGTCACAGAATAATGAGCAAGCTGGGCATGAATGCCTGGTATGACTCGAAGTGATCACTGTGACAACAGAGATGGGGCAGTACAGGAGGTCCAGAGTCTTAACTGAACACACATGTATTCAATAAGTGCCAGGTGAGAAGCATCTAACTTTCCGGAGAGACTGCTTCGTAAGAAGTATTCACGATGACTAGACCAGAAAAGAATACTCCGGAAGGGGAGAACAATACAGAGCTACTGTTTTTGAACAAAATTTTCCTTGACTATTAAGCTTTGTAAATTTCTATGTTTGATTTTAAAAACGTTTTTCACTGTCAAGATATTAATTTTCAATTCTGTCTTCTAATACTTATTATACTTATAAAGGTTGCCTCTAAACAACCCTTCCAGTTTCTCCAAATTTGCTCTCATCTGTGGTATACTGGAAAATTATCAAAATTTTATAGAAATGTATTTAAAATACTAGTAAACACAGCAAGTAAACATCTAAAGTCGAGTGAGGCACTGAGAGTTTTGATGCATGGACTCCTGGCTTCTAAAAGGGCTTTTTGTGCCAATTTCCAGTTTCTCTAATTGTTTTACATGGTTCAGGAAGCTAGATAAATAATAGCCTTCAGGCTAGGAGAGAAAATAGGAGAGAAATTATCCCACACCTTTCCCCATTCTGCTGGTGTCTTTCTTCTTTCATCCCTTCCCATTTCAGAGGTATTTCAGATGGCAATTAGTCTAAGTTGCATTCCAAGACAAGAAAACCATATTCATTGACTTGAATATTAGAGGAACTTCATGATAGTTACTTTGGTACATTGTATCCTTTCACACATATAACTTTTCTAAGTAATTAGGAAGAAGTACTTGAGAGGAAAATACACACTTGCTTTGGATATTCAAATACATATGTACTGATGCATATCTACCAACTAAACGAAAAAGTTAAATTCAATCAACTACATAATCTTTGCTATTCTCCCTCTCCTATATGTCCCACTTCTACAGCTGTCATTTTAAAGTCCTCAATACCACTACAATCTAATGACTTTTAATAATGACTACAAACTCTGTGTACACTTGTGGCTTTAAGTTAAATTATAAATAATCTCCCTAGACCCCCCAAAACCTTTTCTTCCTGTAGCACCTGTCTTACGAGGATACCTAGGATTCAATATATTGTAGGGGCATGGCCAGAGAACCTCCTCAAAGGAGATTTCCCTCCTTTCAGCACAAAGACTTTTACCAATTCAGCCTCAGCCTGGGAAAACATTCAATTTGAATCTAGGGATACATCAAGAAGGAGATAGTAGGGGCAAGTCCAAGATCACGATGCAACTCAGAACTCACAGCATGGCTCTCTATCTTCTCTGTATGTGGACACACAAGCAGAAATCAGGGCAACTTAGAAATTCTTCAAAAGTAACAGTGACAGAACAGATATCACAATCAAGAGTTCTAAGAATAGGAAACCATTAGTAGCAAAACTACTGAGATTTGGAAGTTTGACAGCTTACTCCAAAATGCCTTCCTTCCATGTTTAAGAAAAGCTAGAAACAATATATCCCTTTTCATTATAGGAAGAGATCAAAGACCAGGAAAGGGACATGTGCACACACTTATATGGGTTCCTTGGAAGCATATGGCACCTGATGAATCACAGAACAAAAAAAGAAACCAAGAAGGAACGCTGGACACACTGACTAAGGCAAACTTAAAGCTCCGAATAACAGCCTCTTTTCTTGGCAGGTCACAGTTGTTACTGCCTAGCACAGTGATCACATAAACATTTTTTGAAGGACTGTATTTATCCAAAATCTTAAGTTTTCCATTCAAAGTCTGGGAATTAATAAAAGTTAGATAAAATGTCATAGAGTCTGCTGGGACACATTCTGAAACTTTAGGGTTTTATTTCAGATACAATAAAGAACCTCCACTTTTTTGAATTACCTCTTAATATACATTTGTACTTAAAAGTTTAGATGTTAAATCTTTATAAAGTTGTCTCTTCTATAAAAAGGTAGATAATCTGTAAAGAAGTATTTTAGAAAAGCTGCTTATCTATTCACTAACATTTTGAAATAAAAGTAACTCACATTTCTATGGCCTTCTTAGTAGTCTATTCCACTTAGTAAAGTCTAGCCTATCCTTTAAAAGCAAGGATGGTGGAATTATTTCAGAATGATTTATATTAATAGCACAGTTATAACAAAATATTTCTCATCTTCAATATTATCATTCAGCAGCCATATTATTCAGCTGAAGTTAAAAGAAACAATGCCTTGTGATAAATACAACTCAAGCATATTACAGTTTCTAAAAAGAGACCCAAAAAAAAAAAAAAGTGTTTTACTGGATTCCAGTGGATTCAAGCTCAATATTGGAAACAAGATGCTCATTTAAGAGTCATTAAGAACCTCACAGGTATAAGGCATTGTGCCAGGGGCAAGTGATGGAAAGATTAACAGTCACTGTAGAACTGACTATCTCATGGAGGTGTCAAACATATAAGCAACGAAATATGAATTTTTAAAATGCTATGAAAATGAGAAAGTAAAAAAGACTGAGAAGTGAGTAGCATGAAATATACATAAAGCAAGAAGAGACAAAGAATCCCAAATACCTAACCAGACTCACAAAAAGGAAGCTGGCAAAAATTTTAATCAAAAGATAACAAACTACCCAACTCCTTTAAACCCAGTAATTAAAAAGTAAACAATCGCTAAAGAGAAACATCTACAAATACAGATGTTCATTAGAGGATTATTTAACATGAGAAAAATTCAAAACTCAAACATCCAACAATAAAGGGAATAGCCATGGGATGAAAAACTACATTTATTAAAATGATGTTGATAAAAAAATTTAATGACACAATAATAATAAAGCTTTTTAAAGGCACGCAATTAAACCTATATTATCTCAAGCATGTTTACAGGTATACAAATTTTTTGAGATTAAAAATAAACCAAAATGTTAAAGCTGGCTATTTTTCAAAGATAGGACTATGAGTGATTTTGTTTCATTTTTATGTTGTTCTATATTTTCCAAATTTTATACAATTGGTGTTGTTACATTTTAAATTGGTAAAAAAGTTACATAAGTTACTGTATTTTAGTTCTCTTTAAAATCGTTAGTAACTTTCTTCGTCTTTTTCAGCAGAGAATATCTCTCCCCAAAACTCCACAGAGCCCACCCATTTAAACAAGTTAATATTTGTAAGCTGCTTAGAACAGTATCTAGCAGGTAAAAAGCAGATAAATTCCCTAGTCAAAATAACAAGTATTTTAGAGCTGGTCTGTTTCATGGTACTTTGGCAAAAAAACATTTTTCCCCTTCTGAATTTTAACATCTTTTAAGAGATGACTGCTGTCTTCCTCTGAAATTCTACTTCCTTCAAAGAAAGCAAGAGGAAGAAATTCAGTCAAATATCAAATCCCTTAAAGGAAAGACAAGAAAGTAATGATGGAGGTGGAATTTTTAAATATGGTCAATTGTAAAGATATACCTACAAAAGTGTACTCCTTATTAAAGAGTCTCTCAAGTCAATGTTTCATAGGATTAAACTGTAACATTATGAAGAATACATACTTATCCAGAATACATACTTACCAGATTCTTAGTCAGGAGAGAACTATTATATAATTATTTGGAAAATAATGTCTTTATGTGTTTTTATGAGCTGCTTGGCATGTGTGTGGAGTGATGGTGAGGAACATCCCAGGGCATCAATAGATGGCACAACTGTTCTACATAATAAAGGAATAAGGAAATTGAACTTGCAAAGTAGAGGAAGACTTGAGGAAGAAATCAAGGACTTAAGTTGTTTGTGGCCTCTGTTAAAAAAGTTTACAGCCAAGTCCACACTGCTTACTAATACTTTTGTAAAAATAAATTTTTATTCAAAGCAATACTGAATTCTGCATCTAAGTTGCACAAGACTGCACACATACACAAGAACTGAATGACAGGTAACATACTTGGGTCATCCACACATATAAACTTATCCCATAACTGTTCATTTTTAGGTCTGACAAACTTATATATGCATAAAGTTTGTTTAAAGAAACAGATCTAAAAGGATTTTTTTTCTTTCTAATATCAGCAGTTCTTTTAGTTCTGCTACTCTATTTTCCACTCAAAGGCAACAGGTGCCTTTCATTTTAGTACCTAATTCCATCTCTACAAATAATAACTTACAGTGCGGCTGCTTGCTTTTTCAGTTTCAGTCATTATGTATATCTTTCAACACCATTCTTCCTCCCACCCCCAGCACAAACACAAATGCTTCCCGGAGTACTTTTATCTGGAGTATATAAAGGAAATACAACTCAATAATAAGACAAACACAACCTAATCAAAAAATATCTGAACAAACACGACACATTACTGGAACCTGAAATGGCTGTCAACTGGTAAATAGATAAACTGTGCTTTACCCATATGATGAAATCCTTATCAGCAATAACAAGGATAGAACTATTAATATATGCAGCATGGATGGACTTCAAATAATTATGCTGAATGAAAGACCAAAAAAGAGCACATACTGTATAATTCCACGTACATAAAATTCTAGAAAATTCAAACGAGTCTATAATGACAGAAAGCAGATTAGTGGTTGCCTGAGGAAAGGAGAAGGTGGCAGAGGAGAAGAGAGGGAAGATTACGAAAAGCCACAAAGACATTTTTTGGGGGTTGGCTGTACTCGTTAACTTGATCATGAGAGTAGTTTCACTGCAGTACACATACATCAAAACTCCATTTTTTCACTCTAAATATGTACAGTTTACTGTATGTCGACTTTACCTTAATAAGGCTATAAAGACATAAAGCTACATAGGAGTTCTGGACTCACATGTGAGGCTTTCTGACTATGGAGTTCACTGTAGGGTAACTGGGACTTTTTCTTTGGACTATCCCCTCACAGAAACACAGAGCCAGTGTCAGAATCTTTAGGTCCTTTCCTTTGAGCTGGTCAGAGTCCTCGGGGAAGACACTTCAATTCTGGCCAGCATTCTGAAAGCTCGGTGAGCGAAGATGGCTGAGGATCTTAATAAAAACACATGAACAAACACTCTCAGTTGAGTACACTTCTGGCAGGGAGCAGAGTTAAATGCCAGTTATATGTCATTTCTTTAAATGGAAATCTTAAACACCTTTACTGAAAAGCTAAATTATCTTCATGAATGAAACACAGCATACCACAGATGGAACATCAAATGGTGACATGCTAATTAAAAGACTATCAGAAGACAAACCTAAAAGAATTAAATGGTTGAAAATTTGAGGTGAGGTAGGGGGAGAAGGCCTACCATGGCCATATAATTTTTTTTAAAGTCAACCTTCCAAGAAAGAAAACTAATAAAACTCCCTGACTTATATTTTGTACTTGTGGGGACATTAACAAAGAGACCAAGGATTTATCCAAGTGATTTAGCTTTTTAATGGTAAAGATTATACTCAAATTTTAATCCGGAGGAATTTAAGATAACATTGCAGAGTAAAAACCAAAATTAGAAGTTTTAGATCCAGTCACACATAGGAATACCACAAAGATACACAGGCTCTGAGAAAGATGGCCATTCCTAGCAAAAAGAATGCTGTGCCAAGAGGTCCAGAGGCAAAAGAGAATCAGGTAAGTTCCAGTGTTCAATTACATATATGTAAAAATAGAGCTAAAGTTCAAAGGCAGGTGACTTTAAACTTTACCCTAAACCCACTGTACATGCAGAGCAAGGCTAAATGACAAATTGATGTTTGTTTTTCTGATACCTGACATCCAGAGGTTTTGATGCTGGAAGATCTCCTTTTCCTAGATGTTGCCTCATCCCTTTCCCACTTCACTGACTGCCCTTCCTTGTTTTCAGCCCTCTACTATTTGCACTTGTGCCATTTAACTCAGTAGTTCTCCACCGGTATTAGCTGTCAGGAGTGTCCCAATTTAGGTACCAGAAGTTTGTGAGTCAACACAAAATAAAGCATCACTCACCTGATTTCAGGCAAAAGTGGAAAAGAAAAAAACAGAATTGTAACAAAGTTGCTGATAATCTCTCATAACTCTAGGTATTAGCAAGCCAGCATGGAGTATATGCCAACGTCATCCTCACATGTCCCAGCAAGAAAAGATTAAAATCCAAGAGGAAAAGATCATGCTCTAACCCATTTTACTTTTGCTGGTTCCACTGATTTCTGCCTCTGCAGATTTCTTTTTATCTTTTTCACTACCCAAAGCACTCTTCGCTCTTCTCTTGATCACCAATTTATTACAATCATTATTGCAATGTTAAAGCAAGAGCAAGTCTTAGAATTCCATCTACAACACCTTACCAAAAATTAGGTCTATAAAATTTAAAAGGGTTGAGAGAACATTCAACAGCGGTGCACCTGTATAGTTTCAACTATGCTAATCAATGGAAAATGAATAATTTCTGGAGAGCAATGTTTTTCAAGCATTTTTTACTATAACAGCTTACATATTAAATTTATACAAACATTAATTAGTTATATGTTTGAAATTACATGAGCTTTCAATAAGAAATGGTAAAAGTCAAGTACAAGCTTCCTTGCTAGACATAAGGAAGGCAGTTAGAAGGAAAACCATATTACTATGCTTTAAATTTTAACAGAGACCATGCACTTACACTTCTTCCTGATGACTAGTGATTCTCACCAGGTCATGAGCTAACCGTTCACTCTCAGTTCACGGAAAAAGATCTCTCTCAGAAAAATTACAATCTGCAGCAAACAGCTTCACAGTATGCCTATCAATAAACAGCAACTATAGGTATATCATATTTTAAATTTAAACCATAATATATGCTTCAAATTATGGCATTTTATATCTTATAATATAAGGATTACAGACCCAAAAGCACATCTGAAGAACATCAATATTGGTAAAAGGAGATGTCACAAGCCAAAAGAATCATAAAACTAGCTATTTTAAGATATAAATTTTAGTTATTATAATAATTGCAATCACAATCAAATCTAAAATGGACCAATTAATTACTATATTGAAATTAAGAAATGGAAAAAACTTCCTCTGTAGAAGCTTAGAAACTAAAGTCTATTGTCCTAGCAACATTCTATGAAAAATAGCTGTCCTGCAGGAGTAAAAGAGGTTGTCCTAAAGAATCTATCCACACAAAGTTAAAAATTTTTAAAGTAAAAAAGCTTTATAAATTATCCAAGAAAAATTCCTCAACCTTACCTGCTTTACCTTAACACAAGCTATACAATGTCTAAGTCCTAAACCAATATGCCAAAAAATACTGATTGAACATTGCTGACTAAGACAAAAGGATATATAATAGATGGGAAGTGTGTGACCCAGATTACAAATGTAGAAAACTTCAGAACCTCCTCGCCCCCCCCAAAAAAATTCAGTGATGACTGAAAAAGGTGGACTGAGGCTGAGTATTGAAGGATGGGAGCCTTTGGACAGGTAAGAACATCGAGGGTCAAGGGGACAGGAAGAACACACATGAAGTCACAGCGAAGGGAATGAGAAGGGTGAATGTAAGAGACTGCCAGAGTACAGGACTGTCACACAGTGAGCAGTCAGCAGTACTACAATGCTGCAATACTGCTCTGAACTCCAGGAAACATGATTCATATTGTGTTCTATGTAAAGAGCACTCCCTGGAGGTGTGCAAAGTAGTGCTCCTGGTTAGGTAATATAAAAAATTAACAGGTGAGATGCTCCACTAAAAGAGATTCTGTAGAATAGGGGTGCAAAACACTAAACACGTTTAGAGAGAGTCAGTCCATATCAGCATATCAATGTATGGGAGAAGTCCCAAACTAGAAAACTGCACAAACTAGCATATCTTGGATTTACCCCTTTCCCATCGTGAAACCCCTACTAATATTTCTTAGAATCAATGTTCTAAAACACATTTTAGAAAACAATGAGCTATTTTATAAAAGACATTCAGAGACAAGTTACATCTTGATAAAGAGAAAAATGAGGAACCATTGAAAGTTTTAGAGAAGAAATGATAGCAGGAAAGCTACTTAAAAAAAATTCTGGCACAAATAAGAAAGGTAGATTAAAGCAGCAGATCTGAGATTTTTGAGAGTAAGGGATTGTTTAAAATTCTTCTGGAAGCAAACTAACTCACTGAGTTAATACAATGAATAATAAATTTACATTGTTAATAAATTAAGTTATTTAAAAAGCGTCTTTTAAAAGTCAAATCCTTTCTAAGATCTACTTTTCAGAAATAATAACTTATACTCCTAAATTTATCAGGTCATTAGTCATACCAGTTTACAGTCAGGCAGTATAATCTCAGATTTCACAGTGTAAGCAAGCACTGGTTCATTCAAAACTATCCTTATTCCTTCCCCCAGAAGCCCAGGTGACAGGAATTTTAACATAAAGCAGGTATCCCAGATTTTGAGAAACCACATTGTTGGGAGTTACTGTACTTAGAAATACTAAATAATATTCTTACCAAAGAGATAACCTAAAACACTACATATTGTTTAGAATAGCTGACACTGTCCTAGGAACAATTTAATAATATTAATAGCTTTAAAAGAATATGGTGAAACATTTACTCATAGTTTATCTGGATCCCTGCCAGAAAGCTTTATTAGTTTAGATTTCCACAATTATTAATAATTATAACCCATGATTCCTAATATATCCTAAAGCATAGCCAATAACCCTAAGTTTTTGGAATAATACAAACAAATGCTTGGCATATATTTGAGTTGGAACAGCTTTGAAATTAATTTCACTACAAATTTATTTTAAATACAGATGTAGCTATTTATTATATTGTTATAAATGAAGCAAAAACAACTGCATTTTAAAACTTCTGTTAAATAGAAAGTAATTCATATGAGGTATATAATATTACATAAAATAGTTCAAATAGTCAAGTAAGTTTACAACAAATGGACCTTACGACAGATTGTTGAACTACACAAATTGTTACTTATTATTTAAGTGAAATAGCAGTAACTTCTGCTTTAATTCACATAGTGATAAATTATCAGTTAGTCTTATATTATTAACATTCTTGAAAGATCATTAGGCACTAACCTGCTGTTTTTTGAAGGAAAAGCTGCTTGTTAACTGAAACTAATAAGAACCACTACTTATCCACCAATTTATGTCCTTTCACTTTGAAGGAACATCTCATGTCTTTCTGTCTAACAAAAAATAAGTCTCCATGTTCAAGTCATTTGGAAATGACATACACTGAGGCATGAAAACAAAAAAAGAAGACATTCTCTGTCTAGGAGTTTATGGGATTAATAAGTAACTTAATAAATAACCACGGCGGACTTTCTTTAAAAATACAGTGCACACACATAACATAAATATTTTTTAATGTATCAAGTTTTACAATTGTCACAAAACCACCAAAGTCCATGAATCAAATTTGGCTACAACAGTAAAAACTATTTGAAAGCATTAACTCCCTATGTTTGAAGTCAAATAAATAATGATGCCCTTCTAATTTATAAAGGCATCTATACTACATAATATAATTTTACCCTAGTTAAAAATTCAACATAAATGTTTTTCAAAATGCAGATTACTGGCCCCCACCCCAAATTTGCTGATTCAGAAAAGCAGAGGCAATGCCAGGGAATCTGTACTTTCAATATCTGCCCCAGGTGATCTTCATGCACACTAATAATGAAGAGAACCACTACCTTCCTTGTGAGATTTATAAAAAAAAAAGTTTTGGGTTTCAAGAACTAAAATCTTGTTCACAACCTTTTTAAACTAAATTTCATTACATAAATTAATATTTCAAAAAGATTTAAGTAATAAATGTCATGGCAGAAAAACAAGTATGCAAAAAAATTATAGCAGGAATTAAAAAACTTAAAGTATAGGCCATTTTATTTTTAATTCAAGATTTAAGACACTCCTAAATCTTTTCATCTTTGAAAAAGAATTTCTTTACTTAATATTCTAATCTACAATATTACAAATACAGTCTTTCAAATATGTTCAAATTCATTTACTCAGCTGTTAAATAAATAGGGGATGAACTGTAAACATTATACCAAGTATAAGCAATGATTAAATGTATATAGCTAAACCCAAACAAATCTGTTAATATCCCACTATTTACTCTGGTCAGAAACTAATTTTTCATAAATTTATATAACTTTAATAAACATACATAAACATGTACAATGGTGAAAGCAATGGAGCAAAAACTAGAAGCCACCTAAAATTTAGTTCTGGCTAATCTAACAGCAGCTTGCTATGTGACCTTAGGACTAGACAAATCATTTTACCTCCTTGAGGAAAAAAAAAGGGTGCAACTGTTTACTCATCTCCCAGGATTATTTATTACGACAATCAAATGAGATAGTATGTAAATATATTCTGAAATATTGTAAAATACTTTATAAATCAAAGGCATTATTATTAAGAGATCAAAATTCGACACATTATCATTATGTGCCTGCAATAAAAGAGCATTATGGTAACAATGAAGAACATAAAAATTGACTCCAGATTCAATTAGATATAGAACACTATTGTGTATATTCTGTAAATTACAAATATAAAACCTAAGAATTCAATTCAGTTACTTGTCCTATGTCCCCATTTATAATCTATTTCTTGGGTAGAAATACAAATGATACTCGATAGGCCATGACTGGTAACTGTCACAACTGGTCAGTATGTGTATTATTCTCTATACTTTCATGTATTTGACATTTCCCATAACAAGACAACAATGTATATGTTTGTATACAAAACATTTGTAAAAGCTAAAAAATAAATCTCTTTAAAAATTATTTTTTTGAAAATTATTCCCATAACTATTATCATTTTCCTTTAATGTTATCTCAGATTGTATATATTCCAAAATAAGCTGCTCTCAGTACCCGTCTATATATGACACCTATTAGAAAATAATTATTCCCTTCCAACTAGGTGAGTAAATATTCTTACACAAATTGCAAAAATATAATTGTTAAGTTTCTGCTTCCTGGTCTTCACTCCTTTGCGGTTTTTTGTTTTTGTTTTTTGCTCATTCATTAGAAATTCCAGAAATAAAAAGTGAAAACGACCAGTTTCAACTGTAATGTATGTGTAAAAATGTAAGGAAAAAACGGCAACTACTTTTTGCTAGTACTGAAAAAGACCAGCGATAGTTGTAATTAACCATTTCTCTTAAAACCTGACCTATACAACTCAATTCACAGTATTAGACTGTTTTATCCATAATGAAGTTAACATGTCTGTCAAAGGGAATTAGTAAATTTAACTCCCAAATCAAGGATTCTACCAAAGTATATATAATAACGTATAATTACTCTGCATACATCAACCTAATTGCTCAAATAATGTCTTTTAATCTAGGGCCATATTCCACAGATTGAAAAAGCATAAACCACCTTTCATCTCAGATTATTTTTGTTTAATTTTAACTAAAAATTTATCTACAGCCCAATAGCATACGCTTTATAGCAGTTTATGAAGAAATCTCAAGTGCTGAAACTTAAATGCAGATGGAAGGGCAAGAATACCTTGTGGTTTATAATTAAAACTACTATTTTGTAATATCCACATCAATTTATTCATTACTTGAAAGCTAAATCTTTGTTTCTTCATGTTACATCTGCAGTCACAATAATCAAAAAGTATCCTGTACCTAAAGAGATAGTGTACCCTAAATTTTTTATTTGGGAGGGAGGGGGACATGAGAGAGCAAACAGGCTGGAAAGGAAATTTCACCAATTGTAACTATAGCATTTGTTGTCTAGGCATTAAAAACTCCCATTTATTTTTATATGAGATACACTTGAGAGGAGGAACCATATATAGAAACCACTTTTTTCAACATGGTCTTTAATAACTTTGAATGTAAGTCCTGTTGCAAGTCTTCATTTGTATTATTTAAAAACAAGTAATTGTAAAACTCCAGTAAAGCCATAAAAGGCAAGCTGCTGGAAGATGAACAAACAAGCAAGGTTAATAATTTTACAGATTTTGCATGTTTACTTTAGAATCTGTTAATACCACACAAGCTAAAGAAACTGTAAGACCACTATTATGCTGGTAGGATTCCTTATTTGGTGGCAGGCAATGGTTAGTTTTAAATATCTATTTACAATGCAGCTATGTCTTTATTTCTTTTCCTAAGTATCCAGATATCATTACTCCCTATTATTTTATCAGAAGCACCAATCAAAACTAGTTTCTCACCTCATCTCAGAATCCTACATTAAAATTCAAGCTTCAATTTAAAAACCATGATTTCCCATTTAGTTGCAGAAATCCCCCCTAAAAGTGAGGAATTACAGAAAACAGAAAAATGAAAATTTCACCTTATACATGAGGATGCCAGTAATGACAACTGCAATAAAAATCAAGAAGGCATACTCTGAATTTTCACAATTTTAATAAAAACAAAATCATGAAATTTTAAATCAAAGGTGGCGCTCTGTCCTCAACTCACCCGATTGTGACTCACTTTTGCAGACTATATGGTAGGCAATAACAGTTACTTTTCAAAGATCTTTGCAGTTACGCCCAAGCCAAAATCAGGACAGAGATCCACCCTTAATTACAGCAATTTAACTGTCTCATCCAAAGCAAGGTAGAAACTAAAACATCCCCCTGAAATCATGGCTAAATAAGCCCATTTCATATACTAGTTTTCAAAGGCTCCCTTTAGCAAATATTTCTATTTACTTCAGTTTTGAACTCACTAGGACAAAAAAGAAAAGGGGGAGGGGGAAGGGGGACGTAAACGAAACGCACAAATACAAAAAGAGATTCTCCTCCAATCCCTCTAATTCCCCCAATCCGCCGCTGCCACACACAAGGACAGGGAGCCTGAGAAAGGCTGGCACCAGGGCAAGCGGTGAAGGCCCTCCATTCACTCACATGGGCCACAATCCAAAGGGTTACACACCTGCCTGAGGAGAGCCTCATACATAGCAAATCCTTACAAGTACATCTTATTATAAAATACACCCACGCTAAACAGGAGCTTTATTTAAAATAAAACTGTCCTCAGGTGGGGGAAGTTAAGCACAACAAAGGCTTCCATGTTGTAAGGCAGACAGTCCAGATATAAGCATTTAACTACACATGTATGAAAAAAAAATCCATATAACTACTTTATCATGAACAGCAATCGACACCAACAGGAGCCATTCGATTATTAATAAACCCAGAAAAGTAGCGTGCATAGCAGCCAAAGGTGGGTGTCTGCTGCGATCTAACCCCAGAGAAAGGTAAAAATATGCCTGCGGAGGAGGGTCAAGCCCTCTACAGATTGAGAGACCCCTACAGCCCTTAGCACCCCCCTACCCTGCCCTCGGCGCCAAGACCCCTGCACCGCACAGCATGCGAGCACTCCCAGCACTGCGAGTCCCGCAGAAAACTGGTGAATGAAATGCGCAGAGACCAACCTGGATAGTGACCCCGGCGCAGAACCAGGGGTCGCTAACTAGCTTAACCAAAGGATTCTCCCGCAGGATGGAATAGAGCACACTCCCAATCCCGAAACTGGAATGCAGTTCTTTCTTAATGATCCGTTCCAAAAAAAGGTGGAGGACGCAGGGTTTTTTGTTATTTTTTGTTTTTTTTTGTTTTTTCTTTTACACTAAGTCCATAAACGCGAATCCGAAGCAACCGGGAACATCCTGGGGGGCCAGACCGGAGACGCCGGGAGAAAGGCGAGATGGCTCTCCAAGTCCCAAGGAATCACCGTCCGGTGTGACACCCATCAATCAAGCAGCCCCGGACCCCCCTGACGAAGGGTCCCTACTCAACGCCTGCAGAGCGCCAAAGGAGCCGAAGACGAGGATTAAAGGGGTGACCCTCCTGGGGCGTGGAGAAAGAGTGTGGAGCACCGCTGCCCTCAAGGTCACCATGCGCCGGGGCGGGGGCGGTCGGCGACGGGATGAGCTATGGCGCGGCCGAGGCAGCTCGGAGAAGAGCTGCGAGTGTAGACACGAAGCCCCACACAGCCCCATCCCAAGGGCCCTAGGCGGGGACTCCTGGCCGGACCCGGCGCCTAGACGCAAAAAACCCGCTCACCTTTACGATCTCCGGGTGCGGGCACGGCAGGAGACGACCTGCGAGGGGCCCCCCGAACACCCCCACCAACTTCTCCCATACCCGATTGCAGTCCGCGGGGCACCCAAGGTGTCAGGACCCCGCCGCGACAACCCGACTCCCGCATTCCACTCGGCCTCCCGCGCAGGTGACCTGCCCCATCGCTTCTACCGCGGGCGGACCGCGATCGCCACTCACCTCGCCCAGCAGCAGGAACCATTTTCCTAGTGGGGAAAGGAAAGGGAGGTTGCAGGAGGAGCGGGTGGGGGTGAGTAAGAGTGGTAAGCGAAGAGAACGGGGGCTCGTCCCCGGCTTGTCCGCGGCCAACTCGCAAGGCTCGGGGAGACACGCGGAGGTGCGGGTGCACCTCAAGGATGAGGCGGCCGCGGAGCCGAGAGGCTCGGCGTCCACCAGCCGGGGCTCCCTACTCACGCTGCACTGCGAGGAGGCGGCGGAGGAGGCGGCGGAGGAGGAGGAGGCGGCACCCTGCCCGGCCCCCGCCCAGAGCCCGGCAGCCGCCGAGTGGCCGCCCGCGGCCCCGCAGGACCCGCCTCCTCAGCTCCGCAAAGCCGCACACTGGGCGCGCCGCGCTCAGCTCGGGCAGCTCCGCCGACCTCACGCCGCCATCCGCAACAGCAACGGCGGGCGGGGTGCAGCCCCCTCTGTGAGCACCGCAGCCCGACCCGCTCAAGGTGGGGCCCGCGGCCGCCGGACAGCGGACGGCCGAGCACGAGGGGGCTGCCCGAGGCTTCGAGCAGGAGCCCCGTTTGCACCGGCTGGCTCGCAAGATTGCCGGAGTAGGCAGGGGAAAGAGAACTCTCACCCGTTCCGGTCTGGCGCTCCCTTCTCTCCACACCCACACGCCTCCCGCTCCACGCTGGCGGCGCAGCTGCTCCCGCTGCCACTGCCGCCGCCGCCGCCGCCGCCGCCGCTGCCGCCTTGGCTGGGCGCGGTCACGTGATGCAGCCCGCGGGGAGCCTGGGGGCGGTCGGGCGCGGAGGAAGCGCGGCTCGGACGGGCACTGGGAGCCCGGCGGCGCTTAGAGGGCGTTTAAGGGGAGGACTCGGCGAGCGCGCCCCCGGCTGGCGAGCGCGCTCCCGACGATTAGAACTTGTCGCGCGGTCGGGAAAGGGTGGCGGGAGTGAGGGGCGGGGGACTCACGCCTCCGCGCGCCCCTCCCTCTCTTCCTTCTCCGCGCTCCTCGCTCGCCGCTGCCCCCGCCCCTCCCGCTAGCTCCTTTCCTACTGCCGCTGCCTACGATTGGCTGAGAGGCTCTGACGTCCGTGTTTCCATGACGTATCAGGGAGGGTGGGGTGCGGGGGAGGAGGAGGTGGCTCGGGCGCGCGGGGCGGTGACTCCGTCAGTCACAGCTGCTGTTTCGGCGCGGGGCCTGGCGGCTCCTGTGACTGTGGAGGCCGGAGCGGCATGACTGCCGCAGGCGGACGCCCTCCACTTGGGGCCCCGTCCGAGCCACCCCCAGCCTGCGTCCCTCCAGAGCCTGGGAGCTGGACTGGCGGGCGTGGAAGATCGAACGCTCCTGGCTGCCACAGGTTAAAGCTGACCACTCGTCGGCGGACATTTGAGCGGCTTCTCGCCGCTTCTGTGCTCCACTCCCTACGGACTCGATGCCCGTCCTGGCTCATGACGCACGCGCTGGACAACAAAAGTGCCTCTCAGCTCGCTTCCTCCTTGAGGAAAAGAGCCCACACCCTCCCTACGGGCGAGGTGCGCCCCATCTCTGTTCTTTAGGATCGGGCCCGCAGTTATCCGGGATCCCGCTGCAGCCCTCAAAGGGTTAACTCTGGCGTTTCGCGGGTGCAAACAGGCCCATCAGGACCGGTGCTTAAAATCCTCGTGCTTTCGTTTTGGATTTGCTTTTTCTACTTATGCCAAGCTTTTGGCTCTTTTAGTTAACTTGTAACATTTTTAACCATCGCTCTTCTTTCGTGTGGGGAAAAGACAAACATGGGGTTACGTACAGAATTCAGATGATAAAAGGTAGCGTGCACCAATCTTAAAGAGATTTTGCAAATTAATAAAAAAAAAAAACCCAGCCGTCGTGACATCTACTTCAAAAATAAGACGATTTTTCCTACACACACACACACACACACACACACACAGACACACACGTGTAAAGATTAGTGTCCTACCTAAGACACCATGCTCCATCTTCGTTTAATCGCCTCTATTTTAACTAAGCATCGCCGCTCATTTAGAGACCTTGTCGGTGTTATTTTCCATACCACTTAACCAGAACAAAAAGATAAATTCTGTAGTCTCCTTTCTCTTAACTCCAGGACTGGAAAAATTATCATTTATAATGTTTTCTTAAAAGCATACAAGTGATGCAAAGGACTTTATTATGTATGTTCATTCTGGTAACATTATTTTTAAATATTTTTAAAGGCCTAGAAACAAAATATGTAAAGGAAGTTTAGAAAGCAAAAACTCGAAGTTACTACAGCCATGCCACCCTCAATGCAGCAGATCTAGTGTGATCTCAGAAGCTAAGCAGGGTCGGGCCTGGTTAGTACTTGGATGGGAGACCACCTAGGAATACCAGGTGCTGTAGGCGTTAATTAAAACAAAAAACGAGTTAATTCTGTTGAAAATAATTTCTTATGAATTAACATATCTTACCAGGACACACATTTACCAACGTTTTGAGCTGTGCCCTTGATATGCGAAGTTAGCACTGCGCGAAATGACAGTTTTTCCTCTCGTTAATCACTGTTAAGGAATTGGTTGGTGTGGTACAATAGCCCTTCCTGACACTATTTCAAAACTTAACAGAACAGATTAACTTTACAAGACGGCTTAGAGACATTCAAGAATCACTGGCTTCTGTCCAACTTTTCCTCCAAGGAAGTTGCAATAAAAAATTGAATTATGTATTCTACTTTAATCAAGAATTTGACATTAAAGTAATTTTTTAAATATATGAATCATTGCTATAGTACACTAGCAAAATGGATAACAGATTAAACTAGAATCTGTTCACTTTGTGAGTTTGTTGCAGCTCCAAATAATAAAATAAATGCTTTTAAAGTGTCATGAAAAATTACTCAGCATCTTCATTTCAGAACGTGATTTCAATAGAGTTTTCATTTACAGAGATAATATACATATACATCCCGGAACATATTTATATGTATTTTAATGAAATGTGAGTCACATACAATGATATGCTTTCACTGTCTTAGTCAAGGTGATCGTACTGTGTAGTTTGATTTTTACATTTTCATTCCTTTAATAGCAAATAAAGGCTGAAAGCAATATAGAAATAATTGTGCAGATAACAGGAAATTCACTTTTTCCCCAAAGGTTTAGTATTGAATCCTCCTTATGGAATACTTCTCAATGTAAAAGTCAAGAAAATATTTGATTGCTTAATTAGCATTTCCTAAAAAAAATGGAACGACTTGAATTTAAAGATGCTACTGGATATGATATAACCATACCCTCTTAGTCTTAGACCTCACTTATCTCATGAATTTAATTGCTCCAAAGATATAGCAGTACATAATAACAGTATAATAATGCAATTTATTATCAAAAGACAATCTTAAGTTCTTTTAACACTCTGAATATCTTTTTAGTTACAATGTAAAATTTGGCACGTTACTATTTAGTATGTAAACATTGTTTGAAGATAGGCTGTGTATTCAAAATAATATATTTCGCAAATTGTTAAAGTACATTCCGTTTAGTGGAGTAAATCTAAACTATTGACATCTCTCGTGATAAGTCGATAAACGTGAATTAATCATGCATAACTCATAGAGACGGTTTTCTAAAATCTTCAGTGTAATTAAATGTAAAAGGAGAAATTAGGATCTTTATTCCTTTAAGAATCTGTCACATACATATAGCAATAGGAAAAAATAGACATGCTAACAGCAGCATATTTTTAAAGCCATATCAATTCTCCAAATACACACGTACTATATACATGTGAATGTGTCAGTTTGGATCATTGCAGAATGCTAAAGAGAACTGACAGGTGTAGCGAGGCAGGAGAGGAGGAATATTCAGTAATTCATAAAGTAGTTGTATGTGTCCTCAAATTTCCATTAGCCTGGATCACCAGAGACAGATGTCAAGAGAAATATTACTTAGCTTGAAACCGCAGAGAACTGTTATCTATTAGTAATAAATTAATTACATTTGCTGAATTAAATGAAGTATGATTACAGATGAGCCTAAAATAAGAATTTTCAAGTCACATACTGGGAAATTTTATAGGTGAAAAATGGGAAATAGTTAGATGTCATCATTTGACAGGAATTATTTAACACCCTGTACTCTTCTAGATATAAGGTATTTTTTTCTACCCCAAATGTATAATCTAGGTCATAGAGTATGGTCCTAAATCTAAGCTCCAGAGAATCAAAAAAAAAAAAACAAAAAGGGAAAGATCATATTTAAATGTTATTGAGGGAGAAAGAGAATTTGGACTTGATTTGTGCCACAGAAGATATATAAGATTTAAATTAATACAAAAGAAGATAGGCAATAGAAATGTCAGGAAAAATCCCTGGGAATTAACAAGTTTACCACATCCATTTTCCTATCTTTTTATTATTCATGAAATGTATATTTACTACCTTTGATATCCTTCACCTGCATAAGTGGAACTCATTTACTTTCCCACTGATAATGATAAGTTATGGTGTATCATAGGGTTACTGTGAGATTTTGATAAGATATTAGTGTAAAGCTCTAACAGTGCTTGATGTGTATGTAGTAAGTGCTCATAAATGTTGTCATCATTACTCACAAGCATTCATTCTTTATCCCTTATTACTAAATAAATGTACTGCAAACAAGAATGTACATATTTATTTCAATGACTAGGGAATTATTAGTCTCACATTAGAAGTTCAGAGGTAGGTGATGGCATGATTGATTCAGATGTTGAACACAGCCACCAAGGATCCAGACTCACAGCTTTCTGCTTCATCATCCTTGGTGTATCCTTGGTGTATCAATATCTTTTTATGTGCACAATAGGACAATCAGCAGGAATTTCTCACATTTGGGGCAACTCTTACATTTGTAGACATTTTCATTTTTCTATTTTAAAGTTTTTTATTGCTGTTTTTATTTTCTTTGAAACAACTCCTTTGTTTTTCATGACATTAGAATGTGCAGAAGAATCACCTCTTTGAACTGAGCAATGCAGATTCCTGGGGCCACACTCTCAGAGCTTCTAATTGAGTCTGTTTGGAGTGGAGCCAGCAGATACACATTTTTGACAATCCTTTTAGGTGATTTTGAAGCACCTCACTATCTCTGCTTCCTTCTTTTATCATAAAATTCTTTTGTTGTGTTCTTTATTAGTTTTCTCTTTCCCTCGCAATTTCCAACACTAAGTTTTTATACTTGAGCATTTCTCTCTATCTTAACTTCTATAATGTTTGCCCATTTTCATGATTGCAGCCTCTCAAAGACAAGGATAATGTTATTCATTTATTCAATAATGATTTGGTGATAGTGACAGATGTCTTTTCAGCTTACTAAGGAAGGTAAGAAAACAAAGCTATCTGTTTAGGAGGCATTAGCATCAAGGTGATAGTTTATCTATCGATTTGTACAAAGAAACTTTTATTAAGCACTTATTTCATGCCAGGCCTAACAGGACCTGGCATATAATAGATGCTTAAAATAAAAATAGGTTGAAATGAACACACAAATGAACTATCACCTCTCAGATGATGAATTCAAAATTTACATCCACTGCCTTGCTTTTTTATCCTGGTGACTCAAGGGAACTTCTTGCAGGGTCTATTTTTTTCCCTTCCAGATAGAAATATTGGAAAGAAGCCAATTCATCAAGAGCCAAGTCACCGAAAGCCAATTTTTCGACATGTATTTTTGACGGCAAAAAAGAAGGAGGTCAAGAGAGGCATGCTAAAAATGCCGGGGAATGGGGCACATAGCTCAGAAGAAGGCAGGATCTAAAACAGATAGAGAAGGTTACCTCAAAAAGGAAAAGGAACATCTTTTTCTCTGAAAAAGGCAAAAAAATAAAATGAGTGCAAAGGAAGAGTAATATTCCTTATATAATAGGTGCTTGTCATCAGCTAGAATTAAGGAAGACCAAGGACTAAAATGGACAGATTAAAGAAACTGAAGGATGAGCGAAAAATAAGAAAATGTTATCCAAGGCTTAAGGAAATTTAGAGTATGATTTTATAGCAATACAGGTTTAAATGATATTCTCTGGTAACTCAGAGTTGGGGTTTCCTGTTGCCGTTACAGTTTAGAGTTCAAAAGAATCTGGTAGAAAGCATCCCAGTAGGGATAAACATGGGCACTAATAACCAGACTGCATTAATCTACTAGTGGTACTATAAAATACTATAGACTGGGTGGCTAGAAATCCAAGATCAAGGTACCTTAAGGTTTTGTTTCTGGCGAAGCCTCTCTTCCTGCCTTGTAGACAGCTACCTTCTCATCGTGCTCTTACATGGGGTCTTTCTCCTCTTATAAGTCCCATGGGATTAGTGCCTCACCCTTATTATCTCATTAATTACTCCCTAAATGCCCTGTCTCCAAATACAGTCAAATTGAGGGTTAGGGCTTCGACATACCTATTTGGGTTGGGGTGGTGACACAATTCAGTTTATAACACAGACTTGTCTGGTATTTTTCAGAATTCACATATCAGGGTTCTTCATCAGATCTACTGGATCAGATTTCCTGTATTATACAAGCCCACTCCCCAGATGTGTGTGCAAGCGTGTGTGTGTGTGTGTGATGTATAAATGCTGGGGAAAATCTAGCAAACAATGTTAATATACAGTTCAGTACAAAAAAAAAATCTGTAGTGTTGGAAATAGAGAACTCAAAGGTAGAACAGTGTGTACACATACCAACCCAGGGGAGTATTGAACCTAGAAATGAGTAATAAATACATAAGCATGGAGTTTTAATGATAGGAGATGTAGCTAGACCTGAGTGAGGCAGGGAACCGAATTGAACCCCCTGTAAAGCGAAAATCCTTTCTTCTTGCCAGTGACATGCTGGTACCAGTTCCTACCAAATGGCCTTGCTCAGCTCTTCCAAAAACTCCCACACGTACCTACAAAAGAATCAGTATTTGAATGCCTGCCATGCCAAAGGCATCAACTGCCAAAGGGGCTTGTAGTGGAAGATAGCCAAGAAAAGAGATTTTTGCCCTTTTCTCCTTCTCCACGTACCCCCACCCCCCATCTTCAACACTAAAAGAGCCATAGCTTTGGGAAGAGTGGGAGGAGGGCAGTAAAAGTGCATAGAGACGGTGAGGAGGAGGGAAAACCTCAGATGGAAATTCAAATTTGTAATGGTAGTGAACTAATTTTCAGACTTTAAAGGTCTCAGAAAGTTAAAGAATCCGCTTCAGATATTATTAAAGATCAAGTATGGGAGAATCATTGGATTACAGTTGAAATCACTTGTTTAAGAAAAATATTGAGTTGAGTTGCAGCAAATGTCATCAGAATAAGAATAATCAAGTGAGTGAATTTGAAGAGAGAAAGCAATCACAAATCATAGTTACATGTACTATAGCTTAGACAGGTCTCTAAGGATAGGGCTGAGGTGACACTTAAGGAGCTACTTTGTGGTAGAGACAAAGAGGGTGCACCAACTTTGTAATGTTGTAGATAAAACTGCCAAATTATTATCAACATGAAAACCTGGCAATAAGCTGTGTATGGTGAGATTTATCTTCCTATTTCTGCTCTTGAGACCTAGAAATACTGATTTTTAAAATAAAATTTCTTTATGGTAATGAAGGAGAAACTTCTGAAAACAGCCTGTCACAGAATTAAATTGTCCTTACTACTCTACTCATGTGGCTATTGTGAGTTTTCTGGTTCTAGACCACCAGCCAAGTTTAGACTATTTGCTTTGCCTTTCTCTTTTGGAACCCATGGTCATCCTGGTTCTCATTCTTTGCTCTGAACTCTGATAGCTGTGTTTTCTTAATCTTCTGCTTGCCTACCCAGTTTCTGACCCAATGATTAGACTTACTTCTCACATCTATTTATACTCACTTCTGCTTGCTTGTTGCTTAGTTTCTGTCCTCACTGGCTCATCTTGAACTTTAATTATGCCTATTTCTAAAAAAAATGTCCTGGTGACTGATTCCTATGCCTTATCAAGATTCTCAACTACTCTGCATTTCTGGATTTCCCAGTTCCAAATTCTAGTTCCCCTTTAATGCTCTGCTGCCATCACACACAATTCCAGCATTTAGAGTTACACATATATGTCCATTATCATTTCACTTCTTATTTTCTTCATTGTTTTTACATTTATCAAACCCTTGTTTCAATGGAAACTATATAAAGTCACTCTACTCTTCAAGCAAGAATTTATCACAGCAAAATTGTTTTTCCAAATAATAATGCCTGTTTATAGGACTACAAGAACACTTCTACACTGAATAATTTGCCAGAATGTATGAAAATATAATCATTTTGATTTGGTCACATTAAATTCTCTTTGAGCTATCATTAGTCTACTGATATAATATATATGATCTATATTTGTGGTAATATTTGGGGGGTAGTTTTATTCTAACTAAAGACTGTGATGTTTTTACTTCTCCCATTTTCTTAAATATGGTGTCTTTCCCATCATCATGTTAATGCTTGTCTTCCATACATTTTGCCATCCCTTTCTGTGGTATACATGGTCACTATTCTTTATAATTCCTCTTTGTGTCTTTAAAAATAAAGTGCTAGTTATTTAATAGCCTCATATTCTTCCTACTTCTGTGCCTTAGTCATCTTTTCTAAGATTTTTGAAACTTTATCCATTACTATTATAAACAGAAAAATAATTAAACTGCCTCCCCCATTTAATTTTTTTTTATTTACAAGAATTAAAATGGTAAAACCAGGTATAGTGTAATATAAATGTGTATATATTCTTCATACTTCTTTTCCTAATAACTTCCACATTTTAGACATTTATCATTAGATTTTTCTAATACTAGATACAGAAAATTGTCTACATGTATTTATATATTTTTCTAATATGAACAATATAGTATAAAAAAAATGAAAGATCTCTGCAATAATATCCAATCATAAGTCGTATAAAAAGTTATATAATTTTTCCAGAGTAGTATGTGGAGGCATAGAAAGGCAGTAGAGGATATAGTGTCTAGACTTAGAAAATGTACCCATCTAGTAGCCTTGACAAGTCATGAAATAGCAAAAGTAAAGATAAATGGATAATTCCAAAGAAACATATAAATATATGATGGTAGAGTACACATTGTATAAATTCATGCCAAGAAAATTAAAATTCATTGGAAAGATTATTATGGGAACGATAAATCTTATACTTGACTTTGAGAAGGAAGCAACTAACATTTAGAAAGAGCCTGAGCTTTGATATAAGGCAGGCCTGGATTCAAATCCCAGTTCTGAATTTTACCAGTTGTGTTATCTTAAGCAAGTTCCTTATCTGCTTAGATTCTTTAATCGCTGCACTCCCAACTTCCTCCTCTATTCACCCTTGTAAAATGAGAACAACCTTCTGGTGTTCCTATGAGGATGAAATTAGATAATGTAGTTTTCATAATACTCACTTAATAACTAGGTGTTTACATTTTTCAATTCCCCACATAATCTGCCATCCCTTGTATTAAGTCTTCATATTCTCTAGTGTATATAGAAGTTATATAATTTACAGGAACATGTAGAAACTATAGTTAAAATTTATACAACTTTGAAAGGAATTTTTAAATTTTAGAATCCATTTTTATCATTACAAAGATTTTATAAGTTTAAAGAATTTTGAAACGGTACAGCAGTTGAGATTTAGGTTCTATCTGTATTTATATACTAGTTAAACTAATAACTCAGATAATCTTTTGATAATTCAGGATCCTTAAGATTGCCTCCATTTGTTATGTTAAGGCCAAATCAATGGCTACACAGTAATGTTAAGAACACTAATGTTTTGGAGTAACGATTAAGCAAAAAAGCATATGGTACTTCTGTGAAAACAAAGACAAGCAATTCTTTAAGAAAGCTTAAAAGGACCGCTGAACTCTGAACCAGAGCCCAAATAATGAACACCAAGCTACCTCCTCAACAAGAAATGTTATCCCAGCAGTGCAGCTGCAAGCTAATTAAACTCCCCAGACCGCTGTGCTGAACTTTAGTACGGCATTTACAGAATTAACTTGGAGGACATGTTATTAATGTCTGGGGTTTATCAGAAGAAGGCAGCCTTTTTTATAAGCAGCATTAAAAAAAATTAACATACTGGATAAGCTGCTTATTATAGATGGAGCCTATGCGATCTTTCATGTAAATGCAAAAACTAAGCAATGTTTTTCAAAGCAAAATAATGAAGCTATTACACCATGACACTAAAATCCAAAAACATTGCTTTAGATACCCCGAAATCATTTTCAAAAATAAATATATAGTCTATATGATTATTTCTAAGATTCTAAAAGACATATCGATGACCACTAATATACTAGAACCTATCAGCTAGATATGTATCTGAAATATGCAGCAATTCTGTACTTAATTAACTTAGACATTAATCAGTAATAATGGAATGTGTAAGGTAAGACTATTTTAAATTACTGTGAAGTATCATATTTCTCCTCTTAATCATAATAGCTGGGCTTTAAAATTTATATCTAGAAATCTAAATAATAAACAAAAATTTGACTTTATTAGTAATTCTAAAAGTTGTCATTAAAGTGTTTATACATGCGCAGTAAGGGTAGAAGTAAGGTAAGGAGACATTTAACGATTGGAAACTTTTTGGAGGCCATAAAATATGTTCCATCATTTCAGGTACCTCCTTGTAGTGATTTAAACGATGCAAGAAGACATGGAGCAAGTAAATGAATTCTTTACAACCCTATCCACTCATTTCTAAAATGGAGAGAGCAGCACTTATATTCCTTTCAGTGTTGTAACAAAATAAGATAACAGCTTTTGGATAGTTGAATAGTTTTGTTATTTATGATGTAACAGGTAAAAATTCATTCTGAAAAAACTAATAGCCTAGGTAAATACTTCATATTAACGAAAAAACAAACCTCACATAAAATATATACTCTTATTTATACATTTAACATGTGCATAAAGAATTAAGTAAAACAGTGGGGCTATGTGAGGAAAATTTTCTACATACCTTTTAAAAGTTATTTTATTTTATTTTTAATTATGAAAATTTTAAACACATGGACAAATATAGAAGATAATATCACAGATACCTATGCACCATATCTACTTTTAAACTGGGGAGGCAAAGAAAATCTGATGGTAATCTTGTTGACAGGATTGACAGCTGACATTTTTTAAAAGCAAGTAAACAGATCTGCTCTTATCATTTCAAACAGGTCTCAGCAGAAGATGGAAGAACAAGTCCTTCTCTAATAAAAAAAGTGCCATACTTTGGTCAAGCATTTCTTTTTCCCTCTAGATCCTCCAAATACCTTCCTAAATAATTCTAAGAAGTAGTAAAGAGTTGCATGAGGATTGGTCTTTCAAAGCTAACTAAAAACAAAAACTTCATTAGCTTAGTAGATTTTCTAGCAGTCTTAACTTTTAGAGCTAAGACACAGAATCTTAGCCAAACACTTCTTTGATAAGATGCCATGGTTATGCTCTCGCCCTTATCCCCCAATCATTGCTGGAGCTGGCTATCCTAATTGCCTTGCCATGTGTAGGATGCAGCTTGGAAAAAGGCTCTGAGGCAAAGATTAGATGACTTGATAAAATGAGATATCAGCAATTTTTCTTGGAGGGGATAGCTTTAGGAGTAAGAGTGGACAGAGGAAGTAGATTATTCAGTAGATGGCTAGCTTTACTCTTAGGAAATGAATTTGATACATTTTAGATGGTTATGTTAAGAATTTTGGGAAGTGGAAAGTAAGAAAGCAAGATGGGGTTAGAAAGAAATCTAGAAAGGTAAAAACTAGCAGAGAATCATCTTAAATGAACAATTTCTCTAGAGATAAAATTTATAGGTTTTCCCATATTTCTTTAGTAACTTACACAAGCCCACAGGGATTTTCCAATAATAATGTAGATATAATTCCTCTCCTAGACAAAAGTAACCATCTAGACAGATTAAGTGTCTTAAGAGGTTAAATTAAAGTTTAAAATATGCACATATAAGTCTTTGTCTCTGTCTCTCCTTTCCTCTTTCTGTCTCTTGTTCTCTCTCTCTCTCACTCTCTCTCCCTCCCATATATATACTATAATATACATAATATATATCATATGTTGGAAAGTTCTATATATACAAAAGTTTCTATAGTATATGCATACGGTTCCTATAATCACTCTATCTGAACCAAATGCCAAAAATTTAGGTAAAAATTTAGTTTGGATTTGATATAAATCTCTCTATATTAAGGCTCTTATAATTGTTCCATCTGAGAATTGTCGTAATCAATAGCCGTTAATGGTGATTAGAAAGAAATTGATCTGAAAGGAGCCAAATGACAAAATTACTTTCTAAAAAGAAACAAAGGCTTTATAATATATTCATAAAACACAACTCAGTAAGCAGTAAAAATAATGGAGGCCAAATGGTCAATTCAGTGAGTAAGACAAAAGGATAAAAAATATCAAACTTTTATTCCCTTTGGACCAAATTCTTAGATAATATTGAGAAGAGATATTTTGGGTGCCTTTCCATTACCACCCCACTGCCCCACTTTCGGTGTCATTTTCTAAATACAAAGAAAGCATTTTCATGCTGCTCAGGCTCCTTTTTCCTGGTGTTCCACCCTGGCTTCATTTCCCAACAGACCTAGGGGTTTCCTTTCCATCTGTAAACTTAAAAGTGGTAAGTGATGAGGTGAATTATAGACATCTCAATAAGTAAGAGACATACTTTTGGTTAGAGAACAGGTACTCTTTTGGGTGGGTTTCAAATCATAAGAACACACAAGGAGCTGCCTACATTTATATGTATAACACTTTCCTTCCCAAACTATCATATTACACCTGAGTCACCAATCATTAATTTTTATGCAAAAATATACCTCTCCTTGCCCCTTAAAAAAAAAAAAAAGAAGAAAACAAAACCAGGATGTGTAGTAATTGGCTAGTTCACATTCTTGCCACAATGATGACTCAGGGCACTGATACATGTGTGACTTTCAGACTTTCTCCCGTCACTTTTCCACTGTGTCTTATTCAGTGGGTGTGCTCATCATAACAAATCAATCTTAAGTGCAATAATTCGTAAAATTTTCCATGACTGTAAAGAAGCATAATATTTTTATAAAGTTTGAATATCATTAATGATACAAAGTCCACTTTCCTTTTATTTTTATTTTCTGTTTAGTTGCCAAACTTGGTGATAGTAACTTAATAGGCAAAGAGTAAACCATTATCCTTTTAATTAGTCTCCACTAGAAGGTTTATAGATATGCACTTATTACATAATTAATGAAGATTTGTGCCTCCTTTATGAGTCATTGGCAATAAAATGCTTCGTTTAACAATTGCCCATCACCTGTTCTATTGCTGTGTCAACGGCACAGTCTTACCCTAAGAAATTGCTTTCTCAAGTCTAAGCTGTCTCCTTGGTCTTCCTTGTTTCTTTTTAGGTTCTCTATGAAATCCATTCTCTTCAAGATCTCAGTGCTTTTGCTGATCTCCTCATTTGTAAAAGCTAACTTCATTCTTTCAACAAAATTGGAATCATCAGGCTTTGTTTCTCTACTGTTTCTTTTCTGTAATTATATTCTATTGCTTCAGAGTACTCCTCCTACTCTAAGATTAAAAACTCAAATTTTGTAACTTAGGCCATTTAAAATATATGCTAGGAAACAATTCTGGTCTTCAAATGAGGTACTTGTAAATACGACATTCTTAGAAATCAAGATCATTTCCGTCTTTTGTATTTGTCATGTATTTGTTCTATGATGCACAAGTATGCACTTGACCTCCAGCTACTTTCTCCTCTTCCTAATAGCCACGGGCTTTTTCCTTAGGTCACCGCGAGCTGTTCTACTTCTTCCCTAATCTAAAGGTGCACTTATGTTCTGTATACTTGGGCTGCCCTGCTTGCTCTCAAGTTTATTTCTCATCCTTTTTCAGAGAGTACAGGATTTGAGGATGGTAAATGCAATCGATATCCTTTGTTATTTGCCAGGCAAGTAGCTAATTTAAGACTTAAAATAGTAGAGTAAATTATTATACATAACAGTTATAAGTGGCTGAGTGCCAATTTTGAGCTTTTAGCTGTAGAAAAGGAAATTTTCTTACAAAACCGTGACTATATACTATTGATAATAAAATATTCATGTTAATGATAGTGGGAAGATTTTGAGAGAATGATGATATCCTGCTATCACCATTTCTCCCCTATGATACTTAGGACATAGAACTAGATACTAAATCTAGAGCATTTTTCTTTCTAATACTATTTTATAGATCATTCTAATTTTAACTTAAAAGCCTTTCTAAAACTATTTCTAATTTCTATTACCAATAAAACATTCTGTTGACAGGCTTCTACTACTTTGTCAGTCAGTGGTAACCAGTCTTTTGTTTGAAGAATTAATTCTATTGTACACACTAGATAGTGTGGAAACTGAACTGGCTAAGAGAGATAGATAAATCTAAATTTTTAGATCGCCATTCCCCCCCACCCCCCATTGGTATAAATATTTAATTATGCCAGGAGAAATTTCAAAAAATTGTGACACACAATGGAATTGATTCTCCTCATAAGTAGGGCACTCGTTATGATTCTGAAAAAGAAACTAACACTTTTTAAGTCTTTCTTAGTGGTAGTTCTATTCTAGACATTTTAAAATATTCACTTTTATCTTCACCGTAGCCTACAAACTAGATATTATCACCCCTATTTTACAGAAGAATAATTAAGGTTAAATAACTTGCCCACAGTTACATAGTTATTACTAGGAAGAGCCAGGGCTATGACACAGGGCTGATTCTAAAGCTCACATTCTTTTTACTTTCTTAAAATAGGTCCCTGCCACTCATTCCTAGGGAGAAAGATCAGCCTTGAATATGTTATGATATCTATCTTGAGATTCCTATAGTTTGGTGGATGAGAATATAGGCTCTGTATAATCTTGAGAAATTGTGCAATTTTGAGAAATTACTTGCTGTCTTTGTGCCTCAGTTTCTTCATCTGTAAAAAGGAGGTGATTATAATAATATCCGTTCAATAATATGGTTTGTGAGGACTAAATGAAAGAATACATGTAAAGTACCCAACAGAGTGGTTGATATATAGTAAGTGTTTAATAGATACTGTTTTTCAGGAGTTTGATCTCTCCATAAAAATTAATCTTTTGTAGGTAGAGAAAAGAAGTCTGGATTGTAATTTCTTCTCTTCTTGCCTTCTTATGTCTGGCTCATTCAGTTTTTGTTTTAGCTCTCTACCCAATTATACATATTAAGTTTTTCACTTTGTGCAATGTAGAAGATTAAAACATGGCCATAAATTCTTTTTTAATCTTCCCTTTGAGAAATGGCATCTAATTCTCCTTCTCTTAAATATATGTTCGACTTAATGACTTGCTTGATAAATAGAATAGGATAGACTGGGACTTTTAAAGCTAAGAAACAGAAAGTCTTGTATCTTCTACTCTTTGAAATGCTCACTCTGGGAGGTCTAACCAAGTAAGAAGCCTGACTGCCTCGAGACCTCCATGTTGGAGAGGACATGTGTAGGCACTCTGGCCATTAGGCCCAGTTAAGTACAGCCTTCTAGTCACCCCTGCCAAGAACTCAGAAACATAAGTAAAGCTCCAATCCAGCCCATCCATCAACTGAATATGAGTGAAGGCCCTCAGTTGCCAGAAGATTCTCTCAGCTGAGCCCTGTCCAAATTCCTGACCATAACATGATGAGATATAATGATTGTTGTTTTAAACGACTGAGTTTTGGGAGAATTTAGTATATAGCAACGTATAACTGAAACATGCATTTATTTATTTATTTAAAAAGAAACTATGGTGCCAGCAACTGTTCTAGGCCTCAGTGAATGCATTCATGAACAACTTAGACAAGGCCACTGTTCTCATGAGGGTTACAGTCTACTGAGGGAGAAAGACAATAAAAAATAGATAGATAAGTACATACATAATTTCGGATATACCTAAATACTATGGAGAAAAATAAAGTAAAAAGACAGAGACCGACAGAGGATGTTTTTTTAGGTAGATTCATTAGGAAAGGCCTCTCTGAGGACAGCTCATTTAAACAGAAATTTGATTGAAGCTTTAAAATTATGCACTCACTTACTCACTTACTCATTAATATATCTACTCTATTCGATGAACAAGAAATCATTAACCATTCTCTGCATCAGGCACTGTGCTAAGTGCTGAATAAGGTAATCATAATGTCTTGTGAGGCAAATAAACATAAGAGATAATAACAACATCATATGAATATGCTATCAAAGAGATACAGACATGGAGCTTTGGAGGCACAAGAAAGAGGCATTTGGCTCAACCATGTTAAAGCTAGGAAGGTAGAATATATCTTTAAGTGACATATCTTTCAAAGGAGTCAACTGGGGAAACTGAATACTTACTCAAATGATGTTTGTTCAAATGCTATTGCTCAAACATATTAAGAGCTTCCCTTTTGCTGTTTTGCATATTAGAGCATAATGCTTGGCTCATAGACACTGTAGAAATATTTGTTGAATAAAAATTGTTTTAAGGTTCAGTTATAAGTTACATTAGAAAATCTTTCTTGCTATTTGCTACTCTTTTTTGAGCCAAAGTTCTTGTGTAATAGGATCATTCATTCTCCTTATTTATCAGATTTAGCCCTAAATTGTTTTTGCTCTCCCCCCATCAAATTTATCGTAAAACAATGAAAATTTGCCATTACTCAGAAGATCTTGTTCACTTTTTAAAGGATGGCCCAAAAAAAGGAGTGCGAAAAATATTTTTAGCACTAGTAGCAGCAGAGCCAGCATGAGTTCAGGGCCTCCTGAGGTTACTTATTTGAAGAGCATTCAATTGGAAGTTTAAGTGATGTTTTATTTCATTTTTTGAAGAAGCAGTGGTATTACTTTTTAGTCATGCCATCTTTTTGCCAATGTTTATTAAGTTGAGCTTGATGTCCCATGTTTTCAACTATCTTCCTTGTTCCATCGATTCCTTCAAATATGTCTTTCACTTCAAACTTCTGACTGATTTATTTTCTATATCCCAAAGTTACCCCAAACTATAAAATTCTGTTCTTCTAAAGCTTAGCTAATTTTCTCCTCTTCCCAAACATTCACTTCTCCTTTTATTCCTACTTATAAATGGTATTGTTATCAGCCTATTTGGCTCAAGTGAAAATGTGAAGGTATCTTGCACACTTTCTGCTTCCTCAACCTGTACAACCAATCTCTTAACAAATCTTGTTGATTCTACTTTCAAAATACATCTTGAATTTCAAATCACCCTCTCCTACCACAATTGCCTTGATTCAGGATTTTATTAGTCTTTTGCTAGACTATTGTCCTTTTTGCCTGAAATCCTCTTACCACTCTGACTACCTGCTGATCACAGTTTTTAAGACTTCGATTAAACTGACGTCTTCTATATTCCATAGCACCTTGCTCATGCTTTTATAGTAGCCTTAGCCATATTGTAGTATACATTTATGTTAGGTCTGTCTTCAATTTTCTGTTTTCACAGTTTACATGGTCTTAGACTGATTGATTGATTAATCGACTGATTGATTGATTCTTTCATTCAACAA
Source organism: Pteropus vampyrus (assembly GCF_000151845.1). Classification (NCBI taxonomy): domain Eukaryota; kingdom Metazoa; phylum Chordata; class Mammalia; order Chiroptera; family Pteropodidae; genus Pteropus; species Pteropus vampyrus. Next base: position 3,099,403 of record NW_011888851.1, read on the forward strand.
GTATGTGTTAAACATGGGGCAGGTGATCTGGTAGATCTTGCTATACAAAACAGACATGATTCTTAGACCTTGTGGGGCATATGTTGAGAGAAATACATAATAAAATAAACAATTATGGTAAAGCACAATGATAGGTTGATGACAAACAGACATGAAAATATATAATGTAAAAATATGGGGTTAAAAAATGGTTTTTCTGAGGCAATAACATTTAATCTGAGACCTGAAAGTTGAGTTGGAATCTGCCAGATTTAGGAAAAGTGGGACTAGGAGGGAGAATATTCCACTTAGAGGAAATAGCATGTGCAAAGGCCCAGAGGTCATGTAGAAAGGACACTGAAGGAGTTGAAAAAATTCTCTAAGGCTGTCAATAAACATCTGTTGAACGAATAAGGTCAGGAGACATGAGTCCATCTGCTATGTTGTTTTCTGAAGAATATAAAACCTTTTTTTGGTTTAACTGCACAATAAATTTTTAAAAGTTTGTGGTTTTTCCTGTATTCTTAAACAGAGACCATCTAATTTCATTTTTATTTGACAATTCAAGATGATTAATAGTAATTTCAGTAATTGCATTGGAGTGACAGTCATTGTTGCCTCTGGTCATATCCACTCCAACCTCTCTTCTCTCTTGTCAACAAAACCTGACTTGATTAGGGAGGCAAAGTGCTCTGCCTAAGCAATGGACTGTGTGATTGCTCTACAGTTGCACTATCCAATATGGAAATGACTGAGCACAAGTGGCTATTGAACACTAGGTTACTACTGAGGCTAGTCCAAACTGATTGCTGTAAGTATAAAATATACTTTGGATTTCAAAAACTAAGTCCAAAAAAAGAAAAGAATGAAAAATATGTCTCATTAATAATTTTCATATTAATCACATGTTGAAATAATAATATTTCAGATATATTGGACTAAAATATATTATTAAAATTAATTCACTTGTTTCTTTTTACTTTAAGAAATACATCTACTAGGAAATTACATAATAGCTCCCATAATATATATACTGGATAGAACTGATCTAGGACATTTGTAAGAATATTTTTTCTCCCTTTCCATTATCCAGCCACCCTTAAAGGTAAGGATGGCCATGTGACCCAATTCTTTCCAATGAGCCCTAAGCAAAATTCTCCTGCGAAAGTCTTTAATTTTTTTTAATTTTAAAACAACTTTAATTCCTGGTAAGAAGGGACTGGAACAGCTTCACTCTTTTAAATTTTTTTACCCTAACTTCTTTCCCTCTTGAATTGTGAACATGATGGCTAGATCTACTGAAGCCATTTTTTTAAAAAAAAACATTTAAAAACCGTTTCTTAATGGCTTAATGGAAAAAGACCAAGAGAATCACAGAGATTTTGGTCTGGATGTGGTTGCGATGGTTGCACAACAATATGAATGCATTTACTATGGTTGAACTGTACATTTAAAAATGATTATGATAGTAAATTTTATGTTTCATGGATTTTGCCACAATAAAAAATGTAAAAAACAAACAGAAAAACCCCAGCAAAAATAAATAAATGGACACATAATTTAAAAAAATTTATGAGTAAACAAATGAAAAAGATCTTTGCTTCTATGGAACTTATAATCTGTCAGGGAGGGATAGATAATATCTAATTAAATTATTCATGTGTAAGAAAGTGATAAGTGCTATAGAAACAAAAAGCAGAACAGAGTAAGGAGGATTAGGCATCCTGAGGGAGGTTGCTGTTTTAAACAGGTTTGTCAGAGTAGGCTTTTCTAAGGAGGTGACTTGAACGGAGACATGGAGATGATGAAATTAATCACATGAATATCTGGGGGGAAAGCATTCCAAGGCAGTGGAAATAGCCAGTGTAAAAATCCTAATGTGGGGGCATGCCTGGCTTGTTGAAGGGACCACAAGGAGGCCAGTATGGCTAGAACAGTGTGAATATGTAGGAGAGTGGGGGTAGGGAAAGTGATAGGAGTTGAGGTCACAGAAATAAGGAAACTTCAGATCATATAAATTCTTGAGCTCATTTGAAGGATTTTGTTTTTTACTTTTGAGGGAAATGAGAACCATTGTAAGGTTTTATGGAGAGGAACAACATGATGTTTTAAAATGATAAGTCTATAGAGAGAGAAGAGATGCAAAGGGCCAAGAGAAGAAGCATGGAGAGGAGGCTGTGAGGAGGCCGTTGCATTAGTCTCCGAGTGAGAGATGATGATGGCTTGGACCGAAGTAGTAGCAATGGGGGTGTGGTAAGTGATTAGATTTATAGGATATTTTAAAGTTAGAGCCAACAGGATTTCCTGAAGGAGTAGATGTGGGGTGGAGAATAGAGGAGTCAAGAATGACTCCAACATTTTTGGTGTGAGCACCAGGATAGACGGATAGATAGGCTTTGAGCAAGCAAGCAGGTTTTTGCTTTCTTCCTTCCTTTTTTTTTTTTTTTTTTTTGTAGCAGGATTTAGGTGGGGGCAGGAGTTTAGTTTTGAATACTCCGAGTTGGCTGTGTTACCATTACAATTCATTTTTTAAGTTGCACGAATGAGGGCTCTGGAAAGTATGAGTCAGTGATATAGCATATGTCACATAGTATTGGCTCAGAGTAGGTGTGTCCTTTTGTATGTGGAAGGAAAAAAGAGGATGCAAGACTGTAAGAGCTCCATGATTGACTCATGCTTTTCATGACCCTCTTTTGTGCAACTTAAAAAAATTAACCATAATGATAACAGAGTTAACATTTTTTGAGTTCTTACTATGTACTAGACACATGACTGGTTAATACATGCCTACGTGTATAATTGAAGGAAATGTTAAATTTCACTTAGAGACTGGTAAAAACAAAGATGTAATTTTTTCCCCCATCCAAATTCACGGAATCCTGTCTTCTATCCTTGGACTCCAGGTTAAGAACCCTGGCATGTTTACGGTTTGTAAACACCTCTATTCATTATTCATTCTTACAACAATCTTATAGAGGTAGATTAGTGAAGTTATCCTTTTCATGCTAGATGGCTAGAGTGGTTTGTGTTTGTAACATGCCATTGAGTTGGCTCTGAGTCCTGGTGACCCTGTGAATGAGTGATATACACAATATCCTGTCCTCAAAAGCCTTGCTCAGCTCCTGTAGACTCAGGCCTGTGGCTTTTTTTATGGAGCCAATCCATCACTTATTTGGGCTTCCTCTTTTCCTGCTGCCTTCTATTTCTTCCAAGTAATATTGTCTTTTCCAAAGAACCCTGCCTTCTCACAATGTGCCCAAAGTAGGACAGCTTTAGTTTTGCCATTTTTGCCTCCAGCAACGTTTCATGTTTAATTCGTTCAAGTTTGTTGAACAAGAACCCACTTGTGGTATTTGATTCTGCTTTATTTCCTGCTTTTGCATTCCAATCATCAATAATTATCAGCATGTCTTGTTTGGTTTGTGACCAACTTCTTGGATACTTGTGTAAAAGCTTTCAATTTCATCTTTTTAGCCTCCTAGTTGGAGCAGAGGCTTGAATGATGGTTATATTAATCAGTTTTCCTAGAAGTCTGATTGATATTATTTGGTCAGACCTTGCACCGTAGCCCCTAACATCTTACCTTGGTATTAAAGGGTGGTTTGCTTAGGTTAAAAACACCAGTTTGAGGTTCAAGGTTCTCTGACTTCAAGGCTAATAATTTCCCAATAACACCTTGCCATCCAGTTTTTTATTTAGAACACTTTTAAACTTACATAAAATTTTGAATGGAACAATGAACACCTGAATATCCTTTACCTAATTTACCAATTGTTATTTTGCTAAGTTTGTCTTTACACACACACACACACACACACACACACACACACACACACACATACAGGGTTTTTTAGTGACCTATTGTGAAAGTATGTTGCAGACATCCTGTCACCTTCAAATATATTTAACCTACATCTCTTAAGAATAAGGCCATTCTCCTACACAACAAACCTTTTTACACTAAGAAAACTGATAATAATAATTCAATAACAGAATCTAATATACCACCTATGTTTAAATTTATATAACTATTTCAAAATGTCTTTTATAGCTTTATTTTTTCTACCTAGGATCATGCAGAGCATTTGAATATTGTATCTTCTCTTTTAACAGAACAGTTCCCACAGTTTTTGTTTTTCATGCTATTAATTTTTTTTGAAACAGGTCATTTGTCATGCAAAATGTCCCAAATTCTGTATTTGCTTGATTATTTCTTCATAAATAGATTTAGGTTAAAATATTTTTGGCAGGAATAGTAGAGGTGAATGTTAGGTTGCTCCACTCTTGGTAATGCTTAATTTGGTTAATCAATTAAGATGATATGGTGACTGCCAGTTTTCTCCATTGTAAAGATAAATTTTCTCCCTTTTAACTGATAAGTTATCTGTGGAGTAACACTTTGAGACCCAGGTTTTAGCATCGTCCATTGATGATACTAAATTAATTACTACACTGGTGGCTACAAAATTCCCATTACATCCCTGTGCTACTTATAGACCAGGAATCTTCTTCTCCTAAAGCTTTATTTCCAGCACATTGAGACCACTGTGTCTAGTATATTTTCCTGTGGACATGAACCATACAGTGATGGATGGAGCAGGTAGTGAGCCATGGGATCAGACAGCAGACCAGATAGTAGAAAGGGTGATCACTGTGTTCCAGAAATGCCAGGCAGGGCATATTATTGTGATGCAAAAGGGCTATTTTGGTGACAGAAAAGTTTCATTTCTGTAATTCTTGGGTGGTTACAGTTTGTGTTTTACATAATTTAGCCAACGTTTCCTTCAAAATAATTTTTTGGAAAGGAAAAGAATAAAGGCAATATATATTTGATATAAATCTATTTTAATCCCTTTACTCTTGCTATCTATGTTCTTTGTCTTCTTTTTCTTTCTTTTTGAATTCTATTCTCTTCTCTCTCTAGAAACCTTTCTTCTTTTTTAAAAACCTGCTTAAAATTTCTCTCTGAATTTTCTATTTCTGAATTTACTTTTTCTAATTGACCAGTCTCTGTTTTATTTCTTTTAGTTAATCTGTCCCTCCTGTCCTTCTAGGTAGTGTGAGGGCTTCAGAAATTATAAGATAACTAAATTATGATATAGAATACCCTAAGCTGAACTCTTTATATAATGAAATATCTGATTTTAGGAGATCATCATTTAAAAGGATATTACATTATATTCTCAAACAACTTTGGTGAATTTAGTTGTCTCCATAGTACTCCAGTTATTGTAAAATACATTATTTTGTTAGCCCACACCCTTTCTTCTTCTATAACTGAAAATAGGAAGCTTTTTTTTCTTTTTTCTTGGTAGTTCCTAACCACAGTTTTACACTGTGGTTTCATGTAAGTAGTTGTTGATGATCAACTGATAAGTGTTGTTATATACAGAAGTTATGCTTATCAGATATGGAAATAAGTGAAACAGTTGAGAAAATGTATATTGATTGAACTCTCCAAAACTCAAGTTCCTATGGCAAAAAGAGGACAAACGTATTTTCTCTAATGTGCTCACTTGTTCCACAAACAGCTCTTTGGTTGCTCAAAGATTACTGTCATGATCCACTTTGTAATTTAAAAGAGTAAAGATTAAAAAACATTTTTTTGTCTCAGTGTGCTTTAATTATTGATTTTAAGAGGTCCCACAGACTCTACCAAGTCTCTTGAATAATTTACAGTTCAAAATCATAATAACAATGCTATAACTATGGCATAGCTTTAAATTGATAAATGTAATTTTGTTGACTGTTATGATTAAATTTTCTGAACCAACGTTAGGGATAAAGCTTATGCATAAGAATGGAAGCAATCCTTCTGTACTGGCAGTGCATGAACCTACTTGCTTGTCGATCTCTTTCAGTATTTTGGAGAGAAAGAGCTGAGGGATATTCGTGCTCTGCCCCAAGGAAATCCTTGGTCCTAGCCCTGCCATGTTTTTTCAGAAAAGGAATGCTATTTTCTTCCAAATGTTGACCCAATCTTTATGTAAACCTTCTAAGGCTAGAAATTCAGAAAAAAAGAGTAAATTATGTTGCAGGTGAATAAGGTGTTTGAAGAACTGCTTTGAAGCCTATTTAAGATTACACAAGAGTTTCTCAAACTTAGTGATCCTGGAAATTATCCTTATTGAATTAGTCAAAACACGAAATGTGTGTTAAAAAATGGTGGCAATTGTGTTCTGTAGAATTCACTTTGGAAATTAAAAATTAATAACTCTACATTAGAAGTTAAGGCCTAAACCAGATAGCTTTTGAAGGTTCCTTCAATCCCTATAACAATAAAATTCCAGGATAATGTGTTAACAAGATCTCATTTTCAACCCGAAGTGTTAATAAAATACTATCAATTTTATAAATCTATGAAAAATAAATGTTAAAGGAAAAAAATAAATGTGTTCTTTACTAACAAGTACAATTTTAAGGGGAATTAAAATAAACTTTTAGTTACATAACATTTTATTGGATGGTTAAAAATGACATCATTTCAAATTGAAAGACAATATTTTACTATAACCTAAATATTTATTGGATTTATTGCTCGGATGTTTCATTATAATTTTTAAAAGTATTTTCTTACAGTCTCTTCAGATAAAGAAACAAGAAAAGGTCAAAACCTGCTATTGCAGATTTTCTGATGTCAGGTCTTTGAAAGCTGTGTAAAAATCCTAGATTATACACACCTTTGAGAGCAAGAATTGTAAGTCTTATTAATTTTTGTAGCCACTCGTTTTTGGTATAGTGTCTGGCATATAAAAGATACTCAATAATATTTGCCAAATATATTGAGAATTATGTATCAAATCCATGGAAGGACAAGACTTATTGAGCAGACAACAGTTAAGAGAAATTAACTGACTCCATAAGGCCAATAAAGTAAGTTTGTGTCATTGTGTGCCAAAATTGTAATGGCTTCTGTCTAATCAGGGAAGTCTTTATAGATTTTTTCCCCCTCCATTCTTAACACTCTTAATGTCTCTTGATGACTTTTCACTTTTCTGTTGGCTAGAATATTTATTTATTCAATGCGATGTTGGGTATCATATAATTACTTTTGATGGCATATATTTCTGCAATAATTTTTAGCATTATGGAGCATTCCTTGCAATCCTGTCTTGCAATGGAATCTTTTAGGTAAATACAGAGGAGAAGTGATATTTGAAGATTAGTTAGAAGAGATGTTAAGAATGTTAGTACTCTTGTTTGAAAGTTACAGAGGCCTATGGGATAGAAGGAAACACTGAAAAAGGTAGATAGATGGATTCGAGGTTGTGCCACAGACACAGCTGGCAGCAGAGACTCACATGCCCAAACAACTCCATGTTTTCCATCTCTATACATGTTAGTTTTTTTATCTCTTGTTGCTGCTGAGATTTCTCTGTGTGATAGAAAACATGTCAGCCAATAGCTCTTGAGCTTTACATATGACCTCTGCAGCTATTTGGACTGTCTCAGTTTTATTTCTATTTTTTTGTTTTTATTTTTTATTTTTATTTTTATTTATTATGGTGACATTGGTTAACAAAATCCAGTAAGTTTCAAGTGTACAATTTAACAGTAAGTCATATATATATATATACGGCATCGTATGTTTACCTCCCATAGTTAGATTTTTTTCTGTCACCACATATTTGACCCCTTTTACCCTATCTACCCCCATCTCCCTCCCTACCCTCTGGTAACCACTAGTCTATTATCCATGTCCATGAGTCTCTGTTTGTCCTGTTCATTTGTTGCTTTTAGGTTGATATCCTACATATAAGTGATATCATGTGATTTTCATTTTTTTTCTGTCTGGCTTATTTTGCTTAGCCTGATTACAAGATCCATCTATGTTGTCGCAAATGGCAGTATTTCATCTCTTCTTATAGCTGAGTAATATTCCATTGTATGTATGTACCACAGCTTCTTTATCCAATCATCTATTATAGAATACTTCGGTTGCCTCCATGTCCTGGCCACTGTGAATAGTGCTGTTATGTGTGTGTGTGTGTATATATATATATATATATATCTTTGGATATATGTTTGGATATATGTGAATAATGCTGTTATGTGTGTATATATATACATTATATATATATCTCTCTCTCTTTGGATATATGTTTTCAATGCTATATGTGTGTGTGTGTGTGTGTGTGTGTGTGTATCTTTAGATATATGTTTTCGACTCTTTGAGGTAAATATTCAGTAGTGGGATTGCTGGATCATATAGTAGATCAATTCTTAGTTTTTTGAGGAATCTCCATACTGTTTTCCATAGTGGCTGCATCAATTTGCAATCCCACCAGCAGCGAATGAGGCTTCCTTTTTTTCTGCATCCTATTTAACATTTGTTATTACTTGTCCTGTTGATTATAGCTATTCTAACAGGTGTGAGATGGTATCTCATTGTGGTTTTGATTTACATTTCTCTAATAGCTAGCAATGCTGAGCATCTTTTCAAATATTTGTTGGCCATTTGTATGTCTTCTTAGAAGAAGTGTCCAAGTCTTCTGCCCATTTATTAATTGGATTCTTTTTGTTGTTATTGTTGTTGTTGTTATTGAGTTGTATGAGTTCTTTGTATATTTTGGATATTAGGCCCTTATTAGAGGTGTGCTTGCAAATATATTTTCCCATTCAGATGGTTGGTTAACATTTTCTTTTGCTGTGTCTAAGCTCTTTAGCCTGATATAGTCCCATTCATTCATTTCTGCTTTTATATCCTTTGCATTTGAGGTCAAATTCTTAAAATCGTCTTTAAGTCCAAGGTCCATGAGTTTAGTTCCTATGTTTTCTTCTATGCAATTTATTGTTTCAGGTCTTATATTCAGGTCCTTAATCCATTTTGAGTTAATTCTGGTGTGTGATGATAGACAACAGTCTAGTTTCATTCTTTTGTAGGTGGCTTTTCAGTTTCCCCAGCACCATTTATTGAAGAGGCTTTCCCTTATCCATTGTATGTTTTGGCTCCTTCGTTGAAAATTATTTGCCAATATATGCAGGGGTTTACTTCTGGACTCTCGACACTGTTTCACTGGTCTGAGGGTATTTTTTTTATGCCAATACCATGCTGTTTTGATTATTGTCACTTTGTAGTATAATTTGAAGACCGGCAGAGTGATATCTCCAGTCTTGTTCTTTTTTCTCAGGATGGCTTTGGTGATTCAGGGTCTTTTGTGCTCCCATACAAATCTGATGATTTTCTTGGTTCTATTTCTTTAAAAAGTGCAAATGGGATTTTGATGGGGATTGCATTAAATCTGTATAATTATTTAGGTAATA